>NC_031977.2:5364075-5676575 GCF_001858045.2 Oreochromis niloticus | reverse complement strand
AGCGCTTTGGGTGCCTTGAAAAGCGCTACATGAAATCCAATCCATTATTATCCATTGTGCTGTATGTTCCTCTCACAGACAAGTCAAAATCTTGCATCCTCATGTAGATTGTCCTTCTTGAAACACCAAGACATTTAGCAATGCAGCTGACTGGCAGCTGAGTGTTCTTCAGTTTTTCTCTCTTCTGTTTCCACTTCCACAATGGCCACAGAGTGGTGTTAATTTCACACTGGACCAGATGATGAAGGTTTTGTAGAGCCTCTGCAATATCTGATACTGCCTGTTTGCTTGGAGAAAGATTCAAACAGAAGAAGCTCATGACAAGTTAAAAACTTCAAATAATCTAGATTTAGTGATTGCTGGTTTAAAGCAGCTTCCAGGTTAGTGAGGAGTCTATGCATCATTTGCTGTCTCAGTATGTCCTGGTATATGCAGCAAATTACAGGGACAAGTAGTTAGAAAAATACAATGAAATAATGCATCTTAGACATAAACAACCCATAAAACAGACTATATGAGGTACATCATATTTCAAGTTTAAATAGTTTGCAAATTAGCTAGTGTCAGTTATCAAGCGAATATTAGTGCACAAATTTACTTTATACTTTTCTTTACTTTACTTTAACTTTACTTTAATTCATGCCATTTTCGTGTTGCTATTCAGTATTAGAAGACAAAAGGCTGAGCGAGCCAAATATAGTTTTTTGAAAAAATAAAATAAAATAAAAATGAGTCAGGTGAGTATGGTGGCGCCAGAACTTTGGTCACGACAATGCGACAGCACTATACTACACCAACAATGGTCTCAAAAATTATATATTTTAAAAATAAAATAATTAAACATTCTAACTGAAAATGTAGTTAATCTGATATAGTTTAAACCACACCCCTCCACTGGATGTAGCTACATTTTGGATAGTGTTTGTGGAATGCAGTGGCTACCGAGCTGATTGAAGAGTAAAACAGCTATTTTGAATTTGTGCATTCAAGTGTGTGATTGGTTGGTTTTGTGGCACAAAGTTGAGCATGCAGGGAGCAGAGATTTTGAGAGCAACACAGTGAGAGCAGGTCCGCAGATGTCTGTCAGCACATAGAGGAGAGATCTGAGCAAGAATAAATGCAACAACTGAGCAAGAGGAACTGTTATTGTGTGTCCATATGGATAATAGCAAACACTGATATACATTTCTTGCATGCAGCAATAAATTTTAAGCTTTGCTTTGCTCAAAATAATTTTGCTCTCAAAATGCCACATTTGTACTTGCAAAATTATTTACGTACGCTCCAAATAGAGCCACAAAAATAACGCCATACAGTTGACCTCCTTTCTATTAGTCGCGTGAAGGTACGTCACAGTGTGCAGCAGAGCAGACCAGCTGATGAGAATTTTTTAACTAGTCGACCACGCCTAAAGGCCTTAAGCTTTATAAGGCCTTATTTAGACATGTACATGGAATGAGGTTGTAAAACCCCCACCTTCTCAATGAATGACACTTAAAATACCTCTTCTTAAAAGCCATAAATAAGCAGTATGACTCAAGGTGTGTTGTGGTTAAGGCTTTGCAGTCATTTCCGTTGTCGCACTTGTCACACCGCTGTTAAAACATCATAAAGTTTCACAGTGTTTTCCAAATATAGATATTAAGTGTCTTGTAAGCTCTATGCAGCAGTGTGGACGCTAGTTCCTTAAACTGTCCTTCACCCACTGAACACATGCTTAGAATTAACAGTGATTGATGTTTTTTGAAATATAGTTTTCTTCTTCTAATGACTCCATCTTGGGGCCATCTTACTGACGTATTCATCGATGTTTGCTGTCTAATCTTGGACCGTGGTGCTGACACTCACCAGTCCCTGGCCTCCTTCCTTCCACTTAGCGTACAGCCTCAGAGTGCTGGACTTGGGGTGAAACCCTCCATGCAGGGTTAGGAGCTTCCTTGTCTTGATGTCAGTGGCTTCTATCTCCTCCTTTGGCCAACTTAGTATCCCAGCACGGTACCTGATTACGGGCAGAGCGTAGGTGTTGATAGCCCGGATCTTGTTCTTACTGTTCAGCTGACTTCTCAGGACTTGCCTGACCCTCTGTAGGTACTTGGTGGTTGCAGCTTTTCTAGCGACCCCTTCATGGTTCCCATTTGCCTGTGGGATCCCCAGGTACTTGTAGCTGTCCTCTATGTCTGCAATGTTGCCTTCTGGTAGTTTGATCCCCTCAGTTCTGACTACCTTTCCTTCCTTTGTTACCATCCGACTACACTTCTCCAGTCCGAATAACATTCTAATATCATTGCTGTATATCCTGGTGGTGTGGAGCAGTGAATCGATGTCTCATTCACTCTTGGCATACAGCTTGATGTCATTCATGTACAGGAGGTGGCTGACAACTGCTCCATTCCGTAGTTGGAATGTTGTCCGCCACTTCCACATTGAGTTCATGATAAAGGCTCTTAGGGTCCTGTTGATCTTGTATAGTTCTAGGCATTCCAGGATCCAGATGTAGGGCATTGAGTCATAGGCCTTCTTGTAATTAATCCAGGCAGTGCACAGGTTGTTCATCCTAGTCTAGCAGTCTCGGGCCATTGCTCGGTCTACCAGTAGCTGGTGTTTTGCACCTCTGGTATTCTTGCCAATCCCTTTCTGTGCCCCACTCATGTATTTACCCATGTGCCTGTTCATCTTAGCCCCTATGATCCTTGACAGGAGCTTCCACGTAGTGCTGAGGCAGGTTATTGGTCGGTAGTTGGAGGGGACCGGTCCCTTCTGGGGGGCCTTGAGGATCAGGACTGTCCGGCCTTTGGTTAGACATTCTCGGTGTCTCTCGTCAACTAGCAGCTGGTTCATTTGTCCTGCCAGGCGCTCTTGGAGTGCAGTCAGCTTTAGCCAGTAGGCGTGAACCATGTCAGGCCCTGGTGCTGTCCAACTCTTCATACTGGAGACCCTTTCTTGGATGTCTGCCACTGTGATGGTTACTGGACCCTGTTCAGGGTAGTTGCTGTGGTCTGCCCTCAGATCCACTAGCCACTGAGCATTGCCGTTATGGGTTTAGTCCTTCTCCCATATGCTCTTCCAGTATTGTTCTGTCTCCAGCCTTGGTGGTGCTGTTCTCATATTGTTCCCTTGCCACTGAGAGTACACCTTGACTGGTTCTGTGGAGAACAGCTGGTTTATTCTTCTACCTTCAATCTCTCTAGTGTACCTCTTCAAGCGGCTGGCCAAGGCTGTGAGTCGTTGCTTGGCAGTTTCCAAGGCCTCAGGTTTGGAAAGATTCACAACATGCTCATATCACTGGACAGCATCAATTAAGTAATCTAGTATCCTTCCTCTTCCTGTAGGAAAAAAACAACATGTGGCAGTACTTTTTCTCGATTTTAACACACAGTTTACAGAGCTGGCAGTGGAACAAATCTCACACCTGACAGATTAAAAGAAGAGCTTTGTGGCATGAGAGACACTGATCACAGAACCACAGAATACATTGACCTAACAGCTGTCAATCCATCACCCAGAATTAATGACTCTTTAGCAAACCTGTTGTTGAGTAAATGTCACGGTTCTGGGTCAGTTCGACCCAGCATTTTGAGTTTATTATGTTTTGGTTTATCTCTTGAATGATTGTTGTGTTTTTCGGATGCTATTATTATTATTACTAGAATTCTGTGTCTGTTTATTCATGTTTAAGGATTTGTTGCCTATTGTCTGAGTTGCGTATTATTAATTCAATTCAATTCAATTCAATTCAATTTTATTTATATAGCGCCAAATCACAACAAAAGTCGCCTCAAGGCGCTTTATATTGTACAGTAGATAGCACAATAATAAATAAAGAGAAAAACCCAACAATCATATGACCCCCTATGAGCAAGCACTTTGGCGACAGTGGAAAGGAAAAACTCCCTTTTAACAGCAAGAAACCTCCGGCAGAACCAGGCTCAGGGAGGGGCGGGGCCATCTGCTGCGACCGGTTGGGGTGAAAGAAGGAAAACAAGATGAAAGACATGCTGTGGAAGAGAGACAGAGATTAATAACAGATATGATTCAATGCAGAGAGGTCTATTAACACATAGTGAGTGAGAAAGGTGACTGGAAAGGAAAAACTCAATGCATCATGGGAATCCCCGGCAGCCTACGTCTATTGCAGCATAACTAAGGGAGGATTCAGGGTCACCTGGTCCAGCCCTAACTATATGCTTTAGCAAAAAGGAAAGTTTTAAGCCTAATCTTGAAAGTAGAGATAGTGTCTGTCTCCCGAATCCAAACTGGAAGCTGGTTCCACAGAAGAGGGGCCTGAAAACTGAAGGCTCTGCCTCCCATTCTACTTTTAAATACTCTAGGAACAACAAGTAAGCCTGCAGAGCGAGAGCGAAGTGCTCTAATAGGGTGATATGGTACTACAAGGTCATTAAGATAAGATGGGGCCTGATTATTTAAGACCTTGTATGCGAGGAGCAGGATTTTGAATTCAATTCTGGATTTAACAGGAAGCCAATGAAGGGAAGCCAAAACAGGAGAAATCTGCTCTCTCTTTCTAGTCCCTGTCAGTACCCTTGCTGCAGCATTTTGGATTAGCTGAAGGTTTTTCAGCGAGTTTTTAGGACATCCTGATAATAATGAATTACAGTAGTCCAGCCTGGAAGTAATAAATGCATGAACTAGTTTTTCAGCGTCACTAAGCGACAGGATATTTCTAATTTTAGAGATGTTGCGCAAATGGAAGAAAGCAGTCTTACATATTTATTTAATATGCGCGTTGAAGGATATATCCTGGTCAAAAATGACTCCAAGGTTCCTCACAGCATTACTGGAGGCCAAGGTAATGCCATCAAGAGTAAGAATCTGGTTAGATACCATATTTCTAAGATTTTCAGGGCCAAGTACAATAACCTCAGTTTTATCTTAATTAAGAAGCAGAAAGTTAGCGGCCATCCAGGTCTTTATGTCTTTAAGACATTCCTGCAGTTTAACTAATTGGTGTGTGTTACCTGGCTTCATGGATAGATAGAGCTGCGTGTCATCTGCATAGCAGTGAAAATTTATGCTATGTCTTCTAATGATGTTGCCTAGGGGAAGCATGTATAATGTAAATAGAATTGGTCCTAGCACTGAACCCTGTGGAACTCCATAATTGACCTTAGTGTGTGAAGAGGACTCTCCATTTACATGTACAAATTGGAGTCTATTAGATAGATATGATACAAACCACTGCAGTGCAGTACCTTTAATACCTACAGCATGTTCTAATCGCTCTAATAGGATATTATAATCAACAGTATCAAACGCAGCACTAAGGTCTAGCAGGACAAGCACAGAGATGAGTCCACTGTCAGAGGCCATAAGAAGATCATTTGTAACCTTCACTAAAGCTGTTTCTGTGCTGTGATGAGCTCTGAAACCTGACTGAAACTCTTCAAATAAGCCATTCCTCTGCAGATGATCTGTTAGCTGTTTGACAACTACTCTTTCAAGGATTTTTGATATGAAAGGAAGGTTGGAGATTGGCCTATAATTAGCTAAGACAGCTGGGTCTAGAGATGGCTTTTTAAGTAAAGGTTTAACTACAGCCACCTTGAAAGCCTGTGGTAGATAGCCGATTATTACAGGGAGTGCAGAATTATTAGGCAAATGAGTATTTTGTCCACATCATCCTCTTCATGCATGTTGTCTTACTCCAAGCTGTATAGGCTCGAAAGCCTACTACCAATTAAGCATATTAGGTGATGTGCATCTCTGTAATGAGAAGGGGTGTGGTCTAATGACATCAACACCCTATATCAGGTGTGCATAATTATTAGGCAACTTCCTTTCCTTTGGCAAAATGGGTCAAAAGAAGGACTTGACAGGCTCAGAAAAGTCAAAAATAGTGAGATATCTTGCAGAGGGATGCAGCAGTCTTAAAATTGCAAAGCTTCTGAAGCGTGATCATCGAACAATCAAGCGTTTCATTCAAAATAGTCAACAGGGTCACAAGAAGCGTGTGGACAAACCAATGCGCAAAATAACTGCCCATGAACTGAGAAAAGTCAAGCGTGCAGCTGCCAAGATGCCACTTGCCACCAGTTTGGCCATATTTCAGAGCTGCAACATCACTGGAGTGCCCAAAAGCACAAGGTGTGCAATACTCAGAGACATGGCCAAGGTAAGAAAGGCTGAAAGACGACCACCACTGAACAAGACACACAAGCTGAAACGTCAAGACTGGGCCAAGAAATATCTCAAGACTGATTTTTCTAAGGTTTTATGGACTGATGAAATGAGAGTGAGTCTTGATGGGCCAGATGGATGGGCCCGTGGCTGGATTGGTAAAGGGCAGAGAGCTCCAGTCCGACTCAGACGCCAGCAAGGTGGAGGTGGAATACTGGTTTGGGCTGGTATCATCAAAGATGAGCTTGTGGGGCCTTTTCGGGTTGAGGATGGAGTCAAGCTCAACTCCCAGTCCTACTGCCAGTTGCTGGAAGACACCTTCTTCAAGCAGTGGTACAGGAAGAAGTCTGCATCCTTCAAGAAAAACATGATTTTCATGCAGGACAATGGTCCATCACACGCGTCCAAGTACTCCACAGCGTGGCTGGCAAGAAAGGGTATAAAAGAAGAAAAACTAATGACATGGCCTCCTTGTTCACCTGATCTGAACCCCATTGAGAACCTGTGGTCCATCATCAAATGTGAGATTTACAAGGAGGGAAAACAGTACACCTCTCTGAACAGTGTCTGGGAGGCTGTGGTTGCTGCTGCACACAATGTTGATGGTGAACAGACCAAAACACTGACAGAATCCATGGATGGCAGGCTTTTGAGTGTCCTTGCAAAGAAAGGTGGCTATATTGGTCGCTGATTTGTTTTTGAATGTCATAAATGTATATTTGTGAATGTGGAGATGTTATATTGGTTTCACTGGTAAAAATAAATAATTGAAATGGGTATATATTTGTTTTTTGTTAAGTTGCCTAATAATTATGCACAGTAATAGTCACCTGCACACACAGATATCCCCCTAAAATAGCTAAAACTAAAAACAAACTAAAAACTACTTCCAAAAACATTCAGCTTTGATATTAATGAGTTTTTTGGGTTCATTGAGAACATGGTTGTTGTTCAATAATAAAATTATTCCCCCAAAATACAACTTGCCTAATAATTCTGCACTCCCTGTAGTACCACATCACCCCAATAGAGCCCTTTGCTCTCAGACTGCTGGTTTGCTTGTGGTTACTAGGATAACTTTATTTATATTCAGCCTGGTTCTGCTAGAAGTTTCTTCTTGTTAAAAAGGAGTTTTTCCTTCCCACTGTTGCCAAAGTGCTTGCTCAGAGGGGTCATCCGAATGTTGTTTTTCTCTGTATTATAGCGCCCTGAGTCAACTGTTTTTGTGATGTGGCCCTATATAAATAAAACGGAATAGAATATTCCTTCAGAGGTAACCTGTTCGATATGCTTATTGCCTTGATGGCCGAGCTGCTGCTCTCGATTTCTGGCTGGCCAAAGTCCGGCTGGCCAATCCAATCCAAATCCATCAGTTAGTGATATTTTCCTGTTCTTGAGTCACCTCTCCCCCCTACCCCTGCGACTCCATCCTTTGGTGCTTGGATGACCTCTTGGATGACCTTTTGATACATGGTTACCATAGGCTTGCTATGTAGAGCTTTTTTTGTTCTTCTCATTTTTCTCCATTTGCTGGGCTTTAAGGTCATTTTCAACGTGAACAAAGTCTCTCTCAACGTTTGCCGCCATCTCCTCCCAGAGACCTTTGATAAAGCCATTTTTCAGATCAGCTTCCCAGGCTGTAATCTCATTACCTAGGTCTGCAGGGTGGTCAGTGCCATTGTGCATGGTGAAAACATCACTCAGACAAAGATAATATTCCTGGATCATCCTTTTTTTGCATGTAGAGATTTTTGCAATGTCCATACATGGAGAAAAAGTCTCCAACTTATTACATAGGGCCGTAATGGCTTTCCTATATGCCTGACTAGTATCACGTGTTGTCTCCTGTAGGATAGTTGCTAGACATTTTGCCCAGCGACTGGATGGTCTGCATGTTCCTGTTAGGTATGGTGGGCTATAGGAGAAAAAGTGGAGGTGGCTGTTTTCTGATGACTCAGCTTTCTGATGTGAACGCTCTGATGATGAATGTGCTGTGGTCAGTACTAAGTCACTAGAAGAATCTGTCTCTGCCACATGGTGTTCATCTCGTTTGTATGGTGGCAGTGGATGTGGAGGTTGAGCAGATGTAGCCACTGAGAGGGGTCGCAGTCGAGGTCATGATCCACTCTGACACACTGCCATAAGGAAGGATACAAGGACACTTTTTCTGGGAAGATTTGTTTCATCCTTCTTTTCTCCAGCTGTCTTCTGTCTCTGGATTCTGCCTCGTACTTCCACACTATAGCATGGACCCAACACAACCAAGGTGTATGCCACTGTTAATGTTTTATTTTGTCATTTCAACCACAGATCTGTTGTTGCTCTTAGCTGTGACTCCACTTTGCATACACCGCATTCCAAATTATTATGCAAATGATATTTTTCTCTGTTTTTTCTAAATAGTCGATTCAAATGACAGTCGGCATAATTTTCGAGTCATCGACCAATAGAGTATAATTCAAATGTTACTGAACAAAACTCCCAATGAAAACAGTATGTTTTTCAAAAATAAAAAACTTAAAATGCACTGTTCCAAATTATTATTCACAGAGTTTCAAAAGATTTTATAGGTTGTAGAGAATTGAAAATGGTCATTTGTTGAATTTGCAGCATTAGTAGATCAATTTCATTGAAATCAAAAGCTATTTCAATCAAAGACATCTTAACAGGTCAAGTTACATATTAACATAGGACCCCTTATTTGATAGCAGTTTTACAATTCTTGCATCCATGGAACTTGTTAGTTTCTGGAAAGTTTCTACTTGAATGTCTTTGCAGGATGTCAGAATAGCCTCCCAGAGCTGCTGTTTGGATGTGAACTGCCTCCCACCCTCATATTTTTTTGCTTGAGGATGCTCCAAAGGTTCTCAGTAGGATTGAGGTCAGGGAAGAATGGGGACCACACCATGAGTTCCTCTCCTTTTATGCCGACAGCAGCCAATGATGCAGAGGTATTCCTTGTAGCATGAGATGGTGCATTGTCTTGCATGAAGATGGTTGTGTTGCAGATGGCAAAGTTCTTCTCTTTCTACCATGGAAGAAAGTGGTCAGTCAGAAACTCCACATACTTTGCAGAGGTCATTTTCTGTCAACTAGCTCTCTCCCTGTGAATCTGGCTCAAACACGACTCCACCACCTCCTTGCTGACAACGCAGCCTTGTTGGGACATGGTGGCCGTCCACCAACCATCCACCACTGCATCCATCTGGACCATCCAGGGTTGCACTGCACTCATCAGTGAACAAGACTGTTTGAAAATTAGTCTTCATGTAGTTCTGGGCCCACTGCAGCCGTTTCTCCTTGTGAGCATTGGTTAAGGGTGGCCGAATAGAAGGTTTATGCACAACTGCAAGTCTCTGGAGGATCCTACACCTTGATGTTCGCAGGGCTCCAGAGGAACCAGCAGCTTCAAATATGTGTTTGCTGCTTTGTAACGGCCTTTTAGCAGCTGCTCTCTTTATCTGATGTATTTGTCTGGCAGAAACCTTCATCATTGTGCCTTTATCTGCACGAACCCATGTGTGCTCTGACTCAGCCACAAATCTCTGAACATTCTGGTGATCACGCTTAAGTTTTCAAGAAATATCTAAGGTTTTAATTATGTGTCCAACAATTTCACGCTTTTCAGCAGCAGAGAGATCATTTTTCCTTCCTATATTGCTTGAAAATGGTGGTCTGCTTAATAATGTGGAACATCCTTCTTTAGTAGTTTTTCCTTTAATTGGGCTCACCTGGCAAACTAATGATCATAGGTGTCCGAGATTGATTTCAGTGATACAAAGAGTACTGAGACACAATTCCATCCATGGGTTTAACTGAAAAACAACTTGAGAAAGATGGTGTCACAAAACGGCTGTGTGCAGGCAGGAAAAGGACCCAAACACAAAACTCACCGAGACAAACGTGAACTCAAAAACACTGCTTTATTGCAGGTATGGAAGGGAAATAAAACTAAACTGGGAAAACTAATAATAAATAGTGATGGGTCCAGCAACACTGACGCACCGACGCATGTATCAAGCTCACAGAGCGAAACATGTATCGGTGCGTGCGTCGCTTTAAGAAAAAGTCACGTGATCGATACAGCTGCTGTATCGCTCATTGCCAACGCGCCAAACTGTATTTAAAAGGTACCGCATCCGCATCTGTCAACGGAATGAGTCGCCACCAAAAAAACACAAAGTTACTCTCGCAAAGATAAAAAAAAAAAAAATACACATCTCTCCATAACGAAATGGAGCCCGAAAGAAAAAGAAATGTTTCTGCTGTGTGGGATCATTGTGATCTTTTAACTGCACATAAGGGAATAGTTTGCCTGTCTTTGTTTCAGTGTAATCTATCAGAACAGGACAAACAGCAATGTGACTTGCAGTGTAAATTATTTATTTCATTTTATGCAGGTTAAATGTTGCATCTGTTCTGCTGAGCTTTCTTACACAAACAAAAGCACCTCCTCAGTGTTCAGGCATTACAGAGCCAAACATGAAAATGAGGAGACAAACACACCGAGAATGAACACAGGTTGGCCCATATTGACACTGAACAGCTTTATCATCATTTTTTTTTTTTATTAATATGTGTTTTATTATTTTGAAATCAAGCATCTAGGAAGACTGTTCTGGACCAGGCAGTCCTGAATTTTATTATAAAGGACTGTCAACCCCTTAGTATTGTGGAGAGTGTTGAAGAGAAACATTCCAAGATCAGAGGATCCTTTAACGTACTGGGGGAATAGGAAGACATCTTATCTGAACCTTTTCCACCTGGCTTTACAGTTTTTGTGTACCCCAGCTTCATCTGTGCCCTGTGAGCGTGTGTTTTCCAAAGCTGGGGAAATGGTGTCAAAAAAACGCAATAGACTGAATGCAAAAACATTGGATAAACTTATTTTTCTGAATAGAAATTTACAATAAACTCTGAGTCAATAACATTTAAATGGGTAATATTACATTCACAATACTTTCATTTTAATTTTCACTTAATGTCATTCACAATATATTTTAAAGATGTCTACAATATTTGCAGTGTGAAAGATATAAAATGATTCCATGGAAAGTACCTTACAGTGTATACAAGTATGACTAGGTCATTGATTCAGTGTCTGTTGTGAGTCTCAAGTAAGTTGCCTGCAATGATATTTAAGGTCCAGCAGGTGTCAGTATGGAGCAAAACAGCAACACTGTGTCGACACAGTATCGATACAGTTTGGGGAATGTGCCGAAACGCTTCACGATGCCTCATCTACCCATCACTAATAATAAATCATACATGAAAACACAGGGATAATCACATAGCTATGATGTAAACTGACAAAGCGAAACACAGGGCTTAAATACACTGAGGGATAACGAAGGAAATGAGACACAGAAGGAGAGCACAGCTGAGAGTAATTAGGCTGGAGGAGACAAGGGAAGCAAAACTAGAAACTCTGACATGAGACACAGACCTCCAAAGTAAAACAGGAAACACACTGACTGAACTCTAGACATGTAAATTTAACAGACTGGGGAGACAGAACATAGGGACCTGAAACATGGGACAGAAAGACACCACGTAAGCACAACATGGAACACAGGAAGCCATATAACAAAATCTAAGAACTATAACCACAATAACCATAAACAAACCTAGGGTAATAATAACTATAAAGATCAAACAGCACAACCCACATAAACATAATGAACTCACAGGGAAAGAGTAAACTAAACACATTTCACCTAGGAATGCAGGACCTCTTAAAAATAAAACAGGAAACATAATGAACTTGACAACATAAGACACACAGACATGAAACACATGAAGGGCAAGGGAGACTTAGCAGGGGTTGAAAACACAAGAGGAAACTAATAAGCAAATGAACTTATATAACCTAATGCAAGGCAAAGGTTAAAATATCAATACCACAGTCTAAATATCAGGAGAGCAGGCCATTTAAACATAAACCATAAACATCAAAATAAACTAAAACTGAAAACGCTGGGTCAAAAGACCCAGGATCGTGAGACATGGGGAGGTACTGGAAAAAGAGTCATGGCTTGTTTTTCAGAAAGGAATTTCCATTTCCTAGAATAAAGTTTTTTGTGTTTTTAAAAAAAACCCTATGACATCTAAATCTTAACTCAGCATAACAGCTTATTACAGACAACCATTCGCAGTCACATTCACACCTACGGGCAATTTAGATTGATCAAATAACCTATCCCCACTAACTGCATGTCTTTGGACTGTGGGAGGAAGCAGGAGTACCTTGATGATACTGTTATTTCTTAAAATAAACAGTTAAGTAAGTCCGTAAATGGCAGGCAGGACACAAAAAGCCCTTGTCTGGTTGGCTTTCTCACACGCCCACTAAAACAACCAGGCTAAATTAATCTCCTGTCACCGTAACTGTTCTATAATGATATGTAAAGATGAACAACATGACGATATTCTAAAGGTTAAGCCAAAATATTGGTAGGAATGTGGGCATCTTGAGCTAATAATGTCAACTTGCTCACAAAGACAGTAGCAGTGACGGGCGTAGATGTGGTCTTGAGGTTTGGTGCTTGATATCAACCTCAGACTGTGATCATTATCTAAAAAAACTAGTAGATGGTGGTATGTAAAAACCTGTCACAGATGCAACAACACTGCTTGTGAAGTTTCTTTGCTAAAGACATCCTCCCGGTTAATTTTAGAGTCTGAGATCTCTAAGTCAGTCTATATGAGTCCTACTGTACTGTGAAGCGGACATCGTGGACTTTCTATTCATGCCACACTTCTGGGGGTTTGGCTAACAGAGCACAGGGACTTTCTTGCTTTCATATTGGTAATAAGCGAGGTTAAGTGACACAACATCATGACCCTGTTGCTATAAATCTAATTGTTTCTTCAATGTGAGAGTCCTAACATGGATTTTCTGGCATTTCAGGAATAGTTTTACCCCTTCCATAATAATACTACTACAACTACTACTAATAATAATAACAATAATACATTTTATTTATAGGCGCCTTTAAGACCATCAAGGTCACCTTACAATAGCACAAGAACAATAGCCACGATACAATATAATAAAACATGGCAAAATCTGTCTGGAGATCTGGTGGAAGTGCATTACAAAGTCTTGGGGAAGAACAAATAAAGGCTCTGAGTCCCATTGTAGTCAGGCGAGCAGGTAGAACAGACAGAAGGGAAGCTGAGGAAGAGCGATGTGTACGAGGGGGTGAGTGTGTATGGAGAAGATCAGATAAATATGGAGGAGCAACGTTATGAAGTGCTTTGAAAGTAAGAAGCAGGATCTTGAAATTGACACAGAGGTGAACTGGAAGCCAATGGAGCTGTTTAAAAACAGGTGTTATATGTTCAGTGGATCTAGTTCTGGAAATAATACAAGTAGCTGTATTTTGAACTAACTGCAATTTATGGAGGGATTTATAGGGATTTAGACCATAGAGAAGAGAATTACAGTAATCTAAACGAGATGTGACAAGAGCATTGACAAGTATGGCGTTACTGTTTGGAGTGAGTGAGGGATGAAGGCAGTTAATATCACGGAGATGAAAATAGGAAGACCGAGTGATATTATTTATATGTGCTGTGAAGGAAAGATTGCTATCGAGGATGACACCAAGACTCTTAACCTGAGAGGAGGGTGTGACAACAGGGTAATCAATGGATAATGAAAGACTTCTGGTTGGGACTTTGGTCAGTTTTGATTTGGTGACTGTAGCTCTCTTCACGACAATACAGACACAGGTTGGTTCTTTGAAACGGGTGTTTATTGCTTGGGCTTTCTCTCCTCCTTAGCTTCACCATCGCCAGTGGTGATGGCGATGGTGATCATCAAAGTTTCCAGGCTGAGTCATATGCTGCTTCTGTGCCCAGTAGAAGAAATCCTTCCACGGCTTTCTTCGCTGAGCCACCTAAGTACTTTCTTAGGTAATATAGTTTTTCATTCTTTGGAATGTTCTTCCTTTCTATTAACGTTTCAAAGGACAGATGCCAGTCTTTGAACTTCAAGAGATCTCCTGTAAACAGTGTAGTCTCTGGTGTTGGGAGCCGATTTGCACTCATAGCTTCTACTATTACATTGACTAGATCTAAGCTATTCTGCTCTTTAGGCCTCAACACTGAAGCTGGAGGAGACTGAGGTAGCTATTGTGGACAAGGAGCTTGACTTGTGACTGCTAGGGATTGAGGAATGAATGGGGGACTTGATGCACTGAGTGAATGGGTTGTGACTGGAGGTACTATGGAGTTAGTGACTCTAAGCTCTGGCGGTACTTGACTACCATACAACAAATCAGTTGCTTCTATGTTTTCTTCAGCTTCATCATAGACCCTCACTCGAGCTCTAGCAGCATTCAGCTTCTTTACTTCTTCTAGGCGTGCAAGTATTCTACGTTTATCTTGGATTGCTTGCTGTCTGGTTAGGTTCTCAGCCTCTTTGAAGTTTAACATTTGAAGTTCTGTTTCTTCCCTTTCTTGCTCCTCCAACACTGCCAAGACCTCCTGAGTGGCAGCAGCTTCAGCTACAGCCGGTATTCTTTTGACAGAATGGCTGCTAGAGTGGGTAGAACTACATCCTGATTGACGAGACAGTGGTCATCAAAGACTCATGCATCCTTCTTATCACGGAATCCTGGCTACATCAATCCATTCCGGACTCTGCTATTGAGCTAGCAGGCTACACCACACAGCAACATGACCGAACAGTGGACTCCGGTAAGCGCAAAGGAGGGGGGCTCTGTATGTATGTGAACAACAGCTGGTGTACCAACACAGCAATAACAGACCGTCACCGTTCACCAGGCATTGAATATCTGACTGTCAAATGCAGGCCCATCTACCTACCTAGGGAGTTCCCCGTTGTCATAATAACAGCTGTTTACATACAACCAGATGCTAATGGTAACTCGGCGATGACACTTCTGCACACAAACATATAATAAACAAAGCATTTACCCTGACGCTGAACATATCGTAGCAGGGGACTTCAATCTCGCAGACTTAAAAATAGCAATCCCCAAATTCCACCAGCACGTCAAGTGTGCCACTAGGGGTGACAAGATTCTGGACAAAGTTTATTCCAACATCAAAATGGGCTACAGGGCCAGACCTCTGCCGCATCTGGGTCAGTCTGACCACTTCTCACTGTTTCTAATACCTGCATGTTTTGACAGGACTAACTGGGATATCTTTGAACATCAGGACCTGGAAACCTCACAGACAGTGTTCTCTGCTATATAAAACACTGCATAGCCACTGTTACAGCAGTCAAATGTATCCAGGCTTATCCCAACCAAAAGCCCTGGATGACTCGGGAGGTCAAGCAGCTGCTGAAGGAGAGGAACATCACGTTCAGGTCTGGCAACAGGGACCACTACACCGCAACCCGATCCAACCTGAAGAGATGCATCAGAGAGGCGAAGGGGGACTATAGGAGGAGGATTGAGGACCATCTGGAGAGTAACAACAGCCGGCAGGTGTGGCAGGGCATCCAGGCCATGGTACTGGAGGTATTGGAGCCACAGCAGCAACACGCCGCCCACAGCAGCACCACCCTCACCTCGTGTGGTGAGTGCGCCTCACCACACGGGGTGAGGCGCACTCTGCAGGCCGTTAACTCGAGGAAGGCAGCAGGTCCTGATGATGTGCCAGGTCGAATATTGAGGGATTGTGCAGAACAGCTGGCTGGGATCTTCACCAGGATCTTCAACAAATCCCTCGCACAGGCGACTGTCCCACTCTGCCTGAAGTCCTCCACCATAGTCCTCTTGCTTAAGAAGCCCCACATGACCAGCCTGAATGACTACAGAACAGTGGCACTCACCCCAGTGGTAATGAAATGCTTTGAGAAGCTGGTCTGCAGACACATCACAGCAGCCCTGCCCTGCAGCCTGGATCCACACCAGTTTTCCTACAGAGCAAGCCGGTCCACGGAAGACGCCGTAGCCACAGCACTCCATGCTGCCGTAACACACCTGCAAGAGCATGGGAGCTATGTGCGGATCCTCTTCGTGAATTACTGCTCAGCTTTTAACACCATCCTTCCACACAAACTGGTGGTCAAGCTACAAGACCTGGGGCTTCTATACAGCACCTGCATGTGGATCAACAGCTTCCTCTCGGGCTGTAGACAGAGAGTCAGAGTTGGCCATCACACATCCTCAGCCCTGAGTCTCAGCACTGGCTCACCCCAGGGCTGTGTGCTCAGTCCACTGCTCTACTCACACACACGACTGCACTCCTCTCCACCAGAGCAACAACTTTGTGAAATTTGCAGACGACACCACCGTGGTGGGGCTCATTTCCAGGGGTGACGAGTCTGCTTACAGAGATGAGGTGGAGCAGCTGTTGTCATGGTGTAAGGCCAATAACCTCCTCCTCAACACTTCAAAGACCAAAGAACTCATAATAGACTTCAGAAGGAAAAAGGCAGAGATCCAACCACTATTCATTAATGGGGACTGTGTAGAAAGGGTGGCAAGCTTCCGCTTCCTGGGAGTCAACATAGATGAGAACCCTTCCTGGAGTGCAAACACCTCCGAGCTGCTGAAAAAGGCCCAACAGAGACTGTACTTCCTGAGAATTCTCAGGAGGAATAACATCACACAGAGACTGCTGGTGTCCTTCTACAGAGCCACCATTGAGAGTGTTCTAACCTATTGCATATGCATCTGGTACCCTAGCTGCACAGTGCCTCAGAGGAAAGCACTCCAAGGCATCATTAACACCACCCAAAAGATCACTGGCTGCCCTCTCCCCACACTGGAAGATCTATACAACACCCGCTGTCTTAAAAAAGCCCAAAACATCATAAAAGATACCTCACATCCTGGCCACTCCCTGTATGAACTGTTGCCCTCACGCAGACGGTACAGAGTAATCAGTGTAAGGACTAATAGACTCAAACACAGCTTTTTTTTTTAAAGATTCTTCATCTTTATCTGCTTCATGACTTTAAGCTGTCTCTCTGCTCTTTGAATAATAAATTCTGAGAATGACATGCATGTATCAACCCTGCGCCGCAGGTCTGGTTCAGGGGTTTGCACTTGACGGAGCTCCTCATAAACTACCCTTACATCAGAACAGGTGCTTTTTATGTTCTCAATAAGCTCAGTTAACCCATTCTCAGAAGCATCACCACTTAATAACTCCTTGGCTATTCGTGCATGACACCTCCACTTCTCATAGATGATTTTGTGTTTGCGTTGAATGTGCTTCAGTCTCTCATCTTGGTATTCTCTTCCCCTTTCTGTTAGGGTACGCACCCTCTCACTTCTTTGAAGCCCCTCTAGTTTTGCTGCAGATTCAGTGCCAGTAGCTTCAGCTTGAGCGGATTGTTCAGCATCTTTATGGCAGGTCTCTGTGCTTATGTCAGACATGTTGGGATGATAGCAGTGTGACTGTGCAGCTATTAAACTTGAACCAGATTTCTTCTGGACTATGTGTAAGTGAAAGTTGCAATAGACTTAATTTGAATAGCCAGTAAGGTTCATAAATGTATGTATGAGTCTTCCAACACGCTGTTGACTTCAATACTGAACTTAAGTTTCAAACAGATAAGAACAACAAAAATTACCTTAGCACAAATATATGAGTAAAACCTCAATAACAGTGTAAATATACTTAGAGATGTCTTAAATCCTCATCATTTACATTACTAAAGGTTTTCAAGTTTTCACATCAGTACTGTACCCCTTTAAAATTCACAGAAGGTGCCCTTTACAAATCAGCAATTTTTTGTAAAACTCAAAATTACTCATAACCTGTGAGCTTGTTAAATATTTACTTGTTTGTTCTTTAAACCTTGTGATGTACAACAATTATAAATGCAAACACTTTGGATTAATCTCGACATTAAGCAAGCAAGGATAACAGATCTGAGTCCCTTAGTTGATAGATGTTAACATATCAGTGTTTGGTTTATTCAACATTTTGATTACAGTTTTATACAGACTAATATGTGTGACCTCGGATGACCTGACAGACTCAGGGTTGGTGTCATCCCTCCTCCTCAAACTGAAAGTTGAAATATCCAACATCACCAGCAGAGAGCAGCAGCTTCACTTTTTAAACAACCAGCTGTTTATGAAGTGAAGCTGCAGTAAACCTGAACTGCCTCTAGGAGGCTCTAGTATATTATCATTAACATTAACATGACATTTTACCGTGATGTTAAAGAATCATTTTGAAACTGGTCATTGCAATATTGTTTGAAAATGTTCATATATTGAAATGGGAGAAATCACACTATAACAGCTTGTGATTACAGGCAGCTTATGTGATCTCCAAACCAACCACTTCACAATTTCAGTTTTAATGCCCCTAACTGGAACATATTATCTGTTCTGCCTACCAACTGGTGGCATTCAGGGGTCAGTGCTTCTGCTGTTGGACATCCAACAGCTGGCTTGCATGACCTATGTGTGGAAAAATGGAACTTTATTGACTGCAAACACAGAAAGCATGACAACTGTGCTACTACTGGACTCCAGGGACATTACAGTCACTGCTTCACCACTGGTCTGACCTTGAAATGAATCTGGCTCAAGAGTTTTCCAATTTACCCGCAAACCAAGATCCATAACACATCAGTGAGAGTGGAAAAAGGTCACATCCATTTTGAGATTTGACAGTGGTTAGCCTTCAGGCATCCAGATGCCTTCTTTTTGCTGATACCTTGAAAAAGGCAACATTTCAGAGACTGTCTTGCAACTTCATAGTCTTCATTTGAGATTAGAGTGGTATATGGAGCACCATGTCTCAACAAATGGGGAAAAGGGGGCCCACAATGTAAACAGACTATGTAATGCATGAGTTTATGGGATATGACTGAATATATTTTCTCTACAGAGTGTGGCACTTATCCACAGTATACCATTTGCCCTGTCTCCCTCCCCTCACTCCTAACCAGTCACAGCCGATGGCTCTGCTAGAGGTTTCGTCCTGTTAAAAGGGAGTTTTTACTTGCCACTGCTTCCAAGAGCTTGCTCATAGGGGGTCCTCTGAATGTTTTCTCTGTAGGGTCTTTACAATATAAAGCACCTTGAGGTGACTATTGCTGTGATTTGGTGCTAAATGAATAAAATGAAATTGAAGAGTGGCATACATAAGAATAAATAAAAATCTTCATTTTCCTGGTACTACATCCATTCATCCGTCTGCCAATACTTACATATATTTTCTAAACCAATTCACTGCTGAAGGGGGGACCTGGAGCCTATACCAGCTGTCATGGAGTGAAACACCCAGAAAAAGTCTCCAGTCAATCACAGGGCCAACACACAACCATGCAGACAAGCACTCAGGCTGACAGTTGCACTTATGTTCAATTTAGAATAACATGCATGTCACCGGACTGTCTCTTACTCTTGTAAGATATGATAAACAAAGCATACATAAACTATTAAGAACTGGGGAGATTGTGTTAACTGTATTGTATTAGCAGAATATAATTACTAATCCATTGAGGATTTTTTAATGCAAGCTTCTCTGGAGTTCAAACACTGGGCTGGGGTCAAATCTGTCACACTCTTCTCTTGTATGTTCTTTGGTGGGATATGTTTGCATGTTGTGACCTGAGAAGTATCTAACTTTAACTACCAGTGATGGTTTGCGAGGCTGTATGGCTCTTAGAAGGCAATATATTTTATAGGTGGACAATTTTACTGACCACAGCATAGCTTTGTATAAATTCCATTTAAAAGTGTAAATGCAAATACACATTTTCCACAGGTCTATATCTTATTTACTAAATCACTTCCCCTAATTGGTGTGCTGGATTTCCTTAAGTTGATTACATTTAGTTTGAGAAACTGCTTGTTATCCACATTCAGTTTGAACTGCCGGGAAGAGCTACTGGTATAAACACAGAAAGTGGAAAGAAGCTACTTTGCAAGTCAACACTCTTCTCCGGTTGTGATCGAGTGTGGAATATTAGGCAGGAATTCTCTTAAGAGCATCATTTATACAACAGAACAAACACTGCATGCTGACTGATCCATCTTTCCTATTTGTTCTTGTTCTCTCATGCCCTGCTGCAAATCATACATTCCATGTAACCAATCCCCCCCTTAGGATTAACCTCTGGAATGTCTGTAAGGCTGTATGTTTATGTAATATCCTCGAGCCATCTCTTGCTTGTTTTGCATTCATTCCTTAAAAGCTGTAGAATAATACGTCTGTCATGTACATGTGACGTTTAATTTGTATTTTTCTCAGGAGCCTGGCTGGAGACACGATGCTGGCAGGTTGAAGAAGAGGCTGCATTGGCTCCACACATGGCTTGTTTTTCATGTGGGCCACGTGCCGTGGTCCAAAGTGGAGCAGGGGGGATGATGATGCCTGCCCTGCTGTCCAGCATACAGCATAAACAAGGACTTAGAAACAGCAGCCTTTTAGTTTAATGCTACGTTCTGAAACTTATGACTCAGTGCTTGTCAGTACTTCAGTTTGCATAAACAGTGGATCCCCTGTGGAGAGTAACTGTTGACCTAATTTCTCTTTATCTCTTACTCCCTCACGATTTTTGTCCTCGTTGTCACATATGTTATATGTTATGATGCGTTTCACGTGAGGTCAAGAGAGCCCATCTTAGAGGAGATGGGCTTCTTGTTTTCCCAGCTGATATTTGCTCCTATGCCAGCTTTCTCTGCAATCTATCTTGGCTATATAGTAAATATACTTGCAAATGCATCCAAAAGACAGAGTTTTCTTACTAGACTGCTTTGAACCAGCCTAAAGCAGACACTTGCTCTCAGTTCCATATCCAAACTACCATGCTAAGCACTTTTAAACCTCCCTGAGCTCATAGAATTGCTGCGAGGCTCGGCTGATAGACTTCCTCCTATTGCGTCTATTTGAGGTCATTTCCTCTTTCTTTTAATTCACAGACTTATTGAAAAGGTTCACACTAAACACTTGTACATACGGCACTGTGAATAAGTCTTGAGCTACTTGTTATTTCTTTCTGTTTCACTTCCAAGCAGCCAGAAATTCTTCTCATCTTTAGAGGTTTGCTGGAGGTCTTTCAAAGCTGTATATGCACTCATTTTCAGACCAGTCATTGTACCTGACCATTATCTGTGATGCTAGATTGATTTACTCAAGCATAAAGAAGACACCTTACTCAAGGAACAAACTACTGGTGTGTTGACACATAAAAGAGAGCCCATCTCAGTTGACCCAAGTTTAAATTGTACCTTTAGGCACTTTGTTACTAGTGGTCTGCTGGGAAAAAACAATGAATAAAAATTTTTTTTTTTTCTGTTTTCTTTTCTTTAGTTGAGTCTATGAAAAACATAATATGAGAGGCATAGAATTATATTTTTGCAACAAGAAGAGTGTTGTCAGCTAAAATCTTGTCACCACATTACACAACGATGTGCAGTGTTTCTTTAAAAATCTGAGGAAAATTGAAAAGTGGGAGACAGAAGTGGCAGAGCATAACACTATCCACAGCAAATAGACAGTACCTGTAAGTCATGTCCTTAAGAAATAGGGGGGGAAATGCAGGAAAGTCCTGAAACGAGATCTGAGAGATAGATTTGATCCCTCACTTGGTCTACCTATTGTTCATTGAAGCCTTATGTGGTCTGATGTAAATGGAGGTGCATTATTTCCCCAAGTGACGTTTTCCCTTCTGTCTAAAGAGTAGGAGTAGGGCTATCAAGAAGCTATTCTTAATGAAAGGAAATAAGGAGAAAGGGCTGAGATACACCACATTACACAAGAAGTGGACTGAAAATCTACTTGTTTCCTATAACTGACGTTTTCCCTTCTGTCTAAACAGTAAGAGAGCGGCAGTTAAGATGCCATTCTTCAGGAACGGAAACGGGGAGAAAGGGCTGAAGCATGCCAAGTTACACAAGAACTGGAGTGAAATTCAGTAGCAACAGGTCTGGTGGAGTGACAAATCTAAATTTGAAATAGGGTGTTCAAATGGGTATCAGGTTCAACAGCAAATATCTACAACCATCTGTAAAAGTCAGTCATGGTTTGTCGGCCAGAGGTGTCGAGAACCTCCACGTGAAAACACTCGGCAAACAGTTGATTGGCAAAGCATTTAATTATCAGCATGACACTGATCTGGTAGACACTGCCAATAGAATAAAAGCCTACCTGGGTAGAAAAACACACAGTGGAAGTCTGTCAACTGTCACTATCAGGTCAGTGGATTGAGCCACAGCTCCTCTGATTTGTATGTCCTTGGACAAACTACTGAGGTTAAGTATAGATAAAAGTACCATATGATTGTGTGTGTTACTGAGTGAATAAGTAGAAAGTGGCATAAAGGTTGCTCAACTAGTAAGTCTAAGTCATGGACTGATTTGGACCTCAACATTATTGAAGTCCAAACGTTGACAGAGAATGAAAGAAAGAGCAACCAAAATGTCCTTCGAAGGCCCGGAGAACTATTTCTGAAGACTACTTTAAGAAATTACAAGAAAGCTGCTGAAGAGAGTTCAGTCTGTGTTGAAGAATAAAAGTAGTCACACCAGGCACTAACCATTTTCCTATTAAATCATAAGGAAACAATGGGTGGCTCAATACTTGTACATAGTACTGTCAACACCTTGAAGCTGTTATATTTATTCTGCAGACAGAAACTGGCAGGAGTAGTCTGTGGAAGCTCTCAGTCGGCATTACTGTGGTCTAATAATTGTCCAGTGACTGTAAATAGAGGTGCATTATTTCCCATAAGTGACGTTTTCCTTTCTGTCTAAACAGAGATTGAAAGTGTCTGACCACCACTCTTTGGCTTTCAAAAATGAAAGAGTCATCTCTGTTTTCCATGTGTCTGCTTTACAAAAAAGGGATGTGCGGGGCTGTAAGTACGACTACTTTGATGTCACTTGAAACTTCTTTGACCTTTGACCTACTTTTCAAAATGAAACAAATGAATAGAACAGAAGAAACCAAGAGAGTTTATAATACATTAATGTAGACATAACATTTTTGCTTCCTGGCGTCGTAGAAATAAGCCAGCAGCAGCAACAGGTTCACTGGCAGGAGTTGGAGCTGATGTATCAGTAACTTGTGTTTGACAAGTTGTTGGCCAGTGAGCATGAGTACTTTGACCAAAATGTACAAACTGCATTAAATGATCTATTCAGTATGACCTGAAAAAAGTGACTAAGAAGACAGTCCCATCATGAATTTAATTACCAAAGTCACCAAAGTTTAACAGTCATTTTTCTATAGACTTCCATAGGCCAGGATGTCTTTCTGCAGCCTCAGTTGGCCAGTAAAAAGGAACGTCCGCACTGGCTTCACTCTTACAGGCTATGATTGGAGGCTCCACTGAAAGTGTTCTGCACTTGATTTATCTTGATTTATTATCTTGCAATAGATGACTTGTTCATCAGTGCAGACTTGACTTGCGTGCTCCACCCTCTTGTGTCTCTGATATGACCTTGCCTTCCTGCTAAGATTAACAATGGACCTGCTGCCGACAGATTCCAGCCATTTCCTTTACCTGGTGCCGGACCAAGCGACATCAGCTCATACACTTCTTTGTCATGCACGCCATGGGGTCAGCACACTTTTATCACATCTGAGGTGGAGAAGCAGACGGCTATGGCACAAGACTGTGGTTGTACTGGGGGAACACCCAGCGTATGAGTCAACACACTGAAGCACAGTTTGTTGTACAACTAGGTGAAGCAGGGTGGGATTCACTCCAAGGAGATATTAAATGATTAGTTCTATTGATCATTTAATTTACAATATGTGATTGCATATCGAAACAATATCCAAGGCAAAGCAGATAAACACCTACATACACTGCAACCTTTACCAGCTGACTCAGCAGAGGATGCAACTCACCCAGGCTCCTTCAGCTTGTTATGGACCTTTATTGAGTTGCCAGGTTTATGCAACAAGCAGGTTTTGGAGTGTTGGCGAAGTTATGCAACAACATATTATCTGATTTATAGCACCACTTTACAGCAATAGTTATCTCAAGGCACTTTAAGGTGAGGAAAAGGCCCTACCATATCAGAGAAAGAATCCTGGTAATCAAATGATGTATAAAATAAGCACTTGGCAAATATTGGGAGGAAGAGATTGAAGTTCTTATGGAGAAAATATTAACCGAACGAATAGCAAACAACACAAAAATCAAAGAAACACTCTGCAGCTATCCCCGAAACTGTCCCCATTTACTTTACGTGTTTAACGTTCAAATCGTCTGAGATATTTGGTACATTTAGGCCAGATTACGCAGGAGGTGGAATATATCAATCTACATCCTCTGACTAACAACATCATCATTATTAACAAAGAACTGGCCATCTCTTTTTTGTATTCAAGGGTCAGTTTGTGAGTCCGTTTTTGTTTTGTTTTTTTAATTCAGCTCTCTAAACATCGAGGCGTAAAGCGGAAACTGTATTGTGGGATGGTTTATTCATCACCTCTTAAGAAGCAGACGGCCTCCAGTGCAACAGGACATTATAATTCATCTAACTGAGTCACCCCGTGTTTACTGGTGCAGTGTTATGGAAACCCAGTCTAACCCTATCGGTTTCCTCCCCGTCTCTCCACCTCCACTCGCTGACTCTTATTGTCCTTAAGGCTTTGCCATGGAGACAGTGAGCCATGTGAGCCCCTGCAAAGCTGTCTGCAGCAGCGCATCCTCACTCAGAAGTAAAGGGTGCGTGACCGTGCTGCCCTGTTTTGCAGCCTTTGCTCATGATAAACAGAAACTGAAACAGTGTATGCAGGGCATGTGTTTTATGGCTGTTTTTCTCTTTGTACTGACTCTTGAGCTTTGAACTGTGCTCATATTAGTCTGTTCTCATTCCTTTATTCATTAAGCTATACTGTTATCATTTGTTTTGTATGTATGGGTAGAATTATAAAAAGAACAGAAGCTGTACTTAAATTTTCATAAAACTGGAACAACAGGAATATGTGTCCATAAATGCCTTAAAGCCTGGGCAAAGGGTTTTAGGATTCAACACAAAGAAAAGGGATAGCAAATTAGAATTTGTACTTATAGTGTTGGGCTTGGCGGTAGTAAAAACTTACATATTCTGATGTGTTTGGTCCACTAGCTGATGTATGTTACTATGTCAAAAGATTCTTTAAGCGATTAAGTTTTATGCTATAAGGGCTTGGGAGATCTGCAGCCTTATGATATCTAACATTAACAAAAGTAAAATAATGGTTGTGCTAAAACTTTCCAATATCCTAAGTGCAAGTGTAAGTGTAAGAGTTGAGTTTGACTTATATATATTATTATATATATAATATAATATTATATATTATATGCACTAATGTGTGCACTAATGACATTAGAAAACAAACCAGCTTATGGATGAGTGACCTCAGTACCATCCACCGTATCCAGTGATGCCCTGAATTGCAGGCCCAGTTCATGCTGCTGACTGGGGGAGCATCATGTGGATAGATGAAGAGGACTTTTCGTCCTGGGCTCCTGTGGTGCCACCAGCCCTGAACTGAGCTGCAGCCGGATTGAACTGGTTCGGTGTAATGGTGCCTTGCATTGCCTAGGTGTCCATGTGGCCTCAGTGCTCAGTCATCTAATCCACATCTACTGTTACCGCCCAGTCTGCTGTGGCTCCAGTGCTGCTCAGCCCAGCAAGCTGTGAAACAAAAGGTGATGATTAAAAGAAAAGCTGGCAGTTCCCGTGAAGACTTTATTCTGAGCATTTGGTCAAGATGGTGCTCATGTGATGCGCTTTGTATGTTTTAAATGAGCACGACATAAAACCAATGGAAGGTGGTTGAGTCACTACATCTGTTTTATAATTGAGACACTCTCCCGGACATTACTGAGCACTTTGAGTGTTTTTATTTTCGGCTTAACAATTACCAGAATTGGCTTGTTTTTTAAATCCTCAGCTGGACCCCCTGCTTGCATACAGCACTTGCAATAGCGGCAAATTCTCTTATAATATCACCGTTTATGTGTTACCATCATGACAACTGAGGTGCCAGTTACGTCTGAGTAATGTGTGCCGGCTTCACGCCTCTGCACCACTCATCTAGATCTTTCACAAGTTGCCTTTGAAAGCGCACTTAAGGGGGATATGTTTACTGTTCCCTTAGTGCACACACACACACACACATACACACACACACACACATGCACAGACACACACACACACATACTAGTCCCCCCAGAGACTCCCACTCTACCCCCCCAATGTCCTTCCCTTCCTGTCACATCTTACATAAGCAGCTGCTTGCCAAACAGACAGGCTGTGTGTTTGCTGCCAGGAGGAGATTCCAGTAAGGTCCTACAGTCAGATATAAACACAGGCCTGTGTTCTCGTATTGTAACCACAAAGCTGGAGCTTGGGGATTCATTATTTGCCATTATTACCAGCGCTTGTTACTGAGCTATATACACTAAGATGGCTTGACTCATTTACCAGCACTGACTTCTAAAACCTGCTTGCTTGTTTTCATTGCTACAAATAGATGGGTTTATTTTTAGCAGAGGAGTAGAATTCACATCTTCGTTTTTTCTAAATACATTTGGTCGATTGTGAAGTTATTGGTCAAACACTCTGGGCAGTCTTCTGATGAAACTGTAGCCGTATACTTTACATGTTTAAGGTTCAAGTCGTCTGAGATATTTGGTACATTTAGGCCGGATTACGCAGCAAGAACAGCAAACAAGAATTGATGCATTTACAAAACACTGCATGCCCATATTAGAGAAAAGCAAATGCCCCGTAACCTGGGATCATTTAGTATCTTTGACTTATCCAGGATTTAGTGTGTACACATGTTGACATCTCAACTTCTTACGTCACCTACTGTTTCAACAAGCATCACTGTTCAACGATTTCCTAATCATGGATTTTTTTTTAAGAATTACACATGATGTTGATGAAATTATAATTGTTCTCAGCACGTTGTGATGCTAACATCTATATAATCTGCGGTCACTTTATGTAAACGAAGAAGGGAAAAACAATAAGGTATTTAAGCAAAATATGCTTCCTTCAAAGGAATAAGTAATCTTCAGGAAAATACATTTATTTACTCGAAGAATTTTGATCTGTCATGTGGTAAACAGCCAGCAGCTTTGGGTATGTCAGATTAGTTTAGCTTAGATTAAACGTACCATGCAGAAAAATGAGGGAAACAATGTCTATCATTTGAGTAAACACTATTGCAAGTTCTTGTTTAGAAGATAGAAAAATGAAAAGAATGAAAATAAGTAGGAGGTTATAAGTGAGACATGAAGTCCAAACTGACATGAACCTGACAAAAAAGAATAAAGCAGATGGAAGATAAAAGAATCATGTTTGAAATGTAAACAAGCACTCCATTAGTCTTTTTGTTCCCAGCAGGAAGTCCTATCCTTGGAATTACCCCCTATTCTTTTCAGTGTTCTATTCCCTGTCAGATCTGCAGCTTTTTATAGAAATTTTCTAATTCCTCAAAGCAATTCTGGCACTCACAACAACAATAACTGAAGATGCACTTTCCCTGAAACACACAGCAGAGACTCCTGAGCCAAACCAAGGGTGAATGACCTGACTAATGTATATGTCAGAGACTGTACATAAATGATGAATGGAATTATTATGACATCGTTTACTGGTTTATGGATGACCCTGAAGTCTTGAGTTTAGCGTTACATCGTCACCATCACTTTTCTTTTTTGAGTATGCATGCTAAGCTATCAACTAATGCTAGCAAACATGCATCCATAGATTGTCCATAGATTGCACACAATCAGGTAACTGTGAACCTACTAAACATTATGTAGATGAGACAACTATAATATAAACAAGTGTACACGCTCTCTCAGAGGAAGTCAAATACATTCATGACAAGCATCTTATTGAAAAAAATTGGCAAGGGAGGGCTGAAGATGGATGTTAACTGATGCTAACCAACATGCCATGCTAACCCGACATCACATATCATTATGTTATCAGCAACTCCTCAAATTACATTGGAAGGGATATGAAGACCTACAAAAGTTGCTTATAATGCTTATCAGTATTTTTTGTCAAGATGGTTAACATGCCCCGGTTGCTAGACTCTGTCTGAAATCACTGGATCAAGTGGACCATGGTCAGTGCTCACTGCTCAGATATTTACCTGATTTATACTCCATTTTGATATTGACACATCTCTGTGCATTATCCCTTACTTTGTCAACGAGTCAACGTAGCTCATTTCTGAATAATGACAGGAATGACAGATTAATGATAGTGATACTGAGGTGAATTGTTGAAGATATCTGTATTTTTCCGTAAGCACTCCCATTAACTCCTTTTCGCTGCTATGCTGTTACTGAAACTATTTTTTGAAGTGGATCAAAAGTGGACAGACTCACACTAGGCAAATAAACTTTCATGTGAAGTAAGAATGTAATCAAAGTGTTGATTAGAGGAAAGGTAGTTTAAAAGTTTAGGACGCAAGAGTTCACGACGTTAGCTTGTAACTTTTATGTTGTTGTTTAAGCATCTCTTGTTAGCTGTCCAGAGACAGGAGGGTCGCATATCGGATCTGCTGACCATAACTAATTGCGACAATATTGAGATTAAATTAAGTATGTTCATGTATGTTTTCTTATGTTAGAAGTCTAACTTCAGTTCCCGCGTGAGGCTTAAGGTGATTAGGAAGAGGATGAGCTGGAGATGAAAAGGTGAGAGTAGTGCTGGAGGAGGCAGATGAAGAAGATGAGATGGAAACAACAAGAAAGAGATCATGAAAACATAAATGTAAACATTTTAAATGGTCAGATATTGTTTGAAACTGATACTGGTGATTTAAACAATTAAAAAAACTTAGAACAGTTGTACTATTATACTACTTATCTGATGCCGGTACTCATACTCACTTGGGAACCCAAACTGGCACCAACCAACAGTTTATAACTTCAGTACAATTTTAAATGGGCATGTTTGACTTTTTTTAATGCACAGTTTTGACATCTGATAGTAGGAGAGTGCTGTTAGCAAGTCACATGTGATGCAGAGCTGTTTGTTACGGAGTAGACTTGCACAGGTCTTTTAAATGCAGAATTATAGAAGACAGTCAAAAAACCATTAGGATCTAAGCTGTAATTATCATGGCTTAGCTTTCTCTGTTTTTGCATTTTTAATTCTTTAAATAGTATACCTGTAGGTAAAGCACCTATTGCATGCATTATTATATTTTCATTTGCAGATTTTCTGCAAATTCTGTTCATATTTTTTTACTGTGTTTGGGAAAAAGCAAAAAATATATTTTTGAGACCTGCTTGTGTAATAAATACACAAACAATTTTGTGTCTCACACTAGTAAGCTGTTGTGCAATAATTACAAGGTTGGGAAGGTCACTGGATCGACTCCTTCAGTCTAAAGTATCCTTGGGTAAGACACTGAACCTGAAGATGCCCCAGTACATCCACTGGAGAAGATATTTGTGTGTGTGTGTGTGTGTGTGTGTGTGTGTGTGTGTGTATTTGCATGTTAGAAAGTGCCTAGCCATAGATAACTGTAGGAAAGTGTATGTGACTGGGTGAATGATACTTGTACAAAGTGCTTTGAGTTCTCAGATGTGTAGAACAGTGCTATTTAAGTAGCAGTCTTGTTTAGATAGACTCAATAATCATCTGCATAAGTAGCATAGACTATAAAGCAATTAATGCAAGGCTACCTGCTGCATTATGTAACCTTCCTTTTGCATCCCAAACTGTGGTTATAAAATACTACATGAGTCTGGAGCATTTCAAAACTGAAGTTTATGTAAACATTCTTTGGTAACGCCAGACAGCTCATGCCAAAATATGACAGTCCAATAAATCTGGAAGCTCTTCCAGAGATAGAATTATCATATTATAATAACGATATTATAAAACAACCATAAACAAAGATAAGGGTGAAACACAGTAAAAGTGGTCCAATAGATAAGACTGATCGCTAACTCTGTTACATAATTGCAAGGACTTGAACTTCAGAGCGACTGCAAGTCTTAACGTGCAATGAAGTGCCCTGTCTGTGACCTCCAGTCTGTTTGAGGGATGTTTCAGAGTCTAATTATGCACCTCAAGCTAAATCTTAAATGAGCAAAATACAAGGGAGTGAAATTGCTGTCTCCTGAGAACAGCTCTCCGTAGACAGCATCTGAAAAAACAAAGAAGAAAAAAAATGCCTTATACTTGGTTAAATTTAGTGAATCTTTTGTTATGATAAAACGTAAATGCTCGGGGTGGACAGGAGAGCAGGGTCAGCAGCACAAGGCTCCAGTTTCCGTCTAACTGCTGAAACCTTATTGTGCATTCGTTATCTGTCGCGCCTCTGGGACAGCTTTGGGGCCATAAATATGTCATTTCCAGTTCCATGTTTTTCCAGGGTGAGTGCAGCTATTCTCTGTCTCTGTGCCAGCTCCAGACAAGCATTTCTGGCTTATTGTTCAAAATCAGCAAACAATGTCAGTGCCACATGCCGGCCATACCATGCATAAGCTTTATTCCGCAAGAAAACACATACTTCCTGAGTCACTCGTGCCCGAATGTGTTTTTCCATATAAGGCGCCATGTTGAGGGGACATTTTAAGGCAAATGCCAGTTTTTCAGCATAAAAACGCCGGCTGCTATGACACTTGCTGTGTGTTTATAACGAGAGTTTCAAGTAGGGGAACGCCTCGCAGCCTTATCAGCGCAACTCAGCCGGGCTGCTTTGGCCTCCAGTCACCTCCAGGCGTAAACACAGCTCAACAACGCTCTCATGTCAAGTCCAAAATGTAAGCACACTGCTAACAACTGGAAAAGGAAGATTAAATCTGCTGTTGCAGTTTTTGGAACAAGTGAAAACCTACTTTTAGTTAATTGGAGTAAAGTTTGCTTTTAAAAATAGCACTTAAAAAAGTGTGTGTGGGGGGGGGGTTTGCAAACAGTTTAAATCTAACAGAGACTTATTTCAGCCAGACTACAGTCACATCACAGCACTAAACACAGCACGAGGAAACGAACACCCACGCAGTCAACACATTCTCTCTGTGTTAGAAAGCAAACAGTTCTAATTAATCCATTCCTGTTTTGCCCACTTTTACCTATCGGCCAGCTGGGCCAGCAGGTTTACAGAAACAAATGACTCATGCACTAAAACAGATTGTCATTGTTGTATTTCTGTCCCACATTAGTGCTATTATGTATATTTGTGTTTTCTTTTGTTGATTGGTGACTTATTTGTATTTCTTCTCTTCTGTCTGTCTCTATCAAAGTAACTAATAAAAAATGAGCCAACTGGAGACCTTTCTCAATTATACTGATCCAAATTTAAGGAAGGAGTCATTCAGAATTTTCTCAAGTACGCTAACGTCATAATTAGCAGCCACTCATTAGTCCAGAATTACTTCCCCATTGCTATTTATGTTTGCCCTCAAGCAAAGGAAAGAATCTAAAACATTGCAATCAGACAACAACATATTCACTCATACCCACATTCCTACCATTCCCGCTAACAATGGAGATTCTGATGTTTTAAAAATGTAATGAGCAGAGTTTGTGTCCACTAAAATAAACTAATTAGACTCTTGATGAAGAGGCAAGCATCCCTCATTCAGGCTGCTTTTATGACATGAATTCATTTTGTAAACAACCTTTGGCAGTATTACGGAGACACAGAGAACAGATCCATCCACATCACCTGCACTAGCAGTACTGCACAGAGTGAATGAATTCTCCAGAATCTTTTGATTTCTGTAAGGAGGCCCTTGTCAGTTATGGTGGCACACAGAATTCAATTTTCGTAACAGACCATTTCTGTTAAGCAGTTAAGTTACTGTAATCAACAGGCCTTACAGATAAAGCGCACAATGGTTTCATCAAGCTACTCCCTGTGTGTGGGTGTGTGTGTGTGTGTAGAGTGCTTAGGGACTCTCTAATACGCTGGGCTCGGAGAGGCGGTGCGTCTGTCTGCTTCACAACTGCTGATGTCACCGACTGGGAGTGCGTCCCGGCAAACTCACACCCCACACTGCTTCTATAAATACCCTACCGCGCGTGCTCTACGGCACTCACTCAGCCTAACGTTCAAGCCTGAGCCGCTCCACAGAAACAGTGCGCACCGAACAACTCTCCCTTACCGAGTTGGAGGGCCACAGCTGGAGCAGAGACACTACACTCTACAGACACAAAGAACTAAGATGTCGTCCTACGTATCCTCCGAATGCCGCCGGGTCAGCCCATCCGTCCACGGCAACAAGTTCGACACGGCGCACCGCAAGAAAGCCGTGGCCAACATTTTCGAGAACGTCAACCAGGATGCGCTGATGAGGCTTTTCCAGAAAACGGGCGACATGAAGGCGGAGGAGAGAGTGAGGAGCATCTTCTCCTACACACAGGATCCGGAGGAGACGGCCCGGGCCCTGATGGCTCTGAAGCAGCGAAAGAAGGACAAGTTCCTGCAGATTGCTGGGATGGTGCGGCAGATGTTCAAGCTGCGCTGACTGTGTTTTAGCAGTTTCACCGCCTTTGTCTCTCTGTGTGTCGGCTCGTGTGTGAGCCGAATGTTGAGAACACTCCCAGTGTGTCTGCGCTGCTGCCGCAGGTGTGGCTCACCTGTCGCCTGGAGACGAGCGTCAGGTGCCGAAGGAAAAAAGAAAGCTCAGCCGGCGGCGTGCGGCGGCTGTCGCCTCATGGACTGAGGGGACAGCGCGGAGTCCTGCCCGGAGCGGGCTGGAGCGACATGAACTAAGTGGGAATATGAAGGGAATACATTTAAGTCTTCGTGCAGACTTGAATTCACTAATGCACTCTTGTGGGTGCGTGACTGTACTGATGCAAATCGCTGTGCTGATGATGGCGCACAGCTGCAGTATGAGACTTCATGGTGCCCTGGAACCTGCCTGTATGAATGCCTATCCTGAACACATGCCTTGTCCCTCAGCTTTACTTTGTTGTACGACTACAAGTCATTAGTGGCCAATGTGTTATTGTCACCAACATGTCTCAGCACACTGAACTGCATTTATGAAAAGTTCCTTTTGTTTGTAATTTTATAAAATAAATTATTTTGTTGCATACTATACCTGAATCCTTGTTCATCTTTCTTACACGTGTCACACATGGTCTTTGGTAACCACTTTACAATCAGGGCACATCAGGTCAACATTTGTGGCACATTAGATTTGCGGGCTTAACACTGTTATATTACGTTAGAGTATACATGGGACATTTTAAGTCTTACAAAAATAGTCTGGAGTCTACATGAAATACTTGAAGTTTTTTTTTTTTTTAAATAATGACATCACACTGAGAGCTTGACCTATGTGCTCAGCGTTAGTCACACACAGGGAAACCCCTCATGTCAAACGCAATTCAAGTTACCATAGAAATGGGTAAATAATGATGTAAATGACCTTTGTCTTTGACGTTAAGTGCAGGTGGATAGATCACAGAGTAGTGTAACAGCTTGTATGTGTAGAGTTGAGTCATGTAATCTAGGATGGGGTTTATTTCTTAGTGAGCAAACAAAACAACAAAAACTCACTATCAGCACATTTCTACCTCTAATGTTCTTCACTCTGACAGAGCAGAGGGCATTCAAAGAGGATAGAGTTACTCATGAGAGGATGTGGGTAACCTTCACTAGGTTTCCCTCACAGCTCTTTACCAGACCGGTGTAAACCAGTTTGGCTCAGGCTAGGATGGGAGGGTAGGGAGGTGAGCAGCTTTCTCCACACAGTGTATTTTACACTGGAGTCTATTTAATCATGAGAGGCTTCTAGATAAGAGCCTGTCTAAGAGGCATTAGAGGGTTTAGATGAGTTGAGGGTTTGACTCCTCACCCTCTGATTCTTTATCTTCAAGTTAACCATAAATGAGCCCTTTATTACGACAATCACCTACTCCATTAACATCCAAATTTCAAATCATTTTTAGTGTTTTTTATGTCTGTGGTTTATGGTATGCAGTGTATGTAGGCTTAGCTGCAGACACACAGATCACTCTGGCTGCTAATCTCCCTCCTCTGATAGTCCCTCTACCGGCTCAAACCAGTTCCCTGGGTTGTTTTTCATGACGACATCTTAGCTACAGGCGCTTCTCGCATGTGCTTACAGTGCTTACAGGAAATGTCAGTATCAGTCACTCTAAGGTGTGGAGCTCTCAGGTGAGAAATCACCTGTGACGGTGGAAAAAGGAGTGCTTGTGGGCTTGCGTAGGAAAAAAAATCAACTCACACGGCCTTTAAATTGACTCCTTGGCAGCTTGTAATGATAATACAGAAATGATGAAAAAATGTAATTTTACATACAATACATAAAAATGTATTAATCTGTACAATAAAGACATGTAATTGAAGTACATAAAGTTTTTTCATTTGATTGCTTAAGTCAATAAAATGAATGATACTGACCAGAGTTATTATAGTTTTGTATTTTCTAATCCATTGTTCCATCCATTTATTCATTTTGACTCTTTGTTTTTATTTGGTTGACAGAGAGGATTTTCTTCTTTCAGATTAATTTTTCTTGTTGGAAAATGTTTATTTTGGTTTAGTTTTTATTGTTTTCAGTGTTAGTTTTAGTTTTATCAGTTATTATTGTACATAGAGCATATGTCAGAGACAGTTCTTAGCAACATCAGTACCTGTACTGTAATAAACAAAATAAACATAATTTTATAAACAGCTGACTAAAAGGGCAAGCTCTAAATAAATCTAAAACTAAACCAAAGGATATTTCCATTAGATATTTTAAATTTTATTTTAGTTAGTTTTCCAAGGTTACTCAAACATTTCACATGGTTTTATTTTTAAATGTCTATTTTGTGTTTTTATTTTATTTTATTTAACTGATTTTCTTTAGACATGCAGTTTTAACTTTTAGTTTAGCTTTAATTTACTAAAATAACCTTGAGTGAGTGAAAATGTTACAGAGGGTAATTTATTTGGCGGTGAACTTAATTTAAAGTTTCCACAGCTAATGTTTTTAATCATGATAACATATCACCATGAAGCAAAGTAACATTACATAACAGACTGCTTGTAGTGAGAAACCTGCTGAGAATTATTGCTTAAATCAGCAGCTTTATGGAGGTTTACAGTGGATTTCAGCTCATTGTTCAGCTGGTCGAGCCCCAACGAAATATTTTGGTTCGCTCTCTCGGTTCTCATAGTGTCAGTTTTGGCCACAGCAGGCAGCTGTTTTCAACAAAAACGCTGGAAAAACCCAGTTTGCAATATCTGCCAAGGACCAGAGAGCAGAGAGAAACACTTAGCAGCTTGCTGGTGAGTACAGAGAAGCATCAGATGAGATGGAAAAAACTCAAGAACCACAATTGTTCACATATTAACACACTTATATATTAACATAATGGGAGATATAAATGCTCTCAGTTTAACTTGTCCCCCAAGCGTAAAGTGGCTAAAAAGTTTAGTATTCAAGGTTTATCTAACTTAATAAAAGCTCATAAGCTAAATAAGTAGTAATATACAACTATTAGGTTTTTTTTTGAGTTTTTTAAGAAACTAGAAAGTACCCTATTTTAATATGTTTGCTAAGTCTCGAGCTAGCATTTTAGTTTAGCTAAGAAGCCTTATTAGCGCCATAAGTTTGCTAATCTGCCAAACTACAACATGCCATTTTCTAATGGCTTAAATAAAGAAAATATAAAGATTCAGTTATACAGCACTTTAGAGCTCACTTTCAGTGTATTTTAATGATTTTGAATGGAATCAGGCTCCTTTTTTAAAGTGCTTATATGTTATGCTAAGCTAACTTCAGTAGTTTAAAATTGAATGTCCAGTAGCACCTGTCTTTTCATGTGACTGTGAATAGATATTTTTCTCAATATCTCAAACAGGCAATAAATATTTCAAAATAAATATTCTTAAGTGGTACATTTGTTTGTTTATGGTTCACGTGAATTTACTACTTTATTGCAGGTTGCAAATCATGCCATTTATTTTTGGCTCTTTTATCTCACAGCTGTTCCTTTTGTTTATATCATGTATGTCACTGCAGGCTGCTCTTTGCCACCCCTTTTTTCCTTTTATGGCTGTTCAATTGTTAAGGAAAAGAAAGCTAAATATTCAAGGCAGTTGTCTTGGCTGTCTTTGCTGTGTTGGCAGAGGTGTGCAGGATTGAACACAGGCCTGTTGTCTCCCACCCTCTTCCTGCCTTTCATAGGCTTTAGAAATGGCCAGTGCTTTGATGTCAACAGACACTGTGGCAGACAGCATTTGAGCCTAGAGGACAGTAACCACAATGAGGGAGAGAGGGAGGAAGATACAGGGTGGAGGTGTGAGTGGAGAAGGGTCAGGAATACAATAATAAAAACATAACAATATAAATCATAATATAACAATAGTTGACAAAAAATCATCTGAATGTGAAAGGTGCCTGAATGAATCACACACACACACACACATATACATATATATATATATATATATATACATATGATGACTTGGCTTTAGAGCAGTCATGGTTTCTGGCCTTTGGGAATCTGTATTAATGTAAAGCTACATGACCACATAAGGATCAACTAAATCATTTCGCCTAACAAGACTTACTGCACCAGTTCTCCTTGTTTGGGCAGCCACAACAAGATTTGGCCCACTCTTCAGGGCTGAATGTAAGTATGCTGTAAACACAGCCTTTGGGTTTTAGATAAAGACTGAGAAAGAGGGAAGCGAAACGGAGCGGTGCAAGATTAGTGATTATAGTGCAGGGAGTGGCAGTCAACTTGATTCCAGCGCAGACCGGTTCAAACCAAAGTCTGTGATGAGGAACTAAGCATGAGCTGTGCACAGGCTTAGGATTACTCAGCGTTTAGCTGGAAGATGAAGCCATAAAACCAGAGGCCCTAAGTCGGTGTTTTGTTTGATGAACTGCGGTGGGCTGTGACACTTGGCCCGTCTCACATTAACAAAAGGCATCTGCTGATTCTAAATTTAGGTTGTTTTTTTTTTTTTAAATCAACCAAGAGGCTGGAGCTTTCCAAAGAAATGCAACAGATGTGATCCAGTAGACAGCATTTAAAATGATTATATATCTGGTTATCATGTTATTTTAAGGTGTTTAGAAACAATAGTGAGGATTACTGCCAGACATGTGCAAGCACCTGCCGCAAGTTCTTAGGAAATTTATTTATTAATGTAATGTGTCCGTAATTCATCATTATACACGGATACTTCCTAGTGTGGGAATTTTCATCATGAGATATAAATGGCAGTTAGGCCCAGTGTTAGAATTAGAAGGAAGTTAGAGTTAAGAATCAGTTTCTGCTCAAAATGGGTTTGGTTTAAAGTTGGAAATGCACTGCTGGGCCATCAGTACACCTCTGTGTTTTAGGCAGGAATACCCACAACAATTTGACTGTTGATAGAAACATTCATACAGACGTTCAAAAGGCTGGCATACGTAAACTTTCAGTAAACATTTGAATGGCTGCAGATGAATGTCTGCACTGACAAGCATAGTGCTTTAGCCCAGTGGCTATGATTTTCATTTTTAGCCTCACTGTTGAGCATGATCATCTCAATATTTAGCATAGCAGAGGCTGAGAAATCTTTTATGTGAAAAAAAGGCTTTTGTGAAATGTTACATTTTGACCTGACCTGTGATGAGCTTTGCTGGCACAGTCTATCGCAGTAGGCACTCATTCAGAGGATGAAAAATAAATACATTTGTTTACTTAGGCAAGTGATTTTTTTTAACACCTTGACTATGACAAGTTTTTCCTCACACTCAGTTCTTAAACCTGCATCCTTCCAGTGACCCATTGCCTGGTTACAACAAAAAGTCCACTTATATAGGAATATATGTCAAAATTAGCCGACTTCGCATGGAATCCAAGACCTCAATTAGTTTCCTAAAGAATTTTTGCTCTTTTTAACTTTTATTCCACTTATACATCAATTCTATATTCCAATATATCCATGGTTCCAGTCATCATTCAGAAATGAAAACAGCCTGCTATGGATTTGGTATCCCTAATTCTTCTCTTAACATTGACCAACACAGAGGACTCTTTGTTGTTGATGCACTGCCCTATTTTCTGCCTCACTCATCAAAAGCAGTTGTTGATTTGCCATTAAGGACAAAGCATAGGTCAGCGGGTCACAGTGATGTAAGATACATCCAGGAAGAGGCTCGGATGTGTGAAAAGAAGAAGAATGAAGGAAAAGAATAGGAACCGACTGTCTGACAGTTTTCCTTGATGAGCTGGGTTGCCTGACTCAAAGCATTTCCTACGGGGGCCCTGTGTGTGCTGGCATCATCCGGATTAGCTCATGTTGGGAACACAAGAGAGACAGAGTGAAAATGAAACACATTCCTCACCATCAAGCAAAGATTTCTGGAATTTGGCACATTTGTGGTCTGTGATTGTCTCTGCGTAGATGTCATCCACTCGGGAGTAGAGCTGCGCAGTTTGTGAGACCTCTTTGTTGTTTTTGGACGAGTCGTTGCATTGTACATTGTGCATGGTGCACATCGTGCCACAGCCTCACATCAACACTGAAACATGCTTTGCGTCAGCGATCTGCGTGGAAAGCGAATCCTGCCAACGGGATGGCACGCACAGCGGGACCACGCAGACACCGTGACGGTGCATTTCCACCCGAAACAAAACATTCAGACCATAATGTTGATTCCGGATCACATAGCGCTTTGCAGCAGAGATCCTTCCTGTCACTGTGGCTTCTGGTCAATTTGACAAACATTAAATGAATGCCGATGATGGCCCCAATGTGGTGAACAGAAAAATATGACCATATATGGCAGAAGTGCTGTTGTTGAGTTTCCATGTGGCATGCTTGAGAGAACACGATGAGTTTCCAGGGGAAAGAATTTATTCTTTCACTCCTTGATTGTGCTTGATGTTGCTGAGGTTAAATAAACTGTTGTGTTTGTAACAGCCTTCAGAATTTCAACACTGTTGATTCCCCAGTCTGTCCAGATGAAACTCTGGGCTTCCACCCACCGAGTGACAAAGCCTGAGTCTGGTAGTATACACGTAGTACAATCAAACAGTTTTTGGCATCTTCTTCAAAGGGTTGTCAAATACTCTGAGTCTGTTTAATGGCCAGCTTTGAAGTCAAAATGGAAAGCTTTTCAAAATTCCTTTAGTAGAATGGAAACATTGAGAGACACAAGTACATTTTGAATACAATAAACTGTCCAATTTCATGTTTTGTTTTGAACGTACTGACATCAAGAAAACAGAGTAATTGGAATTAGGAGTGATTTGCCAGAAAATAAGCCTTTCAGTCTTGTTCTGTTCATTTGCTATGATACAAATCACTGTGAAGCACAAATCTGTAACAAAACACATTTGTTAGCTGACAGCGCGTTTATAATGATTACCAAGTGGAGGTCATAGTGACTGTGCGGTTTCTTGTTGCAAATGTTGCTTTACTTGAACATGAGATACATGACGGAAACCGGCTTTTTCTGGAAACAATCAGTCCAGCTTGGAGTTAGTGCTGTGTAAGCACACAGTGAGTAAAACAAAAAGCTGAATCTTCCACGAAATAAATGTTCCACCCTTTAGTAACCTCTGCCTTTGTAACTCCGCCACCCCCCTCAATACGACAATCTGTTCTTTGAGTTTACATGAGATGACTCCCTGGAGTTACAGCAAAGTCAGGTCCAGGTCTGGGTCAGGATGGGGGGCCTCTATTGTTCATGTTTGTATCAGTGTGTGATTGCATGTTGTGTAAGTCTTTGTGTGTGTCTGTGTGTCTCAGGCGGCTCTAGAGAAAGCTCTTTCCTGTGTGGCGCTGGAGGCTCCTTCTTGGGCTGGACGGCCGGCGGCACCGCAGACATGCTGTCTCGATCCAGTTCAACCACAAGGCCTCACTATTGTTCTGCTCCCCACTCCCTTTGTCCTGTTCAGTTTGGCAACACCCATCGCCTGTCTTCTAACACCTCCACCCCTCTCCTCCTGTCTCTTACCCTGCAGGTGCAGCTGATCTGTGGCCCAGAGGAGGAGGAAGCTCAGGCCTGGAAACAATAGCCGACTTCAGCTCCTATTTATATAGTAATTCTTTGTTTAATCTGTGCATTTGACAGCATATTTTGGGGTGTTGACATCAGCTTGTGCAATTCTGTAATCATGCTAGGCTGTAAAATGCACTGTGTCAGCACACAAACATGCCCAGCTTGAAATTGCTGATAGCCAGCAGAGTAACGGGATTCCCCCTTTGACCTGGTTGTAAAGTCCATTTTATATGGCGCTTGTGCTGGTTCATCATCTTTATCATCAAGAGCATATAGACTGATTTTATAATGTGCTTGCAGTCATCCATATCCATATTATTCAATTTGTTATCGCAGATGTAGAGGAATTATATTGTGTATGTAACTGCATGCAGGGGAATACCACAACTAGGCTCCTCGCATATTTACAGGAAGTACAATAAATTCACAGCACCATGTAATTAATGGGCATTATCGCTGCTGGTCAAGTGCAATCTGCCACTGATAGCATCCCCATGAGTGTCCCAAGAGTGCTTACGAGATACCGCAGTGTAACACCAACAATATGATACAGATCAAAGTGGTCGGCTAACTGGCTGCCACAAACATATGAGGTCAGTGAGTGCATGCCGCAGTTATCCTGAAGGTTTTCTAAGACTAAGGCGCAGACATCTGCATGACCAGTTGGGGGTTGGGATACGGAAGGCATAACAAAAGACTCAAGAGAGCCAGAGATTAATAATAACAACCAATGATTAAATGCACTGGTGATGTAGAAACACACAGTGAGAGGACAAAGGTGCGTGCAGAAGAAACACTCGGTGCATCATGGGAAGCCCCAGCAGTCTTGGCCTATTGCTGCATAACTAAGGGAGGATTCAGGGTCACCTGTTGGCTGCTTTCATAATTTATCATTTCTGAGCATATTTCCAGAAAAATCTACAATGTTTTTTTTTTCAAAACTTTTGTTTAACCAGTATTTAAAATGATTAAGACTGAGAACTCTCTTATTAGAGTGTTCTGAGCAAAGATAGACAAGGATAACCTGGCATGTGATTTGAGAAGACATTGCAAGTGATATTGCATTTCCATCCACAGCTGTTATGTAAAGGAAAATCATATTCTTTAAAGCTAAAACCTGGTTCATTTAAGTTCAAAGTGAAAATTTAAAAGCCCTCTAACTGTTGTTTTAAAATATATGTGTCGTAGTTTTTTTTTGAACAGATGTTTCATAAGGTAGGTCCACTTAATATTCTCTCCAGACTGCAGAGTATTATTAGATGGGATTTATATAGTCAGTAAGTCATGTTTCCAGTGGCTTTATGTCTCATTGCGTGATGCACAGTGGTTATAGGTCTATAAAGAACGAGATGGGTTTAAATGATGTTGTTTGGATTTTGCAGAGAAGGAAGAGGAGGATGTTTGGTGAGTGTTGTTTCACTTTTTAACCAAATTAAGAAATAAATTGTGTCTTGTACTTCTTGAGAAAACTCTTTTCAACAATCTCAGGGGACAATGTTTTCACTGTTTCCTCTTTAATTATGAAATTTCAAGAGATTTTCTGTTTCATACAGTATATATGAAGTAAATATAAAATATAACCAAAGGGATAGTGTGTAAAAGGAAAATGGAAACATGTGGGAGACTCCTCTCCTGCAGGCCTTCTCGACTCAGTACACCCAGCCAATGCTTGTCCAATCAACGTTTTTTGATAAAGAAACAAAATGAGAAATTCAACTTAAAATAAGATATCTTTTATGTAAGATACGTGACAATATTATTAAGAACAGTTTCTCAGAAGCTACAGTCTATTTTCAACAAGTCTACCTGTCAGTTCAAAAAGGGAAAATGTCCATGAAAATTCCACATAAGTCATAGTGGGGATCATGCTACCAATACCATACAGACTGACCACCAACAAAGAGAAGCCTGTGAGTTTACATCCTCAGCTCCTTTGACAAATGCTCATTTTCACAATTGCAAAGTGAAACAGCTGCTGCCAAACACACAAATTTACTCAACATTCATCAGCTAAAACAGGAACTTCATGGAGAAAAGGAAAACTGATAAGGCTCAATTGCTCTGTAGCTGATCCCTATCTCCACAGGCCAACGTCAGACATTACGCCACAGGGAGAGAGGATATGTAGTGGGTGTGCTACTTTGATCCAGGCTTTACGGCTGCATTAGCAGCTAATGTGCTGAACAGCTGCTGGGGTCACTTAATTAGAGCATGCATCATAGCAGTTTGAAGTGGACAATAGTCTTTGTTCACTTGTATTACATCGTGCATCATTTACTCCCTCTGTTCTTACAATAAATCATTTTATATCTACTCTGGAATCTCGCATTTTAACAACACCCTAGTGGCCTGAACCTGATCCCTTTGAGTTCTGTGGAAACATCCGTCCACCTTCTTATGCTCATTAATACTGTCACTGCTGGAGAAATTCCTGGGAATCTAAACCTCCCTCTTTATTTTTACTTCATTTCTAGTTAAACGTTCGTTTAAACTTTTACCGACGTCAGAAAAAAGCTTTTCGTTTGCTCCAAGTTGTTGGCACCACACATGTGTAGCGTCACCAGCTACACACATTCACCGTCATTAGTGATGCTGAATGTGTGCAACCTGCATTCCATTCCATTAAGTAATGAGTAGATGGATTTCATTCTCATTCTCAGGAGCATCGCACAGTATACCGGCTTTTGTCAAAGCTGATAGCGTCTCATGTGGTTGTGGTTCAAAGTGTATCTTAGCAATAGCAAGATGGGTGTCTCACTCCCAACTGATGACATGTATGCACTTGTAAAAGAGTTAAGGGCTAATGTGAAGAGCCTTACTGCAATTCAAACCAAGAGATTTTCCTGAAGTGAACCTAATTTTTATAAGTAAGATGTTAAAAGTAGAAAAAAAATTAAAATAGAGAACAACACAGAATATATGATTAACAACTTTAAAAAATTACATAAAAATTCATTGATTCTCTGAAATTTAACTCACAGATTAAATTCTAATCATAGAGAATCAAGTTAAGTCAAGTTTTTAGGGATCACATTTTTTTTTATTTCTTCAAATTGTCAGATGAACTTATAGATCAGCCTCATTTATGTCAGGAACTGAGATGTATACAACAGTATCATCGGCTTTTGAGCCATCATATATTAAAAAAACCCCTGAAAAATAAACAGTTTGTATGCATATTGTTCCTGTATTATCAAATATGGGAAACAAATATGGGTATATCTTAAAATGAGGTGTCCCTATCAGTTTTGACACTAAAATCTAATCGTTATAGAAAAAATAAAAACTTTTGCTACTCGTCAGCAAGTCAAGTCAAAATCCATGCTGTAGCAGTCCAGATCCTTTACTCTGGATCACACTCCTAAGACCCCAAATTCAATTACCTTATCTGTTGTCAGTCTTAAACATAATTTGGTGGGTGTGTGGTAGCAGCAGGAATGAAAACAGTTTCTCCTCATCGTTGGCAGCTAAGCACAGAAGAATACCCTAACCAGCAGGTGTGTGCAACGTTCCTCAACCAGTATAAGCTCTGCTCAAATATATATTTAACAGCCCCCCCTCCGTTGTTCTGTTCTTCAGCTCCTGCTAGGCCCTGAGAGGCTGTGTTTATCATGGTCTATAATCAACATCACTGTGATAATCAGCGTGGGAAGGAGGCAGTTGGTAGATGTCAGGCTGTGGTGGTGAGCAATGACGGTCTCTTAATTTGGCTCTTGTCACGGCTCAGTACAGCAGTGAAGATGAAGGCTTTGGCAAAGCAGCGGATCCACATGATGAAAGTAGGACCTGTACAGACAGGAGAGTGTGGTGAGAGGGTCTTTAATGGAGGCATTCATTATGATTATTATAATGCTGACTGCCAGCTAGAGGAGAAAAAAAGAGACCAAGCGAGAATAAATACACTGATACACATAAAATGCTTAATGCACGTGCATGTTTAGTGACGCTGCTGCTGTTTTCTGCTTTGACGTGATCTGAGAAAGAAAATCTGAGAAAAAACATGCTGTAGGTCTTTTGGAGTTGTGTCAGGAAGGACATCTGGAGTGCAATTTAATCAACCATGAGGAGCTACCCGCTGTGATGACCCCTTCTGACAGGGGAGCTGTAAAAACACATTGATATTATACTCCAAACACACGGATGCTGGATGCATTCTGTCCATGGTGATGTTGTTATTTAAATTACCATTTTGGCCCTACCTAAACACTGCTGTCACTACAACTGCTCAGTGAGCTGTCACAAACACCATTTAATGTACAGAGACATCATACTGGCTTTATGCATTTAAGATACCTTGTGTTGAAGGTAATGCTCTGCATTTATCACATCCTAAATGTCAAGAGCAGTGTGCAGCCACTGTGTAGCACTCAGAGACCAGCTGCAGCTGGAGCCCCATGCTTCGGTCAAGAGCCCAGGCAGAATCAGCCCTACATGTTCTGAGCCACCACGAGCATAAGGAGATCAGATCCAGTTATTTCTCCTCAAGAGCTACCATATGAGGCCCGGGGGTTGGGGACCGCTGCCCTAGACTTCCATATTAAAAAAAATAATGAAAAAGCATGTTTACAGCCTGGTATAGAAAATGTTTTGGTCCCTGTGGATATCCCTTCCCTATATAAAAACAGCATGGTATGTTGCCGCTAATTAAGAGACATGATTGTGCGGTGCACCCGTACAGTATGAATGTGACCAGGCTAGTCTTAGCTGATAACTTAGCACGCCACTTTTTCGCCCTAAATATAGTAAAAAAAAACAAAGAAACAGAACCCCCCCCAAAACATTTTAACATAAACCTTGAGCCTTCAGAATGTGGAGTTAAAATGTCCTTCTTTCAAATACAGTCTATGATGTTAGCAACCAATCATAACATTTATCTGAAAGTCCTGATTAGGCCAAGTATAGCCTCACTGTGCAAACAGCCTTGCTGCTGACTCATATCGGTGCCTGTCACATGTTTTCACTGTCAGACTACTTTTTTCAGATGTTTTGCTACTTTTCTGATCTTGTTTTTCCTAAAGAAAAGGATGGTGCTATCCTATATTTGCTGGAAACTGTTGTAATTCTATGAGATGATGTGCACAATCACAGCTTTCACAAGTGAATTTAAGCCTGCCAGTCAAAAAGCGAGCTGAGGTCATGAGAGCCTTTTAGGCTGCAAAGAGTGCACTTTAATGCTGGATCAGCATAATCAGCAACAGCAGTGAGTAAAATCTACAGAGTATCTGGCTGCGTGTGCTTGGAGCAGACTGGCTGCTCCAAAACTGGTTCCAAACTTGTTCAGATTAACCCTGTAGGTCAACTCAGAGGGAGAGCTGGGGAGAGCCAAGCTGGGCATGTCATACCACTGCTTTATCCAGGCAGCCTGCTCCGTGCAGTAAAGCCTATAGACAGATCAGCTGTTAGCTGATCACAACAAACATGAGGCACCATACACAAAGCTGTAACTGTGCGTGCAAGCTCAGTTTTTGTGTTTTGGTGGCACAATTCAGTGATTCTCTCATTGGAAAAGTTCCCTTTTTAGATGATCCCTTTACTTAGTGCCAGACCGAGCCAGAAGCATTTGCAAAGCGTTCTGTTTCAACAGCTAGGCATGATTCGTACCTGCAGGTGATGAGGGAACTGTGCACTTTTAATCTGATTCAAAAGCCAGAGAATAAACAGGTATTGCTAGAAGGTTGAAAAACACTAAGCTTATTACTGTTCACAGTTGTGAGTCATCCATTAACCCAGCTGGAGTGTTTTTTTTTCTGGACCAGCTTATTCTCTAGTTTGCAACCTTTCATCCCTCTCACCCAAGCCTTCGGATGCATTTAAGCATTTACAAGTGTAATGATTACCTGAATGTGTTAACAGTATGTGGACAGAGAGTCTGCCAGTGACTGACACATGAGAGCTCATTGTGGAGTGCAGCTTCTTTGTGTGGCTGCTGCCCGCGTTCCACCTGGAACAGGTGAAGGCTGAGACGAGACAGATGAGATTACTGCAAGCATCCACGTGGAGCCAGCGAAACTGGTTCTAACCAGCTTTCTCAACACTGGGGTTTTCTTTTGCTCTGTGTACATGCATCAGTTTATTCTTGTAGTCTTTGTTCTCAGTGTAAGTGATGCAGGTCCAGATGGCAGGACTGGGGCTCAGCTATTGCTTCGGGTGACAACATCATGCTGTGTTTCAAGTCAGAGTCATTTAGAGTGAATAACAATGCTAATGAGTGTGCACATCTCAATATTATATCAATTTTGGTAAGAGGGTCTGTTTTCTAGAACAGTCTTTCTGTTATTTTTTCCCTCCTGCGGGCATTTATATCAGTGACGTCCTTAAGGTACTTTGAGTGAGCTGCAGCCTGCTGGGACTGCTTGGATTTAGTGACAGGGAAAAATCTAGAGTTGAGAGCGCCATCTGGTGTTACTGATTGACCTGACAATAGAGTGTAGAAAGAACACACAAGCTGAACACAAATGCAAAGATGAATATACAAAAAAATGATCCAATACCGAAACCTGTTTCAACACTTCACTGAAATAAAGTTTAAAATAAAGTTTGAAATAAAGTTTTTACACCATTGTGAAAAAGAAAACGGTCCAACCGAACAAAACCAAATTTCTGAATGTCCAACACTGACTCACTCAAACGTACTCAGGATTTTACCAGAATAAAGAAGTACCTGGCAGCTTCAGAGAGACCTTCTAGCCTTCCCACAAAGGAACAAGTCTTGAGCTACTCCTCATTTCTTTATATTTTGTGCAGAAAATGAGAAATGTATGCAAATGACATGAAATACAGGCAAAAACACAGTTTCTACAATTTGTATGTGCATGAAATTCAGTAGTTATATGACTAGCTCTATTTGTCAACACAGACAGAACTCTTGTCAAGCTTTCTAGTCTTTTCTTTAGTCTTCAGGAATGGTTATTCAGAGTTCACGAAGAACATTCAGAGCTCTTTGGATGTTGGCTTCTGTTCTGTTTTCTGTCAAGATGATCTCAGACTGCATCAAACATGTTGAGGTCAAAGCTGAGTTCGATCCATGACTGACAGTGTTTTTATATACGGATATGATTTTACTGCATGGGCAGTGTGTTTAGGATCACTGTCATATTCCTAAGAGGAACCTGCTGGCAGTCAGTTGCTTTCTAGATGATATTTTATGGTGGATCAAAATCTGACCGTAGTTTTCTGTGTTCATAATGCCATCAATGTTAATAAGATCTTCAACACCACTGGCTGAAACTCAGTCCCAAACCATGACAGAGCTTCCACCGTGTTTCATAATGACTGTAATGTCGATACTCACTGTCACATCTCTTCTGGCCTCCTCCATACATGCCGATGAATATTTGAACCAAACATTTAAAATTTGGTTCATTACTCCGTGAGACCTGTTGCTGCTGATTTTTAGTCCAGTTCTTATGTAATTTGGCATACTTCAACTTTATTCCATTGCAGATGTACCACCGTGTTTTTGATTTTTCTTCTTTGGATAATTGATCTGTCTGCTTTTAAATGTGTTTTTCAGTCTTTACTGTTAGAGTCCTTGGAGGCTTTAGTGAAAAAACAAAAAATACTTGACTTGCATTTTTAATGTAAATGGGCCAATCTCTATAGGATAAAGGGAAAGGCTGATTAGCAGAGTGAATGCACAGTAATTTTATTTTAGTGGATGGTGTTCATGAATTCTGCTGTCACAGGTGAGAGCTGAGGTGGAGGTATCAGATAGATGCTCCGTTTATTTATCTGGTTATCTAGCAAGATTATCAGAAAAAACAAATTAAAAAAACAGCAAATTTCCTGAAAAAATAAATATAAAATGAAACTCGGTGTAAATCAAAAATGTTTTGTTTCTAGGGTCATCAAGTAATAATCTTACCTGAGTCAAAGGCATCCTGATGTTAACCATCATAACTTGGATTATTGCTCCATCTATTGGACAGAATGTATACTTCAACTTTGCTGCTTTGCTTTGAAATATTGGTACAGGCATACTAAAGCCCTGGTTGGACATTTTTATTGCTCTACTTCAAAATTATGCTAACCAACAGGACTATGATTTAAGCGTGCTCTGTCTTCTGGGTGAAACAACAAACAAAGGAGGTCCAGGCAGTGTTTGCATCCAGCTGGCTGAGCTGTTTTCTGTCCATTTGGCATGCAGATTCTTTACATTGTGCTTTGTTCACATTCCAGTGGTCATTGTTTTTTACTCTTTAATCCACAGTTTGTTGTGGGCAAACATATAGACATAGGGTGGAGGAAAGCCCAGAGCAAACATGAGGCTTATGAGTCACTGCATCTGATGCTTGCTGGGGAAAAGGGACAAACAATGCTTTGATCTACTCAAAGGAGGAATTACACTACGCCTCATTTTCTATGACGCTCAGTCGCACACCGGGATGTTCAGCAGGACTTTAAAGGAGTGTGCTTACTGACAGTGTGCAAACAAATCCACAGAGACAGTTGAGTGCAAGAGAATAAACACTCTTATCAGTGCTTATGAGAGTGAATTTTGCTGAAGTGACAACCTGACATGGTGGCATTTCTTAATACATACTACAAACCACATCATTTTAAAGCGCATGTTGACCATTAAAATTCCCCAGAAAAGCAATGCATGTTTTTTTTCCTCCTTTGGGTAATTTACTGAAATTACCACATTTTTTTTTTTACTCATTTCTCTTGTTGTTCAGTTTGAGTCATTGATTGCATATCAACCTCTGTTATGTGAATATCTGCTACAACTGCTGCAGACAAATGAATAAGCATATAGCTACAGGGAGATCTTTATGAGTGTCTCTAAAACAGGGGAGTTGTGTACTTTTGCATACATGCTGGTAACTTTGTTAATTATTCATAACCACAAACTATTACCAGTAGAAGTAGAGTCATAAAAAACAGCTAAGTTCTCACACACAGAGTCACATCATCGTATTAAATTGCAACATAGTTGTTTTTGACTATTTAGTTATTTCTGTATTTTTAGAGTTTATTTAAACAAAAAGTGAAACTCTTGAGAATAAGAGTCTCTTTGCAACACTGTCCTGGGCTGATGGCAGGAGAAGTTAGTGAACAAGAAGAGAACATGCCAACTGCAGACAGAAGGGCCTTACAGGTTTTAAATGTTGTGCTAACCACTGAGCTACCATGCTGTGTACCTGAAATTATTGCATCATTATTTTGTGCTTTACAATTAAAAAAAGTAACCTCTCTAATTATTAGTAAATAGCAAAACATCTGAAAAAAGTAGTCTGGCAATTCTTTAACAAATTATTCTGCTTTACAAAACTATTGTTTCTCCACAATCAGTGACAGTTTTTAAAAACAAGCACATAATGTTCATGCATGTGTAATTTAATTCAGTTTTATTTAAATAGCACCAATTAAACACAGCAATCACTTCAAGGTGCTTTATATTGTGAGGTAAAGAGCCTAAAATAATACAGAGAAACCCCTACAATCAGATGACCCCCTATGAACAAGCATTTGGCGACAGTGGGAAGGAAAAACTCCCTTTTAAGAGGAAGAAATCTCTGGCAGAACCAGGCTCGTGGAGGAGCATCTGCAACAACCATTTGGGGGTGATGGGAGGGACACAGGACAAAAGACACATTGTAGAAGGAAGCAAGATTTTAATAATAACTAATGATTAATTGTAGAGTGGAGTTTAAACACATAGTGAGAGAAAAAAAGGTGAGTGAAGGCGAAGTAACCAGGAGCCTAGACCTATTGGTAGTGTACCTAAGGGAGAATTCAAGGTCACCTGATCCAGCCTCAACTATCAGCTTTATCAAAAATCCATTACAGAGTGTCCAATATGAGAGAAATATGCTCTTTTTGTGTATTTTTTTAATGCTGTACTTTACTGTACTTTTAAAAATATGCCTCAAGAAGGTGTTTCTTCACTGCACTTTTTATTGGGTTTAATTGTCAAGCACAAACATGAAATTCTGATCTTTTGGCTTTCCTCATTGTAATCAAGTCGAGTGTTTGTGTAATTACTCTAACCGTCAGTAGGGGGAGACAAATGTTTTGCTCTGTCGGTTAAACAGTGCAGTTGCTTGGTAGCCATTAAAAAGTGACAAAAATGTTTTTAACTTAGTGCCATCAAGAAGATGAATTGATAAGTTAACACTCTGAGAAAAAGAAACCAGTCAATGCCATATGTTTCAAACTTCACGTCCCTCAGACCTGAACTGAGAGTTTAAGCTGAGAATCAGCCTTTTGGAAAGTGATTAGGTCACCGTGGTTACACTAAACCCTGGAGCCTGGTCAAAGCATTCGAGGCCTCGGCAAAGGACCAGCTGTTCTTCCTGCTGCCAAAAGCACAAACAGAAAGCACACAGCCTCTTTTACTCCACAGCATCAGGCCCCAGAGCCACTCTGTGGCAATATGTTTCAAACCCATTCAGCAGCATTTAAGGAATCAAGGGTAAAAAGGTGATGCATTGTTTACCCTGGTGAACGCTCAGGGCCCTGCGGGGCCAACAATGGAGGCTAACCTGACAGATATTTCTATTGTTGCTGGTGGTAATCTAATGCTGCAGTGGTCCAATTTCCTCCCCCTCCCTCCTTTGTGTTTTTTCCTTTTCCTCCTCTGTGTTTGCGCCGCCTGAGCCCAGCATGGGCCTCCATGGTGGTCACAATTATCTCGACAAACGCAAATATGGTCAGTGGAATTGTCACGGCCATTTTCACTTTAATTGCGGTTTAGATGCCAGCAGCGTCTCTTTGTCATACAGTGCAGTGTAATCATCGCAAGAAGGGGTGAAGCCCAAACAGACGATTTATCAGCATGTAGATGAGTTGAAGCGTCATCCATAACACATTTGCACAGTTTGCATGTAGAGAGAGGAACAGCTTGAGTCAAGGGATCCATTTTTCTGTTTGTAATTTAGTTCCAAGAAGAAAACTTCTTGCTTCTTTATTCCTTTTAAAACTTTAGTAAAGGCCAAAATGTCAGATTCATGCGAGGCAGACTGAGATCCTGCATTTCTCATGCACACTTCTATTTTTAAACATCAGATTCTACCAGTACAACGGTACAAGAAACATGGTGAAGTATCTTTACATTGCTTTCTAGAACAGTAGAGGAACTATTACACATCTGAGACATTACTCAACTAAAAGTAAATTCAAGTTGGCACACAGCATTGCAGCCACTTAAATGTATTATTTCGAGTATTTTTTCTGTTTATTTAAAAAAAATTCATTTTTTTATCCTACTCATACTGGGGAGGCATGATTAGTTCATGGACAACAGCCCTCCTCTGCAGCTGAGCCACAAACCACACCCCACCACAAAGTATTAGTGACTCTCTGAGCACTAAAGCTCTCTACAGTAAGTGTGATCAGTGGCCCCTGTTAATCTCTTGTGACAGCCAGAGGATGAAAACAAGGAAACATGAAATAAGAAAAAAAGGCCCCAGTATATAAACTAGTCAAAAATTACAATTATCAGAAAACCAGACAATCAATGATGTAGAAGCTCATTGGGCTCACGATCCATCACAACTGGCAGGTTATTCCCTGCTAAACATTGAGCTCTGATTGGGTGAAAACCCATTAAGTGATTCCATGTAATGTGATCCTATTAGTTTGATTAAATTCTAACTTGTGGGAGGAGTAAAGAAATAGCAAGTATCTTCCTAAACAGGCACTTGGTCATCAAAGCTTGGAGAAAACATGATTTAATGCATTATTTAATGGCTCATCGACTGCACCCTTTCTGTTAAATATCCACAGTGCAGAAAAGGTTAGGTGTGTTGTAAAGTCACATTATCAGCCTTAAATGATAACCGTAAGCTTTGCAATCTTAACCATCAAAATAACCAGTAGATTGAAAATGATATTTAATGCTTAAATGAAGGAACAAATGGGTTTAAAACTCTAATAAAATATCAAAATAATAATGACAGATGTGCACAATAAACGATGACTTCTTATGTTCTCCTGTGGTGTTTGTTTAAAAGCACTAACAAACAGAAGGCATCACTTTATGTATTCTGACTGGTGTGTGTCCCTTACACAGGGTGAGACAGAGCAGCAGGTGTGACCCACGGAGGTGGAGGTGAAATTGTGCTGGCGTGAAAGTCAGCAGTACATTTTTGGATCTGCACAGTGAGGTCTGGATTTTTTAAAAAGTTTTAAAAGTGAAAGTTTTGTACCAACTTTCTTCTCACGCTGAGGTGAAACTACCACAGCAGGGATGTGCTGAACTACAGGTGAGAGAAGTTTTAAAAGCTGAATGTAATGACAATTTCCAGAGAGTAACAAGTTACCCAAAAGCTGCACTGAAATGCACAGACAGGAGTCCATGAAGCAGACAGCATCAAAACACACAATCTTTTTTTTGAGTGTGTTATTGCTTTTGTTTCAAGGCCACCAAATTAAATAGATCAATAAAATATGAATTTGAATAAGGCTTTAAAGAGAAAAGCAACAACTTAAACTAATAAATCAGAAATAAAATAAGCTTTTTTGGATACCAGATGTCATATTGGGCAAATTATTTGCCACCAAACTGAGCCTGAGTGTAAAATTGTACTTTAACGTCAAGGAACTTAAGTTCTGTTAGAAAGTTGGCGGCACACTGCAAATTTCTTTATTCAGAAAACCATGAACAGGTCATTTCAATAAATCATAGCAAGCCAATGATCACTGATCTAGAACTCAGATTGAATCCTACCTCAAAGGGGGTTTGAAGTCAAAGCTCTGTGAGGTGGGCACCTAGAGAAACAATCTCATTGTTTTCATGCTTCCTGTTGCCTTGGAGGTGCATGTTAGCAGCAGAGGGTAATCCCCTTCGTTGATGGCTTCTGAGCTCTCGCTTTGTTTCTTATACACATTTAATTAAATCACCTGCCTTGTAAATGGGTGGCACTGAATTACATCCCATTAAAAAGTTGCCAATACACTTTTAGTGCAGCCTTTAAAATATGTGATGACTCGAGCATCTTTCAGCCTGTTTTATTTCAACAACGTGAAAGTAAAAAGTGCTGAAGAGTCAACAGTTTCACAGCAATTTGGATAATAGTTTGGTTTTTAAATTAGACTTGATTGATGCCTGGCTGTTAACGTCTTAAGGGATTCTATTTACATTTAGTTGTGGGAACAATCACTGGGTCTTATTTAAAATGGCACGTTTTGCTGTGTGATGTAAGATGTAAATACACTGGGAATTCTTGCAAGATCTCAGGGAGTCATGTGGACAGTTTTCTGGTCTTCTCCATGGTGAAATCCTGCCTGTATGTCAGCAGAGAGGGCGAAGAGTTAATGGTGAGAGTGACATTCGGACAGCAGCAGGGGAGGTAATTCTGGATAATGCTTACTTGTGGTTAAAAAAACATGATCTCCTGTGCCCTAAAGGATGAGTCACAGCTGCAAACTCCCAAGCTGATTTAAGCTTTATAAGGAAATGAATGTCATATGTGGAATAAAAGGTAGCAAAAATGACCTTTTACCAAAATATACAAAGAAATGTCTCTTTTCATCTTTTTTCAAGCTGGTTCTAGACAGACTGATTTCAAGTGATCATGTCATTGTAACCATGTACAGGACAGTATATTTATTCTTGTGCATCAGCTGAGGTGCATGACAAGGTACTGTGCTATCCCTTCGTTTAAGCTTCAGCATGTAACAGTGAAACAAATCAAAAGGACAGGATGTCAAAACACAGACAGACGTGAAGAGGTGCTTTAAGCGGAGCTAACACACAGACTCATTTGGATTCATTTAATGGATATTTTACCTCTGCTATCATCTATAAGCTGAGCAGGATGTAGTCACTCAGTCACAGGAAGTGTAAATGTGTACTGACAACTGCAGAGCCAGGTCAGCCTGTTATGTATTCACCTTAAAACACCAGCTGTGGTATTACAATGTGCATCAGTCCTATAAGAAACCCCCTAAGCACATGAGGAAGATCAAGTTGTGCATATCATAGTAGAAGGTGGCTTACACATGCAGTCACCCAAATATGTCATCCAACCCGGGGCTTAAAGTGGACATGTATAAAGGCTAGTTTACACCATGGAGCCTCTCAAAAACTAAGTTAGATTTAACACTGTCTGCGAAGTCGATTTTCAGAAACAAGGCTTATAAGGTCTCATTCCTGAAATACATTTGTAGGGGTTCACAAAAGAAATTTGTTTTTTGAACTTGATTATTAGTGATTACACATCTGCAAACAAAACACCAATGGCAAACTGAATTTTCCTATATAGTGTTTTTGTATATACTTGTCTCATTCACCCATTCACATGCACATTCATACAAGCACTTATTTTCTGTGTAACACTTGCACACATTCACTATCTGACACATGCCTCTGATGCAGAGACAGATCAACAGTGGCTCTAATGGACCACAGTTAAAACAATTGGACTTGGAATAATTAAAAGTCTGCATTATTGTGAAATTTTATGAACTACTTTGTACCAGGATGTACCCAACAATGTGCTATAGGTTTTAAATAAAATAGATGTGACAGTCAACACAAAAAAGTTCACACATTCACACTTTCAGGTATATTTTTTCATTTCCAAAAAAGTTTTTAAAATAACACAATTCAATGGGCTACATACTGAGCACGGAAGATAGAAACAAGACATCGATCCTTCATCTATTATGTCACATTTAACCTCTAACCTGCGCTTCAAAGTCAATAGACTGATCTAAAGGTCAAAGTGCTAATAATCATATGAAGACCTAAACCATGTCTCTTACTGCCATTGTTTATACTGACAACATACAGGCATAGAAGGAATGCTATATGGATATTTTAAATATCCCGCTAAACTGGACCTCTGACCTCTGTATACATAAAGTCACTGGACTGGGTGACTGGTACATGACACACACACACACACACACACACACACACACACACACACACACACAGAAGTTCTTCATCCCTCTGTTGGTTGTTGTACTCAGGGTAATGGTGCAGAATGAAGCTGATACTGATCAGACACCTCCCTGATGCTATTGTGTGATAAATAAGAATAAGATGTTACATGCACGCATGCACATGGTCAAACTGCATCACATCATGCATACCAATTAGCTAAATGTCCTTGTTGTTTTCAGCAGTATACGACTCAAAGTATGGGAGGAGATCTTGAGCTGCTGTAGGTGCCTGCAGGCTGCACGCTTCCCCTCTTGTCTTTGCTCTTAGTAGTTTAATGGGCTTGAGGTGGCAAGATAGGGAAATAGAAAGACAGAGAGGAACTGAATGTTGGAGGAGTATTTATTGCCCCTGGGCCTCACCAAATGACTGAGAACTCATGCAGACAAAGCTGAATGCAGCAACAGTGGATGGCATCAATGTTTAATGGTCTGCTTTACAAAGAGACGACACACATTCGGGGAGAGGAGATGCAGGATGTCATATTCTGTACACTTGATACCGTCTATGGAAAATTAACAGAGCAGCACGTACTGCATTGATGTGGCCTCACCTGTGCCAAATGATTAGTATCAAGGTCCATTTTCACTCATCTGCTGTCCTTGTATCAGACTGTACTATGAGATGATACCCCGCCTCATCCAGTATGGATTATTAATAGTGCTGGTAGCTCCTACTGCACATCAATTGTCTGAAAAAAAATCTTTACGTTAACAATTGTTTTGCTGCATGCTATTTCAGTGGATTATATGTCTGATTTCCTTTTGTAACACACTAATAAAATACAAACTTTAAAACCAAGTATTCTCCCATGAAAATTCAAGAATTCAAACAGCTTCAGTCTGATTCAGTTAGATGAATAACTAAAGAGTACTAACTAACTAATAGACACAAAACAACCCCCACAAAAACATGGGCTTGCTAAAATATTGCTCGCTAAAAAAAGGTCTTTTTTCATAGTTTAATTTAGGAAGGTAAACTTTCACATATTCTATATTCTTTACACTAATGTGATGTGGCATGAAGGTGATAAACTTGTTGTTTTGATATCTCCTCCTTATTTTTGAGTTGTGTGTTTCTTATTTTAGTTTTGGCACTCTGCACAGCTGCGAAGTCTTGCTGGAAAAGGAAGTAAGCCTCTCCATATAGCTTGTCGATTGTGCAATCGTGGCTCAAGAGTTGGCAGTTCATCTTGTAATCGGAAGATTGCCAGTTCGAGCCCCGGCTCCGACAGTCTCGGTCGTTGTGTCCTTGGGCAAGACACTTCACCCATTGCCTACTGGTGGTGGTCAGAGGGCCCGGTGGCGCCACTGTCCGGCAGCCTCGCCTCTGTCAGTGCGCCCCAGGGCAGCTGTGGCTACAATGTAGCTTGCCATCACCAGTGTGTGAATGAGTGGATGACTGAATGAAGTGTAAAGCGCTTTGGGGTCCATAGGGACTAAGTGGCGCTGTCACTTGGTGTTCGCTCGCTTTGTGGTAGAGTATCACTTCCTGTTCCTGCTCAAACACAGTGGTGTTTCTGAGTAGCTTTATCTGCTTAGCAATTTAATTAAAATCGTTTAGATACATTCCTTTTTCATAGTATAATCTTCACGTGCTTCATCTGAAGCACCCTTTCTGTGTACTCACTACCTAATTTATAGCCAAAGTAAACTGCAGGAATGCCTTAAAGACATAAAGACCTGGATGGCCGCTAACTTTCTGCTTCTTAATTCAGATAAAACTGAGGTTATTGTACTCGGCCCTGAAAATCTTAGAAATATGGTGTCTAACCAGATTCTTACTCTGGATGGCATTACCTTGGCCTCCAGTAATGCTGTGAGGAACCTTGGAGTCAGTTTTGACCTTCAACGCACATATTAAACAAATATGTAAGACTGCCTTCTTCCATTTGCGCAACATCATGTTAATAGACCTCTCTGCATCGAATCATACCTGTTATTAATCTCTGTCTCTCTTCCACAGCATGTCTTTTATCCTGTCTTCCTTCTTTCACCCCAACCAGTCGCAACAGATGGCCCCGCCCCTCCCTGAGCCTGGTTCTGCCGGAGGTTTCTTCCTGTTAAAAGGGAGTTTTTCCTTCCCACTGTCGCCAAAGTGCTTGCTCATAGGGGGTCATATGATTGTTGGGTTTTTCTCTGTATGTATTATTGTGCGATCTACTGTACAATATAAAGCGCCTTGAGGCGACTTCTGTTGTGATTTGGCGCTATATAAAAAAAATTGAATTGAAGTAAAGCGGCATACAAATACAGGCCATTTACCATTTGTCAGCAGCTGGAAGCATGAAGTACTCTAAAGTCTCCTGGTATCTACATGGAGATGCCACAGCAACTTTGGACTCGATAAAGTGGACCAACCACCACTAATCCCAGCAGATGACATGGCACCCCAAATCATTACAGACTGAGGAAAACTTCACACTAGCATTGAAACGCCCTGCATTCTGTGTCAGCACTCTTCCTCCAGACTCAAGAAGAAGTGTTTTTAAACAAATTACAAAAACTACTTTTATCTGAAAAGACTTTGGAAGTTCTCTTACTCCTTAGGCAGGCAAGATGTTTCTGACATTTCTGCTTCAGCAGAGGTTTGATATAAGTAATGTGAGTCACAGTTGCAGTTCCTTTCCTGAAGTCTGTACATGTTGGCTCTATACACTGGTCGTCCCTGTTGCTTTTACACATTTTCCTGCTACACTTTTCCCTTCTAGTCAACCTTGCATTAATGTGCTTTGATACGGCACTCTGCAAACAGCCACCCTTTTAATCAATGACCTTTTTTGTGGCTTACCCTCCTGTCATCATTGTTATCTGCACAATAGTCAGGTGAGCAGCCTTTCCCACAATTGCATTTGTGTGCACTGAAACTCGACTGAGTATTTATACTAAATAATGATTTGTTCTGGCTCAAAATAAATAATTAGCCATAATAATGAAAATAAAAAGACAAGTGGCTTGAAAAATTCCCCCGTTATGTGTAATACATAAACAATATATGAACGTTTACCTTTTAAATTACATTTAAAAAGATAACTTTTTCAATATATCATTTTCTACTTTTTTGGAGGTATGCAGTCTCTGATTGTTCTGTTAATGATGAAGGGAATTCCTTCATGGGCCTGACATCAAATCAAAATCAGGGAAATAGCACATTAGCAGTCTACTGAATGACACTTTGTACTAGATGGTTTGATGCAAAACGCAAAAACATTTTACCCAGATAACAGATGTGCCCAGCTGTTTTCAAAGTCTGTCGCAAGCCCAGCAGAGAAATAGAATTACTCAGTGACATTTATGATTATCAACAAATATCAAGGAGGCTGTTCTTATCCTGTTGCACTTGATGATAAACCTCTTATGTGCTTAGTGTTTAGCCTGCTATTTTCCTCAGAGGTGTGAATGACCACGTTAGAGAAAAGACTCTTGAAACTGAAAGATGTTAACGGCTTGAAAAAGGCTGGCCCTCCTTTCACAAAGGAGGGCCAGCCTTTTTAAGCCTTATTCCCATAGTGTTAATTAATACTGTTTTGCCAAAGCTGCTGGCATGGCTCATTTACGAAGCAGGTGTCATTGGATATCTGTGCCTTGATGCATAGTTTCAATGAGACAGTCATGTCAATCCTAATCATCAGGGAATATTTTAGCCTCAAGGATGACCTTTTCATAAATGTAAGTAATGTCAGTGCAAAAATCAACCAAGTAGTTAGTGTTCCTTAAACATAACCAAGAAGTTCTTATTGCTTAGAGCTAACCAAGTAGTTCCTGTTACTTTGGCCTAACCAAGAATTTGTTTCTTACACCTAACCAAAATGTTCTTGTTTCTTAGACCTAACAAAGAAAGGAGTAAGGATAACTGACTCACTGCCTAAATCTATCTGATCTATCTGGAGAGTCAAAGGAAAAGTAAAAAGCAGGTAAAAAACAAACAAACCAGCAAGTGAAAATAAACCTAAACAAACTACAAAAGGCTGCAACAGGGACTTGGCAGGAGGCAACTTAAATGCCTCCAGCTCTGTAATGCAGACTTTATAGGTTTCATGAGTGTTATGTCTCAACACACAATACTGCAGTGATCAGAATCCCTGTCACCAATACACATGAGTAACCTGACAAAATTGTTATCATGCCCAAAGAGACCATTCTGTGAAAGATGGCTTCATGATCATTAACTGAACCTTTGGTCCCAATTACAAGCAGACACCTCAGTCAAAAGGGAAAAAACACATCATTAACCTGGTGTCATGTGGAGGCTGAGACCTTTGATCGGGACATATTAATTTATGAATTATATTGGATAGAGTTTTTTTTTCCTCCCAGGGCAGTAACATCCCTGACCTTGACTGTATCAGCCTCGATACATCATCTTCTGAATTACTTATATGAATCTAATACTTTGGCACCTTGGGATGGATCTTCTGTCGTTCAGCACTGATGTAAAGATACCTTAGTTGTAATTTGACGAACATGTTTATGATGAATTGTTTGATGGCTGTGGCAAATTAATAATTTTGTGATTAATTTGATGTTAGTGTTGCAGCGGTGATAATTTTGTTTATACTGCATGAGCTGTAAGTCACGCTGATCTGATGAGAAAACAGCAGCGAAACTGATGTGAATTTAAGCACAAATAATGAAAGTAAATACCCTTTTAATTACAGGAATGCATGTTTTTTTTAGCCTGACAAAAGACTGGATGATAATCAAAGAATACAGCACATAATAAAACAAACTTTCTGAAAGCAGAATATTAGCTAGAATTGAAGAAACTTAATCTGATTAAATATTCTCAGTACTGCGACAGTTAAGTTTGTGTACAATGAAGATAAGAAACATTCAATCCACACCTCTAAAGTAGTCACAGCTATCCTGCCAGGGATAATATGCATCCTCAAACCCAACACAAAGAGCAGTCAGAGGAACGTGAAAACAGTACAGTCCAAGCACGTGACCTGTTGAATATGTCAGAGCACGTACGATGCTCAAAATCATTAAAAGTTTATATGTGATTCAACTTTATCAGATATATAAAGGAAATTGATTACATTTGTATTAAATAAAAGAATAAACAGGGATAGAAAGCCACAAATGAGGAAAAATATAACCAATCTCAGATTACATGAATAACGGTGATTAACCAGTACAAAGTCTGTGATAAGTATTTCTAACTGAATAGTAATAAACAGTATGTTAAATGTAGAGGAAATAGAAAAGGTGTTAAGGTTTGAATAATTCTGACAAGAGCCAAATTGTTATAATCAGAGAGCTAAGTCAGAGCATATCGAAAACAGCAAAGCTTGCGCTCAGCACTGGTGAGGGCCATCTGACAGGGCGTTGGGGGATGTGTCAAGTTGGATCCTCAACAGCACCATCTGATAATTTACAGCACTTAATGGATCTGCTAATGTCTTGGTGCCAAGACACCTTCTAGAGGTCACGCAAAGGTCACATTTTTTCACATACTTGTGGGAGAAAGCCTAACGCTGCTTGATTAAATTTGTTCTTCCACATAATGTTCATCAGCATCAATATAATGCCAATTTGAAACATCATACTCCTTCATAAAATCTTTATGGTCTAATGTTTTAATACGATATCTGGTTGTTGTAACCAGATGGTACATTAAATGTCCTGTTCTGTGGCTCAGTCAGACTGACTTAGAACAGCGCCAGGTTACATGATCCATTTATGGTAACTGCTGCACTAAGAGTATTCAATGAAGACCAACATGAGTCTGAATCATTTTAAGCAACCTCACAGCAGAATCTGTTTCAATGACAGCCTTTAATCTATTAATGCAAGTTGCTTGACATGAGTTTAACCTTTTTATTGTGTTTCTAATGTGTTCAACACAAATTGCTTTCTACAAAAATTTGTTGTGAAATGAAATATATTTCCTTTTGAAATTTAGTTCATATACCTTTGTGCTCAATGACATGAAAAAAATAAACAATTCACATCCTCAAACACACACAAAAAACGCTAATTTAAATAACATATATAAAAAAGTGAAAGATATTATAGCTTGATATAGTAAAGACATTCTGTATCTGTCATATGAGATGTTGATTGACATTGAACTGAAATCCTGAGGCAAAGGTTTGTCAGCTTGTAACTCACTTAGATTTTCAGGTTTTTCACTGTTGTTCACTTACTAATTTGATTTTCATTTGTTTATTTATTTATCTTTGTACGTCTGCTTTAAAAACCGGGCTAGGTTTTGACAGTAAAATCTACTTTGTTAGGTTTAGAACAAAAAGATTGTGGTTTGTGGTTGAAAAATAAAAAAGCTGTGAGTGACACACCTGTCTCACTAATACCATAACTCAGTGAATTAAGCTCTGCCATCAAAACACACGTTTTGCATAAAACAACTTGCTTGACAAAACTTCACTATTTGTTGTTAGGAGATGAGAAAGGACTGTAACCACTTGTAGGAATCCCAGTCTTTGGGGTTTCATCTGACCTCTTGAAAGTATCTATGCTCACCATTGTACACTATTGTTTGCACAATTCTAAAAAGCTTGAAAGTCAGTATTTGACATGACCACCTGTATTCTTCAATGCAGCCTCAAGTCTTTTAGGCAACGTGTCTTGTAATTTCTGTAGTTTTCTGTAGTGCTGTACTCTATTTTCTTTCCTTAAGAGTGGTTTCTTAGCAGCCAACTTTTCACTTAGACTATTTCTTATGAGACTTTAGTGAGCAGTTGGTGGATCAACTGAAGGGCAAGACGGATCAGGTCCTGTGCCAGGTGTTTGCTCGATTTCTCAAGGACATAACTTTCAGATACTGTCCATCTAAATAGTTTTAAGCCAACCAGTTCTTTGTTTGTTTTTCACTTTTCCAACTACCTCAATTTTTTTTTAAAGACACACTGCACACCAATGTTGAGATATGCCAAATCTTCACCTAGTAGCACTTAAGGAATAAAGTCTTTGGTCAAATAGTACAATTTTATGTCTGTTAAACTGTGTTATCTTAGGTATTTTTTATAGATTGAATCAGAGAAATGGGAACAACTGATGTGTTTCTATGACAGGCTGGTAATAAAGTGCCTAAACTTACAATTTAAAACTGGTTCTTTGCTAAGCTAAATACAACACTGGTTCCTCCTGTAAGTTCAGTATCTTTTTGCGTTTGAATAATTCATATGATTACGTGATTGTTAAAAAAATAAAACCCTTTGAATGGTCAGGTACAGGAACTGGACTCAATATAAGTGAAAAAGCAACCAATGTCCAAATGAAAATATTTAAGGACCTTTAAAAAGGTTGGACAACTGTTGTTCAGGACCACTTCAAAAAAAGGTCTGTGACGTTAAAACAAAATACAGAGAAATTAAGCGTGGCTCAAGACTTTGCACAGTTCTATAAAACTGAGCCACAAAGATACTGTACTGCAATAAATATTTAGAGCATTAGCATACACATAGACTACTTTTACTTCAGTAAAAGTTCAATATACATTGTTTGAAGAAAAATTACATATGAAGTATTCTAGGTGGTAATAGATAACCAAGGGTCTAGTCCTAAAACTCAGAGAATGCAGCAGAAGCTTTAAAACAGCTAATGATCTATAAAATTCAACTAATAACTTAATGCTTTTTCCTTTTTGCACTCAAAGGTTAGAATTTATCAAACTGTGCTTCAGTGATATTTAAAAACTCTTGAGAACAAACCAAAACGCTGAGGAAAGGTCGTTTTTTTGTAGCTTTCTCAGGAAGGAAAGATGACTCTGGTTGATCGATATGGCACACTGACAATGGCTCTGAATAATGAAGATCACTGGTGCAGTCATGTGTTAATTAAACTCAAGGCAACAAGACCAATCATTTATATTGAAGAGGGATAAAGTGTTTCATATGCAAACAGCACTGTGTTCATCTTTAATGTCATATCTCGTTATGTAACCAACATTATCTCAGTTGACATTTTGCAAAACCGCTCAGTGGACAAACTGATGACTTTGAAAGAGAGACTGTATTTCTTACACTGACACTTTCTTACAGCTGAAATTACCCAGATAAGTATTTTTTCTTCTCTTCTCTTTTCTTTTTTGTTTTAAACAAATGAAGACAAAGGAAGCCTTCTCATTTAATGCAAGTAGCCATTTTTTGTTTATGAGAGGACACCATGATATAGCAAAAATAAAAGCAATAACTCTTGAAATCTCTCTTCCAATTCCAATGGAAGTATACCAGTTCCATCCATTCTAAAACTAGCGCAACACAAAACACGTGAAAGGCTGGTGTTTATGCCTTGACGTATCAGAGCAGCAATATTAGGAATGTGGTTTTATTGTTTTGGCTGCCAAGTGCAGATTCACCATGGTGTAGTGCTTTAGACGTCTGCCTAGCACGCAAAAGGTCCCTGCTTTGATTCTAGGTGTAGATACAACAGGGATAAGGTGTTTCATATGCAAACAGCACTGTGTGGGGTTGTGTTGGGGTGGACATCTATTGTAAAAATTAGCCAAAATCAAAGATATGGACCTGTCTGACAGGTCCAGGGTCCCTAACGCCATTACATGTGTAAGCAATCAACTTAAAATCAGCTTTTAGTCTAAACTGTCATGTTGGGGGTATTTTGATGTCTATAACTTAACCTTAAATGCTAGACTCTAATAAAGACTCTAATAAAAGGTTTGTTATTCTGGTAAACTTTTCAATTCAATTCAGTTCGATTCAGTTTTATTTATATAGCAACAAATTACAACAACAGTTGCCTCAAAGTGCTTTGTATTTTAAGTTAAAGACCATACAATAATAACAATAATAAGGTTGATGAAGATGCTCAGTTGTAAACAGTAAAGTAAAGCAGTTGCTCAAACAGTACCGCAGAAGTATTAAGGACTTGGTTCTGTGCTACAACCTTTTTTTGGGTTCTCTTATCTTTATCGGTATCTGTAAATCAACAAAATGATATTGATTGTGGATTTTGAAGTTTTAGAGCAGTCAAACAGTTTTCCCCTTTTCTTTGCACTCATTTGGATTTCAAATTGTAGAAGATTTTAGAAATGCTAATGGAAAAAAGAGCATCCATACACCCTAAAAGCCTTAAAATATTAAAATACACCAAATGTACTCCAGAGTGTGCATTGCCTAGAAACAGTTGCTAGGTCATGATTGTAAAATGTCTTTTCAGAAGACGGGTTTAGCAAACTGTTATTTTTTTGCTGCTTTTTTTTGACCACTTTAGGTTTTAACAGTATAGTATTAATTTTTCATAGTACCTCTTGAAGGAAAACTTGGTATATATATCCAATAATATTTAATAAAAGTCTGCTTCTTGGTTCCAGTCAATACCCATGTCTCATCATGCATTTAAAATGTGAGCGCAGGACTGACATTTTGTAATGTCAGAGATCAGTATGAAAAAGCCTTGAAATATTAAGTATCTTCTGGCACACCTCTCTTCTCAGCCTCCACATTCTCTCCTGTGGTATTAACCACCAGCATTTATGGAAACACTGATATACCCTTTTAATAGTGACATGACAGCATCTTGATATACTTGTCAATTATCTAACAAACCTTTAAACAAAACAGGGAGGTAGAAGCTCTCAGATGACCTGTGTCATCAGGGGAAATTAACGCTACATGAAGCATTTCTCCAGGATCTGATTACATTGAAGAGACAGTGTTTCAAATAACACACCTGCCATTCAGGTGAGACAATGCAGGTGTTTTGGGGACTGATACAGGATGTTTTCTAAGGTTGTCATATGGGATTCGTCATAATCCATATATATTATTATTATTAGTCCTTTATTTATTCAGGTAAAAATCTCATTTCCAAGAGAGACCTGGCATCATGGCAACAAAAGTCACATACCACATAGGTATATAACATTTAAAACAAATACAATATCCCATACCAACATGTGTAAAATATACAATAACAGATCAAATTAAGAGTACATTAAAAACAATCACACTGAGTAAAAGAGCTGTTCTCTCGTTCCTTTAAGACAGACTTAAACTCTCCCAAGGTAACCAATTCTGATAATTTCAGTTCCTTCTGCAGATTATTCCAGGAAGCAGGGGCAGCGTATTTAAAAGCCTTATATATATATATGTAAGAATGGAAGATGTGGCAGAGGCGGGTTTTGTTTTCTGGGGTTTCTGGGGCAAGAGGGTGGGCAGATGTCATCTGTTAGCATCACATCTTTGCCAGTAGAATACTAAAAAGCCACTGAGAGAAAGACTACTGGAGAAACTGTTTGACAACATTTAAACCATCCTCTCTGCACTATCATGGTGCCCAGTGTGAAACTACATTTGTGATAGATATTCAATATAATGTCAGAAAAAAATCATACATTCGAATAGCATGCAAACAGTGAAGAATACAAAATAAGCTGCAATAGCAAAAACTAGACTGGAGAAACAAATTTTGTGTTAGTGTAAAAGCCAAGCTGAAGTTCTGATTAATGTTTTTGGAATGCCATTTTGATATCCCTTTTCTAGTCTTACGGACCACTCATAGTGTGTTTGACTACAAGGTACGTATACAGGGTTGTCTCTTAATGTTATCAACCTCCTAGGTATGAGATATGTCATTGAATCATAGCCAATTTAGAATTATTAATTAATATCGAATATGCAATCAAACATGTCTTTGCACTGTGTAAGGAACATATAGCATCCTTAGGAAATCCACAGAAGCACCTGGACAAGCATGCAAACTTCACATAGACGTGGACCAGCCAACCAAGAAGTTCTTGCTGTAAGGTGAGTGCGTAGCAGTGCTTTTTTGGTTTATTCTGTTAATAAGTCTATTGTGACTCAATGAACAATGAAAACTTTGCACTTCCTTTATGAAGACTCAGAGAAACAATTCAAGGTGTAAACAGTAGTTTTGTGAAAAGGCCCATACAAACAAAAGCCATACCTGATTCAAGATCAGCTAGTCTGTGTTTAACACCATCATTTCCAAGCAGTCGTTTGTTTTAGATGTTGCTAAGTTTCTCTTGCAGTTACTCCCCATGCTAAAATCTCTTTGCAATAAACAATGTTGTGTTTACCATTAAGCTGTCTTGGAGACAGATTGTCCATAATTTGATATGGACAGGGGTATTTGGAAAAAAAAAATTTAAGAATCTAAAATGTCTGCTATGTGTGATTCATCTCTGATTTTAGTAATGGAAATGTTTCTGTGCAAAGGTGATTTTATGCCATGGCTTTAATAATTCCCAAATGTAGGATTGTGGTAGAACCCAGGCAACATTTGGATACTGAATAAAAGAAAGTTGTGCTGACCTTGATGTCCAAGGACAAGGATGTCCAGGTGACAGTCAAGAATGTCACCTGGACATCCTTGTCCTTGAAAAGTGTATACCACAAGGGACAGTCAAACCCATAAGCCACACTAGGGCCCATATTTCATTCTTATCTACACCATGATCGAGGATGCGCTTGGGACACCTTTTTCTAAAGGTGGTCAGGGTTAACATTGAGGCCATTGTCTGTCTGAGTGTGGTTTATTTGGTTTCTTGGTTTCTGCTCAAGCTAAACTCTCGTTTTTGTTGTTTTAGCTACAATAAATTTATCACTGAAAAACAAACACCTCAGAGCTCCAGTCTTGTGCTGATCTGTTTCACTGAATTCAAATTGGTTGATCAAAATTGGTGATTGACTACCATTCAGCTGCCATCTTTTTTCCAAGAAATATTAGCGTTCTAAGGTTGAGATGATAAACCACCTGAAAAAAAGCTCCATGAAAATTCCTTTAAGAATATAACACCTTAATTAATCACAAGGCTTTAGCGTATCATATAGGTCCTCGCCTTTAATCACAGGTCTCAGTGCTGCCAAAGTCAATATCTAAGCAGTCTGGTCAAAGAGCTATCTTTCAGCTGGAACCTGTGCTTGACTTCAACTCATATCTCAAGAGGAGGTGCCTCTCAGTATTGACAACCATGTCCAGTCATTGTTCACTTTTCTTTGCTACAAATCAATGATCACAGTGTTGCAAAGAGGAGTCATATCAAAAAGAAATCCAATGCCCTCCAGTAAGGGATGTCTTTGCTACTATATTTAAGTGCTAAGAATTAAATGTTAAATTTATGATAGACCCACACAGCATAAAACTCACAGAGGTCATCGATGATTCAGTACATTGGTTATTTGTCCAGAGCTACCTACAGCCAAAAGATTGTTTTAAAAAGAACTATTACTATATTAATAAATGTTTATATTTAAACCACTTTGGTTTCAATTGACAAAAACATTGTGCATGCACATGAAATCGCCGTGTTCCATTACATTAGGCTAATACATTCAACAGAGTTCAACAGATTATTGTGGTTAACTGACAAAAGGTAATCAGAATCCTACAAAGATCCTTTTTTTGTTATTGTCCCTGCTGTGTGTTCATGCTGCAGTTGTCAATAAAGTTGTGGTACTTTATCTAAGGATAGCAAACATGTTGACCATGGTCACCATGGTCAACATGCTCCTATAAGGCTACTCTCTCACTTCTTGTGAGAAATTCGAATGTTGTCTGACATGAAAAGGTAAGGAAAAGTATTAAATGTGCTTAAAATACTGTGTCCTTTTTATACTGAGATTACAAAACTTTCTGGAACATCCAGCTTCTGATAATTACGTTAATTAGAAGAAGCCCCATACAATTCATTACTCAGAGGATATTTTTCATCCTTCCACATTGCAACCATCTCTGTCCTCCAGTCAGGGGACTTGTTCTGTGTGAGAAAATCCCTAGTCATGCAGTTGTTATGTACATATGTTGATATGTACAAACTACTATATTGAGCCAACCTGATATCATGTCAGAAGCGTGTAATAGACACTGTGTCCATTTCACGCTTTGCCTCTCCAAAGCATGACAGGAAAAAAAACATGCAGAAGTCACAGTAACCTTGCAGTAAGTTGCACCCTTCAAATTCAGACAGAGGTATTTTATTTCAAGCCAACATGAAAATAATCAAGGGAAGGACACTATTACCACATTTGCATGTAAATATATATTAGCAGCCTAGCCTAATTGTTTCTGGTGATTACAGACCCTAGAATGTATTTCATGTGTTTTTTTGCTTGTCACTCACTTCTTGGTTTTAAATATATTATCTATAATATCTCTCAATTCTATAGTATCTATTACTAGTCACAGACACAGTTTTCTTAAGGATTCTATATTAGTAACGCAGTTGTTCTTTTTCCCTTTCCTGCAGTTTTTGTAGTATGTTAGTGAAGCACACTGTTCTGCTGGCCGCAGCCATCAGGGATTGCCCTTACTATTGGAGGCATTTGAGGAGTAATGGACTACTGAAATCAAAATAAATAAAAAGTAAATAGATAAAGAGATGAGGAATCAGATGTTAATACTGTTATTTAAAAGATAAAAACTTGATATTTATTTCATTTTGTTCTCCTATATATTTATGTATTTATTTTTGATTTAGTTATGAATACTAAGACCCAAAGATTTTAAGCACAACCCTTACTGAAACACTGAAATTGTTCACTTCACTTGCCACTGGTTTTAATGTTGTGGCTGATCAGTGTATTTCCTGTATATTATGCATGCAGCATTACTGCCGTGGCTACCCACTGAGAAAATAAAGCAGCATTACAGAAACTTACAGCAATAAGTAGGCTGAGGTGAGTCCTATGGGATTCCTAACACCCTCAAGTTAAACCTCCACAGTAAAGCCATAGCTCAATGCTTTTATAGCTTCTTTCTGCAAACTGTCTGATCCTTGCCTTTACTCTGCTATCAAAGGGAAAGAGAAAACATTAAAGTGTAATAGAGAGCAAAATGTCAACACTTTCATTCTCTATTGGCTTCCGGTCTCATTTCCCACCATTGGAAAGATTCTGCTGAGCCTGCAAAGGTGAATTAAGGCACACATGACAGCCCTCCAAGTTTCTGAACTCCACCATGTCCCCACTCTACAATCTCAGCCTTGTTTTTAATAATTAAATTCTGTGTTCTTTTCTACAAGCCTCCCCATAGATAGAAGCCTGACTCCCACTGCAAAGTAACAGATGAGAGCTCCGGTGTGTTGGAACAAACCTCTTAAGCTTTTAACATTCTGCCCTTACACTTTCCAGCACTGCTCATGGAAGTTCAAGGATGAAAGGGCTGTCCTCATCAGGATGCCCTGAAATCTTCCCTCAAGTTTTGCATGACGTTCAAGCTGAAGTCAGTTAAATCAAACTTGGTTCTAAGAGAAACATATGTTAATGCACTGGAGGCAACATGTTAACCTATAAAAAGAGAATCAATCAGCTGCAATCCTTAAATCTGTGAAGAAAATATTAAAAACAATTGACAATTCTGAAACAGTAATTGTGTTTGATGAAAAAGTTTTTATTTTTACATCATAGTGTTTTATATGAAAAGATCGGGTAAAATCATTTAGATATACCTTTATGTAATATAGATTAAAACATGTTAATGATATTGATTATTTGACTGTTTACAAAAGATTATTGTAAGCTGAGTTTTGTTCTCGCCTTCTGTTAGAATTGTTTTCTTTTATACTTGTATTTTGGTCTAGTCCAGTATCCGTGTTGGATGTTCTTTTGTTTAGTTGCTTCCTTTTGTATTTGGATATTTGTGTTCTTTTTGTGATGTCTTTGGTTTGCATCCTGTTTCATTTCCTTGATTATGTTCAGGTGTGTTTTGCTCCCCTGGTGTTTCCTGTGTCCCTGATCGACTCATGTGGTCTCCCTTCAGTCTTTGTCACAGCGTGTGCTAATCCTCCCTGTTATCCCTTCTTGTCTTTTACCTGCCTGATTTTGGATTCTCTTCATCCTCCCTTATGTTTCAAAGTTCATATTTTGGATTTGATTCTAGATGAATAACTGGATTCTTTGTGGATTTGTTTGGACCTCATTGACTACAACAAAAGGTCAGTTTTATGTTAAATTGCTTGAGAGTCGTGCATCTGAGTCTTATTTTCTGGTAAACCTTGACAGTTTACACTTCTGAGAGAAAATCCAAAATAAATTCATACTTATACAACATGTGCACCTATTTTTCTTCTTTTTTAAATTAAAGATGTATGCTGTAAAATCATTCCACCCTGACAAAATTATTTTTCAAAGAAGTCTTTTAATGCCCACAATACCTGATATTTATGTCCATGAATAGTGTATGTAAACATCTGACCTCAATTGTAAGTCACTTCACAGTTTAACACCTGATGCCTACCAGACACTCGCAGGTATCAAACATGATCATTATAATCATTACATATCATAAAAAAAGAAGTAGAGTCAAAATGCAGCCCTGATGAGAGACAAAACAGAGGCGAGGGACTGAAACACCCAGATTCGCTCAAAGATCTGTGTATTAAAAACAAAGAGTCCAACTCATAATATTATGATCAAATTTAAATGTTTTAAGAGTTTTAAACAGTTTAAAATAAGTGGACATAAAATATTAAAAGCAGATGAGAAGTCAACAAATAAGATTTTAGCATGTGTTCTAAGACCTTCTAAATTTTTAAAGATGTAGTTGAGAATCACAGTACTTCTGCCCTTGGCACCTAACACTATCCTATAAGCAAACTGCACATTCTCTAATGGCCTCTTAAGTCTGTTTATTTTTCCCCAATTTCTCAAATTACTTAATTACCAGAGTAGGTAATGATCTGAAGTTGTTTGACCCCTTTAGCATGAGTGGGAACTCTTTGTTGTTATAACAACTGGATGAATAAATAACAAAACATACCGATGGGTTGCTCTGCACAGATTTATCAGGCTTGATCGCATCTCAAAAATCAATTAGAGTATTTACTATATCCACACTGTATTTGAAGTCATCCAATTTCAAAGGTTGAAAGGTTTTCAACATATTTTGTTATCATGCCATTCCATGCAGTTTTTAGGTCATTACTTTTTCCTTGATTTCAATTTCATTTTCTATGGATAAGTTTACCAAAAGACGTTTTGTTTCTTTTACAAAAAGATCTTTAAAGATTTTGATTTATACAACCAGGGTTTGTTATTTAGAAATACTTTCATATTTTTTGTGGAAATAAAGAAGTCATGGCTAAAAGAGACATAAGCAGACAGAAAATCAACCACTTAATCTACAGTACAGAAACACCAGTCAGTACATTCAACACAACCTTTTAGGTCTACAGCATCATCTGACCTAACGCTCACATTCTCAGTCTGTTTTTCAGTCTTCTTCAAAGCTGATTTATAAAAAAGAATGAGTTGGGTGAAGTTCAATTCAATTCAATTCAATTCAATTCAATTCAATTCAATTTTATTAATACAGCGCCAAATCACAACAACAGTTGCCTCAAAGCGCTTTATATTGTAAGGTAGACCCTACAATAATACATACAGAGAAAAACCCAACAATCAAATGAGCCCCTATGAGCAAGCACTTTGAGGACAGTGGGAAGGAAAAACTCCCTTTTAACAGGAAGAAACCTCCAGCAGAACCAGGCTCAGGGAGGGGCGGGGCCATCTGCTGCGACTGGTTGGGGTGAGAGAAGAAAGAAAGGATAGAAGACATGCTGTGGAAGAGAGACAGAGATTAGATGATTAGTTGTGATCAGATGATCCAACAGGCTGTAGATCCACAGATGGACTCATTGGACAGATGTATAAAAAAGATCCAACGTCCTGCTGTTTTGAGTTGGGAAAGTTACATATTGATAGACACAAACTACCCACTGATTCCAGCTTATAACTGTTAAGTAATCCATTAGAAGCAACAGCATCCAAAGTTTTCAACTGCAGTTTGAAAACACAACTGTGTGAATAGTGCTAGAGACATTTTTAGGATTAGCTTTAGGAATGATGTAGACCACAGTGAGGAATATGTGGTGGAGTTTTCAAAGGAGACACTAACTCAGGGGTCGGCAACCTGCGGCTCCGGAGCCGCATGCGGCTCTTTAGTCCTTATTTTGCGGCTCCGGGTGGTTTGGGAAAATAAATTAGAAGTATTTAGCTGAAGTGTATTTTATTTGTGTTTAGTTCTTTTTTTAACTTGTAGTTCTAAATTGGAAGATTATTGTGACATTGAAATATAAAAATAAAATAAAATTCTATTTTTTTTTCATCGCTCAAAATAAGCATCACACTCGCTTAAGCCGGTATTCCCGCCGAAACACCGTGCATTTATCGAGACTTTCAACCCCAGGTAGGCCAATTATGGATCTTCGGATCCACATTATGTCAGCAGCTGTTCTCCACCGTGAACTATGTTAAAAACAAACACCGCTCACAGATGACAGCTTACAGTCCTGCATGAAGATGAATGCCCCGATTTGCAGACGCTGTGCGCCGAGGTTCGGGACCATAAGTCTTATTGTAAACATATCACGGCAGACCCGACGATGTTTGCATGAACATGCTTTTCAGCATCTCTTTATTGACCGCTTTTCACACACGGTTGCTGTACGCATACAGCTGGTTGTAACTTTTCAGCTCACAGCCCGACAACACAACAGCAGAGAGAGCACAGACTTTAAGGTGGCGAGGCGTGATTGCAGGTGCCGCTCAGGTGCGTCCGACTCCCCTGCAGCGGCACTGCAGACCACACCCCGCCACACATATTAACCAGGTAAAATAAATATTTAGGCAGAATTTTGCAAATATCTATTTTTCATCTTTTAGCAGCATAGTGTTTTTTTCCAATTATTTTTTAAAAGTCAGGTCAAGGCTCCAAAACCCCAAAGGTGATATAAGGGTGGCGGCTCACAACAGTTTTTGTTTGCTACATGGATCATTTCAGTTCAGCTGGGTGTCTTTCCTTTTGTTATATTTCTTTAAGAGTTCAAAATGCGTTAATTGCATAAATAAAATGTAATTTTCTCCGTAGCACTTCATGGATTTCATAAGCAACACACCTTAGTTTCTCTGTGGATTCTTTTAAAAAGCAGTTAAAAACTTTTCTGTTCAAACAAGCCTTTTGTTGATCTACGTATTTTATATTCTTTACATTAGTTACATTTGATCTTTTACATTGTGTATAATGTCTACTGATTGTATTGTTTATTTTGATATTTGTGTACAGCGCTTTGTGACTGCCTGTCTGTGAAAAGCGCTTAATAAATAAACTTTACTTACTTACTTTAGTTGTTCACACAAAGCATGAAGGTAAAAAAAAACAATATATACAGTGTTATCTTCATTTTAGATTTCAAAAAGTATTTGCGGCTCCCAGTGTTTTCTTTTGCGTGGAAACTGGGTCCAAGTGGCTCTTTGGGTGTTAAAGGTTGCAGACCCCTGCACTAACTCAATATTCTATGTGCATACTTTACCCTCACAGTAATGTTTTTACACCACTGTTGATTAATGTATAAGCAGACTCCTCCATCATGGCATTTTCCAGTCACAGCAGACTCTGTCCAGCCAAGTAGGAAAACCAAAGCTGCCGATTTCCACATCATTAGACTTTGAGTCTGCATTAGTCGGGAACCCATGTCTCCATGAATGCCAGGATCCAAACATTCCTAAAGCCTTCCAAATGAAAGGCATTTATTCGAATCTCATACATCTCATTTCCTAAACACGATGTATGAGTACACTTGTCAAAAAAGGGATACAAGTCATCATCATAGTGATCTTTAGTCCTAATCATCTCAGTGTTCTATTAAAGTAAAACTGTCTGTTTTACAATGACAATGAATGTAGGTCTAAGAGCTGTAACATTTTGTATCCATGCATGCCTAAGAGTCAAGATTCAATTTGTTTATTGTTATCCAAAACACAACCAAATGAAGAAATTATAGTTCCAGTTACTTTTGTTATTGACAAAAAACAAAAGAACTGAATTAATGTTTAAAGAGTCGAGTCAAAATGTAAATTTATAAATTTCAAAGCCTAAGAAAGTGATAATTTTCTGTTCTCACTGGAGCATGTATGACTTCTCAGATGGCAGCAAAGTAGTATTGCCTTTTAGTATCTGTTGCTCTCACTAGACACCACCTCAGTGACAGCTCTCCATCTGTGAATGCAAGTACACTAAGCATGCTACCTGGCATGCTCAATGCAAACAAACTAAAAAGTAGAAAAGAAAAGAAAAATGCATTTTGTGTATTTTTTAGGGATATATCTGCATGTGGCACCATCACTGTGAAGATTCATGCATGTGTCTCATATTGATATCAGTCAGAATCAGTTTGAAAAGAAGAACTTACTGACTTTAACAAGTCACCTGTCATCTGCAGGAGTATTCAAGAGAAACACAGACCCTCTTATTCTCAAATGAACGACTGCAGTCTTTTTCTTGTTTGAAAAGACTGTAAGTTCAGATGCACCTCCTATCAACCTTCCCCTGAGTGTGGAAAGTAACCTTTCAGATTCTATATAAGGTTCAAACAACAAGCAAGGTCAGTCTGATTACAGCCTCCTGAGTGAAGAGTCTGAAACATCTATTTTTTTGGGTTAATCTTCCAATCCTTCAGTCCTTTAATGTATCGTTACAAAAACATGCCCTCAGCAGCCCTCTAAAGCTTTGTCATGGTGCTTTCAGGGAAACAACAACGATTCTTTTTAAAAGTCATACTGAAGTATTGAACTAGTTTGCCTCTGGAGCTTTTACCTTTATCCCTTTTAAAACAGCATGGACGTGATACCCAGAAAAACAAGAGCCCATCCACTAATGGAGCTTTAACCGGATTAGATGCTCCTTCATAACAACACCGAAGGTCAGTCTCCACAGTCACCGGGGGAGACAGAAATGGGGATACGCTGAATCTAACCTAGAGTTTGTTGGGAAGTAGCCAAATTATTAGTTATTTGTTTTCTGCGGAAGTGAAAAGTGTTACTGTACTTAAGTTGAATTTTCAGGTATCTGTATTTTTACTTGAGTTTTTTGCTTTTTCTTCCTACATTTTGGGACAATTATCTCTACTTTCTATTCAATTCAATCCAATGTATTTATACAACGCCAAATCACAACAACAGTCACCTTAAGGTGCTTTATATTGTATGGTAGACCCTACAATTATACATACAGAGAAAAACCAGACAATCATATAACCCCCTATGAGCAAGCACTTTGGCAACAGTGGGAAGGAAAAACTCCCTTCTCCCTACGGAAGAACCAGGCTCAGAGAGGGGCAGCAATCTGCCGCGACTGGTTGGGGTGAGAGAAGGAAGACAGGATGAAAAACATGCTGTGGAAGAGAGACAGAGGTTAATAACAAGTATGATTCAATGCAGAGAGGTCTATTACCACATATTGAGTGAGAAAGGTGACTGAAGAAGAAATACTCAATGCATCATGGGAATCCTCCAGCGGACTACACCTACTGCAGCATTACTAAGGGAAGATTCAGGGTCACCTGGTCCAGCCCTAACTATATGCTTTAGCAAAAAGGAAAGTTTGAAGCCTAATCTTAAAAGTAGAGATAGTGTCTGTCTCCAGAATCCAAACTGGAAGCTGGTTCCACAGAAGAGGGGCCTGAAAACTGAAGGCTCTCCCTCCCATTCTACTTTTAAATACTCTAGGAACAACAAGTAAGCCTGCAGTGTGAGAGCGAAGTGCTTTAATGGGGTGATATGGTACAACAAGGTCATTAAGATAAGATGGGGCGTACTCCTTACATTTTCAAAACAGGTTCATTACTTTAGATTTAACATGTATGAGTTATTATTTCATGTCACAACACATCTTCCAGACCTCAAACTAATTTGAACCTAAATGCAGGGAAAAAAAGACAACCCTTTGGTGTATCCATGACTGTTTTTTATTGCACATGGCACAAGATGAAGTAGATGAAAAGATCTGTGAATTTTGTAAAAAGTGTGTCTAGTGGCTAAGAGGTGGATGAAAGGTGTAATAAAGACAAAACAGGAGAGGGAGAAGACGGAATAAATTTTATAATTTGATGAAAAATGCTAAATGGTGAAGTTTACAATAAAGGGCCATGTAAGACTGCTGCAGTGTGTTACATGGGTTTATAACAGAGGGCCATGGCTCTGTACAATGTGTTTTGACATCTTCACCTTTTACTTAAGAATCTTTGAATTTTGTGCATCTAGTTTCTTTATCATTTGCCATTTGGTGGCAGAAAAAAATATATATATATGTACATACTTTCCACTATTTTTCATTAAGTTACTTTATTGAGAAACTAACAGTTTCTATTTTGGTGTGATGCTATAAAACAAACAACAGTAAAAATGACATTATTTCAACAGTAGGAAGAAGCAATGCACTAAAATGTCCAAAGTCTGCTGAAAAGAAGAAGAACAGCTGCTTCTCTGCAGTAGCCCACTGCAGATCTTAACTGTTGCCATGGCAGAAGATTTGGTGCCCCTTTGTGCAACTAAGTAAATTTTAGAAAAATTAACCTCTTTTTAATTTATCTTGATGGATTTCAGAAGCACTGGAATAACACCAGTAAAGCTTGCTTTCTTTATTTTTTATGGCAATCAGTTACTTGAGACTCCTGTTCAAGTAACTACAACTAAGAAACTATGTTGCAGGAATATTCCTTGTTTAAAATAATAACAGTTCTTTACTAAGTCAAGAATACAGGGGCGATCGTGGCTCAAGAGTTGGCAGTTCATCTTGTAATCAGAAGGTTGCCGGTTCGAGTCCCGGTTCCGACAGTCTCGGTCGTTGTGTCCTTGGGCAAGACACTTCACCTGTTGCCTACTGGTGGCGGTCAGAGGGTCCGGGGGCGCCACTGTTCGGCAGCCTCGCCTCTGTCAGTGCGCCCCAGGGCAGCTGTGGCTACAATGTAGCTTGCCATCGCCAGTGTGTGAATGAGTGGATGACTGAATGTAGTGTAAAGCGCTTTGGGGTCCATAGGGACTAAGTAAAGCGCTATACAAATACAGGTCATTTACCATTTTACATGTGACTTAAAATAAGTACCCTGTGTAGGTTTTTTTCATTAAATAAACTTGTGCAAGTTAAACACATTGTTAGTACAACATATGTTTGAACATGTTTCTTTTAAGACAATCTGTTTGCATGCTTCTTTAGTATGGTTGACTAATTAGAATTAGAGTAGTTTGCAAGAACATAATGTTATCAGCTTCAATCCAGAATCACAAGTGTCAGTCTTCCTACATTTAAGGAACTGCTGCACTTTCATTATAACTATAGAGATCTGACCAGTTCAAAGAAGTGACAGAAGCTTTTTGAGGATAATGAAGCATTGCAGACTTCCAATCCATTCCCTGAACTGTGCTTATCACTCTGTAGAAAAGTAATATGTCTGGGCTCTTTTCAGCATCACATCTTTTTGAATGACACCCCTGGGAGAGTGTGCCGAAGAATATCTATACAGTACAAAGAAGCTGCTTATTATGACTCACCACTTATTTCTTTCCTTTCCACTGCAGCTATTTGAAAAATATTTACATTTTCCTAGATGGAAAAATTGCAGAGATTAATAATCAGCTGTGACAGAATGCTTCAGCCTGTGCCAACAGATGAGCTCTGGACTCTGTTTAGAAACTGAGGAGAGAATTTAAACATGAATAAAAGACACCTTTTTGAACTGTTTTTCTTCACATTTGTAAAAAAAACCAAATTAAATCCTTAAATAGCCACGCAACTTCAGTTTCTGCAGTGGAGGTTATTTTTCACTACAGTGACTTGTGAGTTTAATTCATTCCATGACAGAGCTTTTTTTTTTATTTTTAATTTTTATTGACTTTGACTACATGTCCACTCTTACCTGTTTTACTCTCTTACCTTTTGCTGTCTTTATCTAGTTCTCTCTCCTTCTTACCCTCTCTATCCTCTTCAGGTAAATGTAACAGTGAAACAGAATTTGCCGCCCACTAAATGGCTGGTTTACATAACATGACTTTATAACAATATTTAAATTGATCGGTAACATCCTTCTGACTTCTGACTCTCTCCTCTGCATTCCTCTGTACTGTAAACAAACAATAAAGTCCAATTCACCCAGAATAGGAAACTAATGAAGTACATGAGCTCCTTGGCTGGTAACTAGCAAAGCGGCAGCAGACTTATTGCTCTGAAAGCTAAAATTAGTTAATGATCTGTAATCTAGCCTAAAATTTGTGATGCTATGAAAACAAATATACATAAGGAAACACTTTTCACATTACAGCAATGACCCTACATTGTCAAAACAATTTTCACGATTCAAACTGTGTGTGTTATATACACCTGTAAGGCCTCACCTCTGCACATCTCGCTTTGTGCTGTTTGTGCTCTAAAACAGGATCAACAGTACACAGTTGAGATACTACAAAAATATTACCTGTTGTGAGGAAAAGCCTGCCCAAGAATCAAGCTTGCTAAGATTAGCATTTAGCTGCTGCCAAAATACTTTTTTTTGGTCTTTTTTTCCATTTTTAAAAAGTCCAAAAAACTATTTTCATTCATTGATTATAGAAGATCTATTATAAGAATCACAGTCATTTTCTTTTCTTCTTTTCTTTCTTCTCTCTTTTACTTCTCATTTCTCTTGCTAGCTAAACCTCAGATGCAAAAACTACATCACACATCCATAACAATTACAGTATAGACACAAAAAATATTAGTCACAACACTGATAAATTAATAATTAGAACTTAAGCATTAACAAAATAAGTCTTTGTCATTGCCGGTACAGAAATTTCAAGTCAAGCCAATATCAAACAAAACAAGATGATGGAAAACAGTACAGACTAAACTGTAACCAATTAAAATTTAAAGGTCACTGAAAGTTCACATAAATGCACTTTTGCAGTGAAGACAGTAGATATGGATCTAAGCCTTTTGCAGCCATTTCACTCTGACAAATCTTCTTTTCGTGAGTCCATTAGTCATGTGTATGAGGGCTGGAGTGGCTGTCACATCAGCGCAAATGGGGACAGCAGTATCAGTTTATCTTTTGTTCTCCTGGCAGATGAGTAAACTAATTTTGGACAGTCTGTTTTTCTCTGAAGAGCTTATACTAGATTGGGATGAAACTCACAATTTTATCATTAATGTGCTAGTTAAGTCCAAAAGTGTGTGTTGCCAGCTTCTCTTATTCAGACTCTGAGCTTAGAAAGAGAAAAAGGAAAGTATAAGAGTTTTGCATTTTCACATTACTCTCATATTACTCTGTCCATCTGCATTTAAAGGACAAAGGTCACTTTTTTGAGGACGCCAGTGTTCACATTTTGGACAGAGAAGACAGATGGTTTGAAAGAGGTGTGAAATAAGCCGTTTGTCTATGTATTTTAACAGAGGGAGCTGCAATAATCTAGTTTTAAGATCCCTTTTCATGTGCCTTAAGGCCCACTCACACCTTGCTTCAGTTGATCTCAATAAGTCACATGACAGGGTAAGGCAGGGTCTCACAACAGTTTCACCCTAAACATCTGCTGATAGTGACCCACACCCTTTTTCACACCTTGGTTTGTGTGATGAGGCACATGTTCAACAGTGGGTCAACGGCGCCCTTAAGGGCTTAAATACCAGAGACTCTTCTCGGATGAGATGTGAAACGTCTTCAAGGAAATTTAAAGAAGTGGAGACACTTTTCTTTCCAAGCTCCTTAGATTACCATGACCTCCATTACTGAGAACGTACAGACATATTCATATTACTCTCTTGCTTCCAGTAAGAAGAGATGATGGATTTCTAAGGCAGTTAAAGGATAATGACTCATGATCCCAAATATAAATAAGAAGGTTCAGGACATCTATATGCATTTAATAGATTTTGACTCCAGCATGCTAGCATGTCACCATTAATGTTTGTGTAGTTTACTAAAGATTAGATTAACTTTATAACACTTAAGGTCATTGCATTGGAGGCTTAGTGTTACAATTGTAGCTCTACAACTGCACAATGAACTTGTGCACATCCTCTATCATCTCATACTGTTGCCTTTAATAAACAAAGGGTCACATAAAACTGACTTACTCTTGCTGGTATCCAGCTATGCGCATAGCTTTGTCATGAACAGGGATGACCTCTAAAAGTGAATGTAATTTTATATCAGTGAGCTGAACGGGAATTTGTTTGTTGTTCTTTTATAGACTTAAAAAAAGAACACGTGTCTTTATTAAAGCAATATCTCACTTATTTTTGGTAATGTGCAGAACACTGGCAGCAGAATGAAAACTGTCAGCAAAAAACAATTAAATGAGTACCTTTCAACGTATGCTCTTCTCTAATTAAAAAAAAAAATGTCCACAGATATTTTTTTGATGCAATCATCCAGGTAAGAAATCCTCAAAAAGTTGATCCTGTTCATTTGGATGTAGACTTTTCATTGGAGGAAATGTTTCGTCACTAATCCAAGTGATTTCTATGCTACATCTACATGAACAGAATCAACTTTTTCGGGTCCACACATTTACTTTGACAGCCCTGAACTGCAATAATGACTGAGGAGCTTAATATGCATAATATGGGGAGAAATAAATAAATGTACACCTTTTATTGACTTCAGAAAAAGTGGTCCTTAAAACTCAAAAAGTCCGTATAACTGGCAAAGAAGTGATTGGGCAGAAGGGGAGGTACACCTGAGACAGGCTGCGAGTTCAACACGGAGCTAACACAGAGACAAATTCACATCCAAAGCTTCAGTGCTGTGCGATACTGCAAACTTTGGTATGGATATGATACCAAGTCAATACAGCGCCAGTATTATTGACATCAGTGCCAATAGTTTTGATCTGTAAAGGCAGCTGATGTAGGAGAGAGCAGTGTGTCATTAATCAGTGTGACATGAATCATCATTAATTTGCAAATTCTGAACACACTTTTTGCTTTCCATAATAATTAGTTTATACATCTTTCAGCTTTTCATGTATTTTTTAGACAGCTTTTTGTGCCTGTCTCTAAAGCACTTGGGACTCCTGTTTCTTAAATTCTTAAAAATTTTTTGCAATAGATACATTTGTTTCATTTTCTGATTGAATAATGTGGGTGCTCAATATTGTTACTATGACATAACAAGTATTTCCATCTTAAAAGTTGGTGTTGTGTATATGAAAGGAAGACATAAATCCACAGAGAATACACTTTGTTCCTCTTTGTGTTTTACTTCCATACTCTCCGTGAACAGAAAACCAAACCGACACGGCTGCTCCCTGTCTTACTTACACTGCCTGTTGTGTGACTTCACAGTAAATCGTCTTATCTTATCCGAAAATGACAAAATGGGAATGAGTCGAGTCTGCCTGAAAGCTGTTCACAGATAAAGCCAAGTCAGCCGTGCTGTGACACTGACACACAGTAACCCTTAAAAATGTCATTTTCTCTTATAGTTCAGTCAGCTTAAATGCTTATTGCCTTAATGTGTTGACAACATTGTTGGATCCTATGTGAATTGCATTCCCCCAATGAATCAACTGAAAGAATGGCCACCATCTGAATGCATCTCTGTAATTCTGTCAAAAGGGAAGAATTCAATTATTTTCTGACAAATGAGGTTGTGTGTATCAGTAGGGTTGGATTTCAAATCAATATGTCTCTGTAGGTCAGTCAGCAGTGGCAATTACTTTTCTGCTGCATTCATAAGCTGCAGAGATTTAGCGACATCCCGCTTTAACGTCACATCTTTGCACTGGGGATAATAAGTGTTTTTCCTTCTCCTGCCAGACAAAGAACTCCTTTTCTCCAATCATGATTTGCTGGGACTGCTTCTCCACTTAAGCTTCAGTTATTATTAACATGATCCTGATGATGACAGGTCACTGGAAGCTGTTCATATTGGGGACATGGGGCACTAAGGTGCAAATGTTGCATGTGGCTTACAACATGGCTTTTCCTTCTTTTGTGTCTCTAGTATGAACTTACTTTATCAATATTATCAGTGTGGTTAGTTTGAAAAACTTCACTGTCTTTTTTTATTAGCACTGTTAATGTGCAGCATGTCTTTAAGCTCGTTTTTTAAAACCTTACAGACTAACTTCCTTCCTCCCATCACCACCAACAGGCCTCGGTAGATGGCTGCCCCTCCCTGTGCCTGGTTCTGCCTGAGGTTTTTTCCTGTTAAAAGCACGTTTTTCCCTCCCACTGTTGCCAAGTGCTTGCTCAAAGGGGGTTGTTTAATTATTGAGGTTTTCTCTCTAGTATCTAGACTATATTTACTAGGTTTAAGGTCTGGACAATTGCTGAAAATAAATCACTTCATCCTCCTAATTTTATAAATTCTGCACTCAGCTTTGCAGTCTTCAATATCATTGAAACGCAGATGCTGCTCATTTTATATGGAATGATCTTTATATCATAAATCACACGGGACTTATGATATAAAGATCATTCCATAATTTTACATTTCCACTCGTTTCTTCACTTTTACTCGACACGCTTGTATTTAAATCCGGCTCCCTCGTCTCTCTGTGTACCTGGCCTGTATCAATCCACTTGCTATCTTCATAACATCTGGTCCCCTTCCTTCTTTCACATAATGGTATGATCGCATGTTTTCTTTGCATGTGATTGCTAAACCAATTTTTTATAGAAATCAGTCAGAACATCTACTATTATCCTCGGTCATAAGACCAGCTGACAACGACAAAAAAATAAACTATAAAAACAAGGAATTGCTTTAATCTTTCTTATTTACTGCGTCAAACTCCACTGCACTCAGACTCAATTCTAATACGCCCTTATGGTAACAGCTGGGCGACTCACTGTAGCATATTTGTGCAGTCCATATGTCGTGGTACAGTACACAGCATCCGTGTTGCATATGGTGCCCTGAAACTCTAGACTCATGTGTGGTGCTGTGTTAATGCAATATGCTTTAGGCAATGTCACCCAGATTATCACTGTAATTCTCATAAAAACAATGGACAATACTGGTCCATTAACAATGTTCAGCTAGTGCGAGGCATGCAAATAAACCCATCAAACCGAGAAGGCCATACTTGAAATTACCCAGTGAGCATTTGACAAATTACAAACCTAAAAGCTGCCCGTATTCGATATGATTACAGATGTTTTTACTTATATTTGAATACTGACAGCTATTCAGTGCACAAAGGTTTTTGAGGCAAGGTCACTTTCATAATAACTGCAGTGTAAGTGACAGCGTTGGAGGTATTTACATCATTTACTGCTTTCATTCGGTTTATAAGAGCATTGGAATGGGCAGTGCTATTATTTTAGATGTGGGGGAAAGGATGAGAATGACTGTTGGTATTTATCTTCTACTCAGTGTTGGGATTGCAGACAATGTGTCTTTCAAGAGTAATTACTTCCAGCAAGTGAAATTGACTGCAGTTGAAGTTGAAGATGTAGCGGGCACTATCTAAAGCCCTTCATGTCACCTTGATAAATGCCTGGAAAGCTGTCCAATATCACTCAAAGACTAGTTTTTCTGGTTTTCCACTAAAGGCTGTGAATGCCCTTGTGCCAGTGGCTGGCAACTTTTGCTCCATTTACTATCTGAGAAAATAGTCCCAATTCTGAGAATAATTCTGTTAACTTTATGAAGAGAGAAAACTGTGGGTTATTCATCATTTCTCACCACTGAGAAATCATTTCAGAAATATTGCAATACCTTTGGTCTTCATGAATGCATGATCCAATTACCTTCTGATGGCTGAATAGAACTGAGGATTTAAAGCTGAAATGTCATTTTAAGTTGAAATGTCAAATAAGATCATGCTGAATGTGTGATGAACAAGGACAGAGCAGAGAGAGAAAACTCACTGACATACACAGCAGTGACTGACAGTGAGGCGTGTCTCTTGACAGGGAATATTTTAAGATCTTACTACTTAACCTTTAAGATGTAGAAATGTATGAGGGGCCATATTCATCATCAGACGATGGTCACCATATGCCTGCCAGTGTCAGAGGACAATGACAGGTCATATTTGGCGCATTTACAATTATAACTGCAGGAGTTATTAATACAATCAAAGTGCATTCATGCATTCACTGTAAATCTTTGCTGACCTCGTTGATTATTTTCATTTCATCTTTAAAAATAAATTATCTTCAGCGCTGTAAGAGCTTTGACAAGGCGAGTTTTCACTTTTATGTTTTAAAGTAAATGAATTTTCTTATTAAATTCCCCCATGATTTTAATTCATATATTACTAGAAAACAAAACAAAATAAAGTTTGATGTTGAACACCTTCTCAATGCCGGGATCAGCAAACTGTACAAATTTTATTGTTTGTGCAATTCCTTATTACATTCTTCTGAGTTTTCTTTAGATACTAATGTGTTTTAAGCTTTATCATCTCTCCATTTGTTTTTTTTTAACCACATATTCGATTTAGAGTTCCCCCCAGTTCATTTTTTAGCTCCTGCTGCAGAGTCGGTTCTTTGTCTGCATAATAGAAACTCTGATGGACTGAGTGCAAGTAAGTCATCATTGGTGAATCTAACCCTACTTCTGACCCTGAACCATATATTTTTTAAACAAATAAAAAGTACTTTTATGGACTTTTTATTTGTCAAAAAAAAAAAGTTTTAATGCATGCCACTCGGTTTCTTGGTTCCTTTATAGACCTACGAGAACATTTTTTTAAAAGAACGAAAATGGCCGCCTGATAGCTTAGGGTTAGGATCATGATGACTTGAACCGCAGGAGGAACAAAACACAAAGAAATGAGATGACACTGAAATCTTCATACAACATGTTGCCGAGTGTAAAACAAAGGTATTTACTAATATGTCCCTTCAACTTACTATTGCAAATAGTAGAAATGTAGAGGGGAAATGAAAAGCTAAAACAATATTGCAAGAAAACATACGACTACCAATAAGAGGTGAGGTTCACTAACAGTCACTGACCGAGTTAGTATTAATGGCTCAAATGGAAAAAAAACCACAAAAAACAAAACAAAACAAAAAAAAACACTTGGAAGGTATATACAATAGCTCTTGGGCAATGTTCCCTCTAAGCTGCGCACGTGCGCAATTGCGCACTGCTGGCACGGTCTCTGCGCACAGAAAATCTGCGTTGCGCACAAAAAAAATCTAACCTGAATTGAAATTAAAATTAAAACTTTAACAATTCTGTTTTGCAGTGTTAGTCAGTAAGTGACTGGCTGCTCCTGTATGGGATTAGAACGACCTTATCCCACAGTCCAGCCAATAATGCGATTCACATTCGTATATACGCAGCCAATCAACGTTGTTGACAGGCTATGACAACGTTCTTATGTGCCGACACCGGTGTTTTAGCTGGCAAAGCGCCGTGGCTGATGTGCAGTGAAGCCACGTTAATGACAACGTGTACAACCATTGGAGATGTGAGCAGGACAGACGGAACAGTTGAGGGAAAAAGTGTGGACTTTATACCAGTTTTTAAATTGTGTTGATAGGCCACGTAAAACCAGAGTTATGATAAAAATATATGCAATGTTTGGTTTTCTTCCTGTTGTCTAGTTGTTAAGAAACGGGGGGAAGTTTTAGGAGTGACGGCGGTGTTCTGAGATGTGAGAGATTTGAGACGTATGGCGCAAATCTTGTGTAGTTAGTGTGTAGTTAGTGTGTAGTTAGTGTGTAGTGTAGTCAATAGTTTTGCTGTGTGTGTCAGAACAATGAGGCGACTGCTGAATGTTACAGGTGTTACAGCAGTGATACATCTCCTGTTGTCAGGCCTGCAGGTATCAGGCTGTTGTTCTCCTTTATCTCATAGTGGACAGAAATTATTTTTGGAGTGGCACAAATAATTTGTGTGGCATCAGATTTGATGCAGAACAGCTGATTGTTCTGTAAATAGTTTGAAATGTTTATTTAAAAACGCCTTGGCTGCATTTAAAAAAAATAAATAGCTGCAAAAAACTTTGTTGTTTGCCAAACTGAGTTACTTTTTTGAAGAAGTAACTATATAATTAATTGCCCAACATTGGTCATTATATACTGTATTTTGCAGACAGAGAGTTACAGGACTCTCCCAGACCACAGACTCATAATACAAGTCAGAGCTTTATGGAAAAAAAAGAAAGAAAGTTGTGTTTTCAAAATTGGAGTTCAAGTTATTTTTACTTCCAATAGTGTTAACATACTACACAGGTCATGAACAGGATTTTTCAAATTTTCATTGTAAGTGGGCTAAAGCAGTTAATTAAAAGTAGTCTAACATAAATGTAAATGCTGTAGTTTGATTATTTTAATAAACCATGTAACTTGGATGGATTAGATGCTGGCGTGACCACAGTGCACACGTCTGATGTCGCTCACAGTGGCCCAAGGGACCGCTCAGGGAGTTTGTGTGTTCGCTCAGGCACGTGAAAAATTAGAGGGAACATTGCTCTTGGGAAACCCCCACAATGGGTATTTACCCCAAATCTTTTGATCCAAAAGATCCTTTTTTTTTTCCTTCCATTCCTTTTTCTTCACTTTCTGTTTTTGTCTTTTTTTCCTTCTGTCCATTCTTTCTCCTTCCCATTTCTTGTATTTCCCTTTCCTGTCATTCTCAGTCTTTTGGCTGGGGAATTTATGCTCAATACTTCTAGACCACTGCAGAGAATGGATAAATCCCAGTGAATAAGGAGACTCTTATTTGAATCCCCATCCCACACTCACTCACTTGGCGATCAGTTTTTTTTTAATGTCCCATCATTGTAAAATGAAATTTCACTACAGTTATGATGCCCAAGCTGATATGTTTTCATTCAGAGTTGATAAAATGGTCATTTGAAGGTTATTTTACTTCATGCCACTTTACAAGCTGGGGTCACCCTTAAGGGTTTCAGTTTATGTAAATGTAGTCATTATTAGATTTAGAAATAGCACTATTTCAATCCATGCCGCTGGTATGGATGACTTGAATCTGATATAGAATCAGTTCCTTAAAATACATTGTAGATGTGATATAATAAAAAACCTTAGAAAATTTGTTCCATATACAGCATTGCCAGCCTTGCGAGAATGATATAATATTAGTAAAATAAAGGTTTTAATTTGTCTAGTCCCTGCTTTAAAATGTCACCTTTCTGGAAGTTAACTTCAGTTTGTGGTTAATTTCTTCACTCTTCAAGCTGACCTTTGGATGTGTATTCTTTTGGTCAGATGAGATGTCAGAAGCCTTCAGTGTTCACAGCCACTTCACTCTCACACTTTGAGTCATTGTACAAAATGTCCTGCTATAGTCATTCACACATGTGAATAAACTGGCTGAGGAAAGCATATACATGGACATGATTTCACCATTTAAATGACATGCAAAGGTCTCTTCTGTAAATAAGAGTTAGTGTAATGTCTAAATGACAAAATAGCTACAAAGAAGTTGGTCAGTACCGCTTCAAGGCACACTGTGTACATGTGAAAGCACCTGGAGCTAAAACATTATAGAAGAATCTCTTTATCTTTTCTGAGAATGCTGATTGTTAGGAGTGGAATACAATTTCAATTCAATTCAATTCAATTCAATTCAATTCAATTCAATTTTATTTATATAGCGCCAAATCACAACAGAAGTCGCCTCAAGGCGCTTTATATTGTACAGTAGATTGCACAATAATACATACAGAGAAAAACCCAACAATCATTTCTTCTTTGAAAGATAAAAATGGCCAAAGCAAACAGAACCCTAGTTCTCCTAAATAAGACAGACTCGATGAATAGTTGGACAGAACTGAATAACAACTGTAAATGCTCAGAAAATCTCATTATCAGAAAGAGACACTGTCACCTGATATGAATTGCTAATTTGATACCTACTGATGTTTTTGCAGACAAGCGGCAGCGTGTAATTTGTTTGCCTGCGTGATTATATTTATCTTGCACTAATGCTAAATGATTCAGTTACTGTCTGATATGGGACTGAGCCTGGAAATGAAAAATGGAATAATCTCCCCGTAAATAAAGCGCCTCGGTCCATTCATTAGTGCCCAAACTCCTGTGTGTGCTGTTGTCTCTGCAGCACATCAGAGCACTGTTAAGACTTGAACCGCACAGTTTATTGCATTGCCTGAGAAATTATATGACTACAGGCCAAAACTGGCCCCTTGTGGGCTCTCAAGTTTCAGCATGCCCCTGCTGTGGGTAGATTGGCTTTGAGCAAGAGTGGATGCTTGATAATAGAGACATTACCAACTATGCTATTTATTGTCCCTAAATAAAACTCTCTAATATAATGTTTTATTACCCCTGAGTTACAACAATGGTTTAAAACATCTCTCCAAAATGGTTTATACCTCACCAAATATAATATAATAATAATAATAAGATAACACAAGTCCTTCCCCCTAGCCCTCGCAGAGGATTAAAAAAACAAGATAAAAATGAATTTATTGTCCCTGTCCCCCAGTGTGCCATCTTTACCTTCATGCCCCCGCCATCATGGTTTGTGACTACTAGCCTATCCTGTTGCAGTATGATTCAATGACTATTGAGGGAAAGAACAACAGTGTAACACTTAGAAGGAAACTAACTCAGACAACTCATTCTGGAGCATTTACTAACTGGACAGTCTACAAAGTGTCACACTTAGAATGTTCCCCAATAACCAAAGAGAACTGTGTACAGGCTACATGGCAACATTCTATGACAATTTCAGTTTTATAAGTGCAAATATCTATTAGTCAAATAAATGAATTGTTGTGCTGACTTGCACCTTAATGTGCAACATGGCATCACTGATGCTATGCAGCCTTTGTTATCACTCACTATCTGCTGTTGTGCAAAAACAATTTTTCTGTTTTTTAATCTATATAGATTCCCTGAGAGGCAGGGAAAGCTTTCATCAAGTACTGCTAATCTCACCGGATCTCACACACACACACACACACACAAACACACGCAAACACACACACACACACACACACACACACACACACACACACACACACACACACACACACACACACACACACACACACACACACTTCTTTATTTGTCATCAGCTCATCAGCAGTAATCAGAAAAAGGAAACCTGCTTTTCATTATATCAATTATACCCCCCGGATGTGAAAGAGTAAATTATCTGTCACTGATCTTAACATGTTATTATGCAGACTAAATGAACAGTCACTTGTTATTTTGACAAACAGAACCTTTTCACACTAATACCTTAGTTTGTGAGGGTCTCATAGATTTCACTCTTGAAACCTATGAGACCCTCATAAATCTAATATCTGATTAAACTGTGTTGATGTGCCAATCCTTTAAAATGGAATTAAACAATTTTTGGTTTTGTTTTTGCTTTTGGAGAAAACTTCCTCTACCCCCATAACACTGCTAATGCTGAGGTTTTGAAGGGGCGATACCTCTGTCATTGCGCCCCAGGGTGGCTGTGGCTACAACGTAGCTTGCCATCACCAGTGTGTGAATGTGTGTGTGAATGGGTGGATGACTGGATGTGTAAAGCGCTTTGGGGTCCTTAGGGACTAGTAAAGTGCTATACAAATACAGGCCATTTACCATTCATCATTCAAGAGATGACTGCAGTGAGCCTAGTGTGTCCTCAGACCCGGTATGAATGATGATGGGGTTGCGGTCATAATTTAAAGCTAAAAACAATTAAAACAAACTTTTACTTTTGAAAATAAAAAGCAAAATTTCTCTTTCCTAAATTCACCTACTGCATTTAATCGTTTGCAATTATTAAACTCTCTTCCCCTTTCTCTTTCAAATTATTGGCCATGACAGAGGGCCACCCCTGCCTGAGCCTTGTTCTGTTCGAAGTTTCTTCCTGTCAAAAGGGAGTTTCTCCTTCCCACTGTTGCCAAGTGCTTGCTCAAAAGGTTTCATGATGGCGTTCTTTCTAATATTGTAGGCTCTTTACTTTACAATATAAAGTGCCTTGAAGTCACTGTTCTTTTGAATTGGTGCTTTATAAATAAAATGAAATGAATTGAAGTGATGAGATAAACAAAAATAGTTAGACTGAACTAAATCGCACAAAACCAAAAGTACAAGAAATTCATCCCTTTATTGACCAGTAATAATTTGAAGGTCTGAAAGCCCAACTGTTATTTCACTCACTACAGTGGTTGAGCTGTGAAGTGTATTGAATTTATGTGCCCTCTGAGATGAGTTCCCATTATGTCTGTATGGTGTGATGAGAGATGTGCTCAGTAGGGATGCGTACATGTAGGGGACTTCCCATTACATCCTGGTGTTGGCCATATAATGGCCACTTCTGAAACACCCAGGCATCATGTGCAGACTCTGGCCAACTGGTGAACATACTGTATCTAGAAACATCATTATTGATTTACACAGACGATCTTTTTATGGATGCCATTTCCTGTTGTAAATGTGTGTAAGTGCCGGGATGGGAAAGTTGGTTGGTTGGTCAGGAACCATATAGATGCAGACTTTGCATCTCTCTGTATCTCTTTCAAATAAAAAAAAACACAAATTTTACTGTAATGGCTATTGTATACATGTTGGTGCACATATTGCTAAATACATTAAGTCATTTTAGGTAAATTAAGTAAATTATTGACATTGGAAAACATGAATTCAGTTTGCACATCTGGCAGAAGTAGCTCAAGAACATTTGGATTAAAAAAAACAATTTAAAAAAATCACATTAAAAAGTCTTTCTTGCTAGTAAGTATAACGAGGATGTCTAGGTGATGTTCAGTAACTACATCCAGCCAATGTCAAACTTACATCTGCAACATTGTACAATTTTCAGAGTAGTTGGTTTCAGCTAGTTATTCAACATTTAAATATTACTTAGGGTTATTTTGAGTCTAATGAAGAATGACTTGCTTATTTTCTCAGATTTTTACATGGTTGCCACAATCATGTTATCATCTGTTTCGATTAGAAATTCAGCATTTATACATTTATACAAAAAAAGAAAAAAGACAATCACCATCCAGTGAAATATCCCACCACCTTAGAATCCATCAGTGAAGTCTGCTCAGTGAGAAATGTGTCCCATGTTTTTATAGTAGTTTTATGGTTCATATTTGAAAATAACAAAGCACAATATCTGAACTGGCTTCCAGTGCCTCCTGTCAACTTATAGGACAAATGATAATCCATTTTACCAGGCTGGAAATGCCATGTGATGTACAAGATGCATGACTCAACAGGCTAAGTATAACCAAAAAGAGAGTTGTAATATTTATGAGAACATGTGCTAAATCTCTGCTGAAAAAACTCTTTTGCAGGCTGAGGGAGGTCTGTGGAGGTGGAGCTGACAAGGATAGCTGTGATAAACATGCACTGCTCTAACACTAGAATTACTGAGCCTTTTTTTCCTGGTGCAAGTCCCTACTACTATATTTACTGGCCTGCGCAGATTTGCGTAAATTCCCCCCGACCTTAACACCTCTTGGCACCCCGCTGAGATTTTCACAGGTCGTCAGCTCCATTGTTCTCCTGTTTTTGTTGCGCAAACACACCCTCCCCCAACCCCTAACCATGAGAGATTCAAGTTTTTCCTTCCCTGCAAGGCTGCTTTCGTTCCTTACCTGCCTGCATGCCTGTCCATAAACATATATACACAGAGTTGTACATATATTTATATATTTATATAGCCACACCTTATATAATATGCATAAAGTCTAGTTATACACACAGACACATCTATATCATATATACACACACACACACATATATATATATATATATATACATGTGTGTGTGTGTATATATGATATAGATGTGTCTGTGTGTATAACTATGTATGTGTGTGTATAACTATATATATATATATATATAAAAAAAATGTTTGTATAGTGCACTTTCTATACCTTGCTCTGTCCACTTTTTTGCAATGACAATGCAGATTTTCCACTTGTGGGACAAATAAATGCAGATTTGCTGTGTGTGTGTGTGTGTGTGTGTGTGTGTGTGTGTGTGTGTGTGTGTGTGTGCGCAACATTGGCATTTGTTTACTCATATCCAAGGCAGGCCAAACCTCTGTGTTACAACCTACATACAAAAGACAGACATTCACAATATATGGGTACACAAGTCTGTTTTATTTCAAAGTCTTTCAAACTTTGAAACGAACCTTGGTAGGGAACAGCTGTTCCCTACCAAGCATTTCTTGCAGCTGGCAACAACGGTCGTGCATTCAGTATAGTTGTGACTTCCGCAAAAAATGTGGTCAAAATCTCATGAGTAAGTTGAAGCATTTCTATCAGGCATTTCTGAAAGTTGTAACACAGAGGTTTGGCCTGCCTTGGATCTGAGCAACTCTGAGTGAGCAAATGCAAATGTGCCAGGCCTCAAGGACAATGGGTGGTTTGCACAACAAAAGCTGTAGGAGAAACAAGCTGACGACCTGTGAAAATCTCAGCAGGGGTGCTTAACACCTCGGGACTTGCACCAGAAAATAAAAAAGCCAGTAATTCTAGGGGGTAGTGGGTTTAGGGAAGTTACGCAAATTTGCGCAGGATAGTAAACCTAGTGTTTGGAGGGCTCTACAGCAAAATACGGATCTTCAAAGCTGGCTTCAGGGATAGCGCTTTAAAAAACAGCAAAATGACAGTAGAGCAATTATTTGTTGAACTAAACATTTCTTGTTGTTTGCAACAAAATATCAGACACTCAAAAATCCTCTATAAGATTTCTTCATCAATAAAACCAAGTAGCTATACCTAAAAATGGCTTCTTAAGAAATTCTGAATATAGATGAGCTACCATCTTGGTTTTTACCAATACATCTCTCCCTTTTAGCCAAGCTAACATCACAACTCCAAGAATGTTGATAAGTTTAGCACTTTGTCCAAGACTGAACTCTCATATATTTTTGATTTGCAGCTCATCTCTCCTACTGACTTTAGTGAGTTCCCTCACTTTTCCTCCCGTTTCAGCACATACAAGTCAGAAAGCAGTGTTTGCAGACTGCAGTAAAGTGCAATCATCTCTTTTTCACTCAAAAACTCCAAGACCAAGCCCTGGGTTGACAATGATGAATAGGACAAGGGACATCAAATGGTGGTTTTTAATCCTGTGGGGTCTGAGTCATCTTCATTGAACACCCCAACCCTTTGCAATTGGAATATGTACAGAAAAAGCAGTTAAAATGTCCGGCAGCTCAGAGACAGGTGTGGCAGGTTCTCGCTAGTCCTTGACGTTAATCAGATTTCCCATAAGTGATAACGCCCTTAAGAAGCATGTAGGAAAACTGCTTGTAATGTCTTGTGTTTCCACCAGGAGTAGCAGCCTTCTAAGTTGAATATTTAAAAAAGGTTTATGGCATTTAAAAATCATAGCATTTTTTTTTAATTTACATTTTATACAACATCTCAATTTGCTTGGATTTTGAAAAAATTTGCAAGCAAGCAAGCTCGTTTTCACTTGAAATTCAGATTCTGACAGACCCCACAAGGCATATGGTGCTGAAGAAGAGAACCTTTGACTCATGTGTTGCCACTTTGTAATGGCTTTTGTCATATGGACGCATATAATAAAGCACATCAAGTGATCTTGTTTGACAGCATTGTTGAACTATCCACTAACACACAATATAAGGTTGCCTTGTTCACGCCTGCAGATGTATGTTTCTGTGAGGCCAGCTATTATCCAACATACGCTTTCAGAGGCATCATAAAATGCCAGATTCTTCAAATCAAAAAAATGCTCTTGGGAATCATATTTACATAAAGCTGTAACAGTGTTACTTCAGACATACAAAACAATTTCAGTAAAATATATTATGAATCACATTAAATAGAGGGTCCTGGCCACATTTTACAGCCAAACAGCCATAAGATTCATACATCACTATGCATTTTACACTAGACACATCAACACTAGTATAATGCATTTCCTGCAGTTTCTGCTGCCAGTAGTATGTTGGAGAAACAGGTAATTGCCTGTGGACAAGACTCAAATGTCTGTACTATACTGAAAGAAGGGAACCAAATACATTATTAATGTATCATTTCCAGCTTTGCCAAAAACATACAATATAGGAGATGGAAACCTGTCCCACATGGATCTGTGGGCAGCAAAGAGAATCAGCAGTCTGAATAATAAAGAGAAAGTGTCAGATATGAAATAAAGATAATAATGTTTTTCGCTGGTCTCTCTTGGTTGTATTCATTTTTTTACGTTTGTCTTCTCTGCTTTCCTTTTTTGATTCTTTTCTTCAAGAAAAAAATAGAAGGTAATCAAAACTGAGCAGAGGTGGGAAGTAACAAAGTACAAATACTTTGTTACTGTACTTAAGTACAATTCTCATGTATGCGTACTTTACTTGATTGTTTATTTTTCTGACTACTTTTTACTTTTACTCCCCACATTTTTAAACAAATATCTGTACTTTCTACTCCTTACATTTTCAAAACAGGCTTGTTACTTTTAATTTGATGTATTTGGGTTGAGTTATCATTTTGTCACTACGAACCTCCAAACATCGAACCGATTTGAGCATAAACAGAATGACTTGAAAAGCTGTCCTGTTCGTTTATCGATCACCAGAGGATGTCGCACAAAAAGAGATGACATGTGCCAAAGTCAGGGGTTAAAAGTGGGACCGTTTTTTCTTTTTGGGGTTTTTTGGCACAACACTGGAATGACTGCAGTGGACAAGATTCACGTTGCTCTATTTCAGCATCTCGCTAGCCCTACTGAAGAGGAGCGCACATAAAGGGAATGACTTTTTTTAAGTGTCAGGTAATTTCAAATGCAACATTTCTATCAGCTCAACAAACATCAGCAAACACACAAACTGTTTGTGTGCAGTTTATCTCACAGTGTGTTGCTGGCTAAAGCTCCAGCTGCTGTACACGACAGAGAGAGAAAAGAAAGAGCCAACTTCACTCAGAGATGGAGAAAGATAAGAAAGAGGACAAGAGAGGAAGAAGAGAGGTTAGATTTAAAGGTAAGGACTGCTCAGTGGTGCTTGATAAACTGGAAACTTAACATAACATGTAAGTCCTCATGTTTTGAAATCAAATAGTGACATTATGTTTTTTTCATATTGTGAAATATGCTGCAAAAAAACTGTGGTAGACTGTTTTATATATGGCTGCATGAAAATAAACAGGTTAGTTTGCTGTACTGTGATGGATTTAGAGTAAAGAACAGTGAGTCACTGATGCACAGTGGCTGTGGTTTCATGGGATTTTAGCTGATGATGCTTAGATTCATTCACTGAATTCCACCTTCATACCAACTGTATAGTGTCTAATATAAAGACAGCATAAACAGTGTACTGTCAGTGTACAGGGCAGCTCATGAAACATCTGCTGACATCTGGTTGAATTAAGTTGTGTAAATCCACAAAGAGCAGCAGGTCAGCCGATTACAGCCTGTACACTAAAAAACCTACTGGAGCTCTCAACAGAAATTATTGTGAGTTATGATTCTTTTCCCCACACTGAGCCATTACAACCAATTTTAGGGTTTCCACTTCCACCCTTAACTGTGTAACCTTTTAAAATGTAGGCAACAGAATATATTTTCCTTCTTTTTCTTGAGATGAGTATAATTAGACTAAAGTTTCTTTTCCAATATACTGATATTATTTTACTATTATGTTAGCGCAAGGTTCAGTTACACCTTTGCATAAAAAAGAGAAACCTCTCTTACTTTTTCACATTTCATTCATTACATTTCAGAGTCTGTACTTTTTTTTACTTTAACTTGAGTAAAAAAGTTGAGTCAGTGTTTCAACTTTAACTGTGATATTTTTTAACAGTAGTATTTGTACTTAGGCTCAGTTTCAGAGTTGGCAAAAGTACAGACATTCTGTACTTAACTCAAAAGGATCCTAAAAACATTGGGGATTTTTTCTTTGGTTGTTTTTATTTTCATTTTAGAAAACTGGGACACTTCAGACTCCAGTAAAAGATAATTGCACAAGATCATATTATAAGTCTTGCTTTTACATCCCACATATCTTGCACATAAGCTTGTACATGTCTACTTTTAGTGTCATGCGATTGGCACTGTGCCAATCTGGGAATGGTAGCTGTGTGCCTCACTGAGTGATACATTAAGAAAAATGTAATCCTCTTCATACATCTCCCCAGTGCGAAAATGTACAATTTAATAGATTTTAGCTAGCCAGCTAACTTTCAATTCAATTCAATTCAATTCAATTTTACTTATATAGCCCCAAATCACAACAACAGTTACCTTAACATGCTTAATATTGTGAGCTAAAGACCCTACAATAATAGAGAAAGCCCAACAATCAACAAGAAAAGCATTTTAAATTCAATTCTGGATTTAACTGGGAACCAGTATCCTCTCTCTCTCTAACTCATTTCTAACTTGTAGTTACTCTCAACTTCACAAACTTTTTTCTTGAATGCCTGTGAAAACAGCCAGAAAAATGGGACCATTTTACTTTTAAAGCTTGTCTGTATTTCGGAACTGAAGGAGCATTTGGATATGGCTATGAAATCCAACTTAACAAGTGTACATACAGCAGGATTGATCAAAACTGTGCAGGTGAGCTGACATGCAGGAGAAGTGGAATCCTACAAGGAAAACGAGATGAAAAGACAAATGGAAAAACAACCTGAAACAGAGGCAAAGCCTGAGCCATGGCAGCCTGAGGTTTTCACATTGCATAGGGCTAACCTCAACAATTAACTTACAGTTATCTCAGCAGCAAATACCTGGCAGTGGAAATGTTTTTTCTAACTTTGGCCAAGGTCTGTCTACCCTCTAACAAGAGTGTGTTGGGCTCCAACTTTTCTGCTAGAGAAAGCAAGGAAAATTAGGTTACATTTGCCACCAGCTATTCTTAAAATCTGGGTTATAGAATTGCCTTGGGCTAAATAGCGTGTCATTAAAACAGACTCCTTCCCACACTTAGACAGTGGTAAATGAATTGGTTGTGACTTAATAGGTATAATTCCAATACATTGTGGTATTTGTGACCTGCAGTAAACAAAATTTAAATATACACCTAAGTGATGAATTCAGGTCAGAACAACGAGGAACAATGCTTTTTTAACTTCACTTTTGTTATCATTTGTCATTTCATCAAACAGTGACAGAACATAACACAATTAATGCAACCAGATGAATGTTTATTTTTCTTCTGTTCTGTGCAGTTTAAATTTAGTGTTTCTTTGCAGGATTGTATCTATTGATGCGTGTGACACTCAAAGGAGGAGCTGACTGATGAGCTCTGTCTCAGGCTTCTGTGAACAACTCCCTACCAGCCATTAGTGAGTCTTCTACATCCCTGTGTCCATGGAGCAGGCCCCCAGAGTGAAAGCTACAGGTTCCATGTATGGACATTAATGTGCATTGTGAAAAAATGCAAATGTTGTGTTTTTTTTATTCTTTGGTTTAAAAATGAATGAAAAACATTCTTTTTCACTTGCAAACTGCCCATGAATCTTGGTATGTGATATACAGTTAGTCCCATTTCACATAAATTTTTAAGACAAAAGTGCACAGTGAGTTCTCCACTGTGCATTCTTCCTTTCTTTAATCCATGTGTGTAGCAGTATCTGGCCCGAGTAATTAATCCAGCACAGAAGAGCCAAAAACAGGAGTAGCCACTTAAAGCTGTCTTTAAATCAGTCTCTGTAGATTCCCATGTTACATTTTCCACATTCACCCATTTCCCTCCTCATAACAACTATTTGGGGTGTTTTTATGTATAACTCACCTGTTTGAATTTTGTTATGTCTTAAAGTTAAAGGTGTGACAGGATATGGTTGAGACAGCTGTAGCTATCAAGCTAGCTAGACCTAACTTCTGTTTATTGAACTGGACCTCTAGGTTTGTTGTGCTGGTGCTTTTGATAGGATTTTACTGCAAATATTCGAAAGATATTTTTTTCCTAAATGGTTAATCATACTAAAAGTGCTTCAGAGTGACATTCTTATATTTGATTAGTCTGATACTTAACACAAGTTAGCAGGTATCTGTGTCTCAGCATTCCACACATACATTTGTGGATGTTGCCTGTGAGTCAAGCTTGGTACTGCTAACTTACTATATATAAAAGATGCCACTATCATGTTACCAGCTGGTTTGAGTTTCACATTTTGAAGCCTAAAAGTTATCAGTTAATGCTAACGGTGTTGGTCAATAAGTTGAATTCATAACCAGTATAGTGAAAAGGCACAGATATCGATATCTGCCAATTCGTGCCAAGCAATAAACTAATATAATTTTATTTAAAATATTCCAAGAGATGCAGATTAGTTACTGAATGTGGTTTCAAAATGCATTCTAGAAACCAATGGTTGATTTCGCCATACCTACATCCATTTTCTTTATATAATCTATGGTTAATATCAGCTATCTCTGTAGATTCCTACTGTACCTGCAATTATTTGAATTGCACTGCGCATATAAAGTAAAATCTAGTAATTATAATGCTCAGTCAGCATCAAATGTGTTACATATTCAGTGTGATATTTATTTTACTCCAATATCTACTTTTTAAATGCATGCATTAGTAAACGCATCCTGCAGCAGGACTCTGCAGTGAAACACTTGACAGCTTGGTTTTTATGAGAGTGTGACAAATTTCCAATGTTTCAAGAGTCAGGTTAAGCAAAAAATTCTGCTGCATTATTGAAGAGGACATTTTCTAAATTCTGCTGTCTCTGCAGCATGTACCCGAGGGGAGATTGATGGGCAGGTATTACCGAAGGAGAAATATTTTCATAGATTCTTTCTATTGCCTTCCTCCTTTTTTGCCTGCAGAGCAATTTATCAGCAGGTGGTATTTCAGATGACACTCTATCAAACAAAGCCTGAGAAAAAATGACTTTCTGCTCTTAACTATGATGCCTGCCATGTGTGCTTGCATTGGTGTTTGTGTGTGTAGGCTGAGTTTATTGTTAAAAAAAGCAAAAATATAAATTGTTGTTAAATTACAGGAAGAACTTAATTTCCCTAACCTCCTTAGGTTTTATACTTTTAACAAAACATTGAACTGGCCAAAAATGTGATCGATATCTCTCACGTGAGCTGAATTAATGCGAGCAGGGATACAAGGAGGAGGCAATTTCTGTGCGACTGCACCAGAAGACATCTAGATATTATTTTCACTCAGACGCATTGTTATTGATTTGCCAGCAGAGATGTTACTTCATAAACTATTCACTATACATCATAAACTATACTATCTCCATTCCTTTTGGTGAAATAAGAGTTGAGGTATAATAAATAAAATTCTTGAGATCGCCATCGGCTTCACAGTGCAATGAAGTGCTGATTAGAAAAGGTGTTTCTAGTTTCCATCTAGTTTCCAGATAGGTCTAAAGTGAAATAACACAGGGAAACAAACCCTATCACTGCATTACAGTCTGATTTAGCCAAATATCAATCTAAAAAGACAAATATTAATCTTGACTATTTATGCTTGGGGATATATGAAATGTGACATTGGCCAATAGATGCCAAGGTTAATATTTTATATAGCTATAAAGAAATCTATAAAGAATAACATCATTAATGTCATGGCTGAGCAGCCAGTGCGTTTTAGATATGGACCCAATTGCGGACACAGGAGTACAGAACTGGAGTTTAAACACAAGCGAGCCTATGTTGGATTGATGCACGAGAAACAACATATAAGGCGAGATCAGCTTGGGCAAAACTAAACTAAACATAAACTGGGAAAACTAAATAACTGTTACAAGCTGAAAAGAGACTGCAAAACTGAGAAACAACTATGACCACTATGATAACTATGACAACTATGACGAGAGGTACATGACTTGAAGGGAAGCAAGTAGAACAGACATCCTGACAAAGACTTAATGACAACACATAGACTAAATACACACAGGAGGTGATCAGGGGAAGTGGAAACACACGGGGAAACAGCTGACACAAATAAACGTCATGACACAACGGGGAAAGCGAAACTAAAACAATGAACATAGAACACAAGAACTCTTCAAAATAAAACATGAAACAAGGAGAGATGTAGACATGACCCAGGCGTGACAACAGGAAAACACACAGACAGGAAATAAATGACCTGACACAGAAGACCTAGGAGAAACATAAACTAAACTCAAGTTCTAGGATTATTATTTGCTTTGCCTTAACATCCTTTCACATAAGAAATCACAAATACAAAAATAAACACAAAATGCTGGATCACAGACGGAGCCCCTGACAATTACATCATGTAGAGAAAGACAATACTATATTTTAAAAAATCAGGAACCTGTGTCCTCCTAATTCAGTATTCTCTTCACATACTCAGTCACATGAAAACCATTTTATAAAGATTCTTATTGTTTTTAGATTGAGATGTTTGACAGTATGGTTTCAATGCATGAGTGGAAAGCACTGGAAATCGATTGAAGGTCCTAATAAGGAAGTGTTGTGTAATAACCTTATAGGGCACTTCCTGAAATTCTACTACAGGAAGGGTCAATGTGACTTATATGAAATGATAAAATGAAAGGTACATAAACACATTGAGAATTAATATTTTTTTTAAATACAGTGAAAAATCTTCAAAATGTTATTTAATACAATGCAGTGTAGCATCTGAACGATTAGAGAAACATTACAAACATAGACGTGATCCTTGCATGAGTGGTTGATCAGCAGTGCAATCACATTCAAATTGCAGTCACAGATAAATGCATTTAATGAAACTGAGACTTTACAGTGTAGAAGCTGTGCGATTTAAGTAAATAAATATAAATAAATAAAGTGAGGCTGTAAGGTTACCAGAGCTTTATGACAGTTTAACATTATCAAAGTACACCAAAAACAATCATGTTACCATGGCTACATAATTTAACATAAAAATTCAGGTACATTATATTTCTAAAGTATCAACTTGTAAACCTTTTTCATATCAAAGAGTACAGGTTGGTCACACTATAGTTTGTTTAGCTTTTAGACTTCATCGCGGCTGCTTAAACTCAAGAAACGACCTGAACACAAACACTTAATTCTGCACTTGAGGAATAGTTTCTCTAATTTCAGTCATATTAAAGGGGACCCACTTTTTGGTTTATACTTTTACGGCGGTGGATGCTCATATCTATCATGAGAACACAGAAGTCCCATAAATCCACCATTTATATTTTTGTAAGGGAGAGAGATTCAGAAATAGTTGTGGGTGGTGAAAAGCTTAACTGAGGAGTTGCATCAATACACAGTATGAGACAAATAAGGATTATTCTGAAAAAAGCAACTTTAGCCCAAGAATACAAACATGGAAGTGTAAACGAGCAAATAAGGTTTAAAACAAAGTTCAACAGCCTGAATCAGAGGATGCTTGTATTGTCAGATCAGATCAAAAACGCTGCTGAGCTCAGTTCATTAGGAGGGAAGAGTGCCTTTAAGTCTCTTTCTGTGTGATCCTGCAGTGTTTTCAGCTGGTTTTTTTATTTTAGTTTTTTTTTAGAAATGCTTTAGTACTAAGTAGCAAGAAAAAAACCTGATAAATAATGGATATTTTGAGCTAGAACAAACTAAAATAGATGGAAAGAGCTGGCATATAAAGAAAAACAAACTGACAAGAGACAAAAAGGTCGAGGCTTGTTTGAATGTGATTTGTTCCCACTATCTTTTGTCCTTTTCTATTTGATGTGTTATATGATTTAATTTAAGCTGAATTACTAACACTTTGTATTGTTGTCACTATTAATGTTCATATCTCCCACCATCGTCGTCGTCAAGAAATGAAACGCTAAACTATTTCACTTTGTATGTGCCACTTTGGAGAGAGTGTAATAAAGAAGATCAAATAAAGACGATATGATTCAGCGAGAGGAGCCGTAACCGGAGCAGTCACGGTTGGGCTGCCAGCACAGGCGGCCTGTCTATTGAAGCGACACTGGATCCAGAGCGGGACAGTGTTTGGACAGGTCTGGGCGACGCTGCTGCGTCAGCGGGACAGACACTCTCTCCTGGCTCGTCCCGTCTACTTCAGCTGATGAACACAACCTGATAGGGTTCAGCAAATGCTTTGAGAGGGCGCTGACTGATATCAGCTAGCCAGCTGCTCAGCCCAACAGCGAGCGAGCTGACATCCCATTGACAAGAGGTTTTCATATCTTTTCCTGGGGAGCACACGCACTGCCCCAACACACATACACACTTGTTTGTGCATGCCTGTATTTCTAGAGCTCAGAAATGACAGATCCATGATGTCAAACTTCTACCAGAAAAGTTTTTTTCTTTTAAGTAGATCCAAGAAACATAATCATGATGGTAGATCACATTGTTACCTCAAGGTTTCTGGTATGCTACTTAATTCCTTCTGTATGAGTTACAGTCCAAAATCATTTCTTTTTATCTAATCCTGAGCCTTCATCTATTTCAAGTGAGACATTTTATTTTTTATCCTTTTGAAACCACTCTCTCTTTAAGGTAGCTTTCTTCTGATTTGTGCACACACACAACAAGAAGAAGATTAATAACAGTCCTGTACTTAAAAACGGGATTTGTGGCACAGTGACATAAACTCTCATGTAACTGTGGGGTTTTTTAGTTCATTTCCTCCGTCGCCATGCTAACTTGCTCCAAAACAGCTTATCATTGCAATAAGTGATAGGACATGTGTCTGCTGATCAACTTATTCTCCAGTAAATACCAATGTTATAAATGCAAATCGTTTTATACCTTCTCCAAACCTGAATCCTGGGTGGCTGTGGCACAGGAGGTCAGCTACTAATTAGAAGGTTGGTAGTTTAATCCCTGATTGCGTCATTCTATGTGCCAGAGTATCCTTGAGCATGATACAGAGCCCCATGTTTTTCCCGAAGTTCATCAGAGTATGATTGAAAGAAAGCACTTAAATGTAGCAAGAGGTGCATGTGTGAATGGGTGAATGACACCTATAGATTCATTGTATAAAGCATTTTCAGTGCTCAATTAGAAAAGTGTTACATAAGAACGCATCCATTTACCATTTAATATATCTGAAACTTTGAACTGGGTAACCTTATGCTGAATTTGCATTCACACTGTTTAAAACTGCAGCTGCTGCTGAAAAAACAGGACTAAAATGTGCAAAGAATAGGCCACTAACGCCTTCATTTAACTGTAATCCCTGTGCAGTGATGAGTAGTAATAAGTGAGTTAACTGACACAGTTTTTTTTTTAAAGTTTTGACTTTTGACTTTTTTTTTGTTTGTTCTGTTATTTTAATCAGAAAAACCTTTTCAGCACTTTAGCAGTGTTACTGACCAAACAAATCTTTTAAAGGACACATAAATTCATGCAGCATTTTCATAGCCTATCTATGAAACCATCACACACTCACACAGTGCTTTGGCTGAAGGAGCAGTGTTTGCATTGTGAAGAATCTCTTACAGTAAAATATTTGCAGAATCAGCTGCTCTGCTTCCAGTAGGCCGGACCAAGTTTGGTCACAGGCTGTCAACACAGCCTCTTTCATGTGAGCCTGCTTAGCACTATATTGGGAAAACATGGATGACTTGACAAGTACCTTTCTGTGACTCCTTAGCAGTATTGCTGATATTACAGAGAATGATACTAGATGTGAATTTGCTTTGCAGTAAAATCCCCAGATCACACAGAGCAAATCAAACACAGTCCTGTATGCAGAGAGGGCGTAATCAGCCACACAAAGCCCGAATGATGCCAAAACAATGACACCCTGCTACTAGCCATCTTATCTCCTTCAGCATATGTACGCCCAGTGATAACTGGTGCATAATGTCAGCTGTGCACAAATTTGCACAGGAAGAAGAGAGTTCAAAGTCACCTGATCCAGCTCTAATTATCTAACCTTTAAAGTAGCGAGGTTGTCTGTCTCCGAATCCAAACTGGGAGCTGGTTCCACAGAGTCTGGAAGCTGAACACTCTACCTCCCAATCTACTATATACCCTAGGAACCAATAGCTGGATTTAACAGGAAGACTATGGACAGAAGCTAATATGTATAATAATAATAACAATAAAAATAATATACAAAAATATGTACTTTCTAACTAACACATACATAACAACACCTCAAAGAATGCATCAGGGACAAAGTGGGGTTTAGTCTCTTGCCTGGAGTGTGGTGGTGTGCATGTTTGTTTATATAAACGTCTTTTCAAATATATCAGTTATATATATCTTTTCACCCTGTTTTAATGTGTTTTTATACCTGTGAAGCCTTTTCAACCTTTGAATGAGATTTCTGGCTATACAACTGATTTGATGTGACCCTGGTAATCATTAAAACAGGGTTAAACACATTCTTGTTATTAACCACAGCAGTCTGACCTTTGCTGCTAAGCTACCCAGCTGACCCCTTGTGACTTTTTCTCATGCCACTCCACTGAGTCTATGGAAGTGTCTTTTCCCCTTTTTATCATTTCTCTCATTTAGTTTTCCCTCATCTTAAATACAGAGTTTGTCCCTCCATTCTAGATGTAGAGCAATCTGCAAGCTTATACAAGTTTGTTTTGCGCTATTTTGTCTTTTTATAGAAGAGACAAAAGAAGTAATCTAAAATATTCTAGTGCCTTAAAGTTGTACTCACAGGTGTCTCAGACTGTACAAAAGCAGTGATTCCTTGTGCCTCTGAAAATGCTTTTTTTGAATTTAAGTGGTTTGTTTTAGGATTGCAGCCTTCCCAAGGTGCAGCACTCTTTACACTTGGGGCATTGTTTGTGTAGAGCAGTATTTTCACTAACCATTAGACTAATTGAACCATTATAAGCTTAAGAGAAACGGAAACCCTCGGGTGGTCTTTACAAATTAATTTGTCTCAAATCTGTCCTAATTATCACATGGTCCATAAAGTGTTGGCTTTTTCTTGGCAGCTACTTGTTTGGTGGTGAATGGCAGCTGAAGACTCATATTACATGGTTTATTTTTTTCCAAATAAGCCCAAGTTGAAGATTTAGGAATAAATATTATATAAACTTTAATTAATTCTCTGTAATTGAATCCTCATGAGTGGAAGATGAAAGAGTGACATTTGACTGGAACAAATTTCTGTGCCATTTAATCCTAGCAGTCAAAACCAATTTAATGTTACAGCTGTGCAGCAGGCTGGTTATTATTTCCTTGACCTTAGAGTCTCAAACGCAAAGTCATCAATCAAATTAGACGGACCTCTTCCCTCTGAGTTCTCATAGCACGTTTCCCAAAGTTAGTCTGGGATTAAATGATCAGAAAATGGAATAACATGTGAAAACAGGCAGATTCTCGAACAGAGGGAGCATCTCATCGCCTCTGCATCATATTTTTAAGCCAGCTCTGTGCCCTACTATACCAGGCGAACCAATCAAAATTCACACTAATGCAACTGACATTTCATTTGTCTAGAAAAATCCAAACTCCAGGGAATATGTTGCAGATTGATCATCTGTCTCCATTTTTGCTTCCACTGTTCAATCTTTTCTCAAACACTTGAAAAAGAGCAGGAAGGAGGATTAGCATATGACAAGCTGAATCTAGCATGTCAGAAGACCATGTTTCCATGCACATATAGAATTCTTGCCACCATAATTTTTTTAATTTTCCTTCCAATATATCAAAAGTACACACAGATGTATTTGCTTTCTGAAATGTCACCTCGCTGGCATTCATCCACTCCTCTCATCAGTATAGCCACACAGGAGATCTGAAGAACATTTCTCTTGGGCAGATTTCAGTTATACAGTAATGTGTGGTGCAGTCCTTGTTTTGTACTGGCTAAACTCTGATGCTTTGGTGTCTATTACGCTCTCCTCCTCCCCTCTCTTTCCTGTCCTGATCATTAAACTGAAGGAATCATCAAATGCCAACAAATTCTAAATAAATCTTTTCATTTACATGTGAGCTGTGTTGTTTATCCAGTGACTTCATATAGTCTTTTTCTTCCGACTGCCCCCTGAAGGGGTCATCACAGCAGATCATCTGTCTCCATCTCACCCTATCCTTAGCATCATACCAATCTTCTGCATGTCCTCCTTCATTATATCCATGAATCTTCTCTGTGATCTTCCTCTTTTCCTCCTGCCTGGCAGCTTCATCTCCATGTCCATCCTGTGTCCAATATATCCACTATCCCTCCTTTGCATATTTCCAAAGCATCTCAGTTTTGCTGCTCTTTCTCTGTCTTCAAACTGCTCAACAAGAGCTGTCCTTCTGATTCACTCATTTCTAATCCCGGTGTCTCCCAGTGAAAACCTTAACACCTTCAACTCTGCCACCTCCATCTCCTGTCTTTTTCCTGTCAGGGTCAATGTCTACAAACTATACATCATAGCAGGTTTCACTACCATTTTTTCCACAAATTACCCCCAACACTCATCTCCACCCACTCCACCCTGCCTGCACTCTCTTCTTCACCTCTCTTGTGCACTGTCCATTCCTTTGGATGGTTGGATGCTTTCTGCTTTTCATTCTCTTCATAGCTTCCCCTTACTTCCTCCTTACTAGCCCTTTGCATTTCCTGATTCACTAATTATCCTTCATCTCTCCTCGTATTTCTATTTTCTTTATTTGTCAGCTTCTGAAAGTACTCCTTCCAGCTTCTCAACACTGTCTTCACTTGTTAGTATACTTGCATCTTTATCCTTAACCACCGTCACCTGCTGCACATCCTTTCTAGCTCGATCTCTCTGCCTACCCAATAGATACAAGTCTTTTTCTCCTTCCTTAGTGTCCAACCTCACAATGCAACTCAAAATAAGCCTTTTCCTTTTTCTTTGTCACATTTCTCTTTGTTGAATGCCTAGCTCCCCAATACTTTCTTCATCTCCCCGACTATCCCACCTTTTCTTTGATAGCATCTTCTGTTAAATACATTTTTGTACTTCCTCATTGCACCACCAAGTCTCTTTGTCCTCTGTCCAAACCACACCAAAGTTTCCCTCACTACTTCAGCTGTCAGCTTCCACTATTTAATCCTTGCCTCTGCCTTCACTCACTTCTTCTTGGTTTCGAAAGACATCCTACAGACTACCATTCATTGCTGGCTAATTTCATTATCTCCTGACACCACCTTGCAGTCTCCTGTCTTTTTCAGATTGTACCTTCTACATCAGATGTTGTCCACATGTGTGCACCTTTGTACACTCTTTTACATCACCATATATTCCTATAGTATGAGTTCACCACAGCCACTTTTATCTATTTCCAATAATCTGGGTAAACAAGGCACAAGTTGCAAAGTGTTGACCAGCAAAAATGAAAAAAAAAAAAAAAAAAAAGCTTACTATTCACTTTAAGAGAAAAAACAGAGAACTTTTCATTCTAAGATGCCAGTACCACCAAGGTCACTGCCACTAGTAAGTCTTTATGCCTAAATTTGTGGATCTGGGTTTAGAAAAACAGCATTTAGTAGAGCCTGCAGACTTCATATAGAGACATTTTTCTCCTTTTATGATAACAACTCTTCAAATGGAAACTGCCTTTAATAGAAATGCCATTTCTATACTACAAAGCATCTTTTGAAGGAAGCACAATTGTGACCCAATTACATAAAAATGAAAAAACAAATTAATTTATGCATTTGGGGGATGCAGATACTTTGATTTTTATCTGATCTTGAGGTATGATGGATAATCCATGGGTGGTAGAGATGGTGTTGTGATGGTGTAGTGTGGCCCTTCTCCTTCTTTTACAAGTTATTTATTTTGTATTTTTTTATTTTCCCATTTCACTGGTGACAGTGCCATGAATTTTTAATGAGAAGTCTTGAGGTTTGCAGAAACCATCCCCGAACCGGAGACAACTAAATGGAGGAATTCATCTTCTGTCGCCAGCATGTTCCCAGTTACATTCAAGATGGGCAATATTCTTAAAGAGGTATGCTTCATTTTTTTTTATTGAATATGCTTTATAGCTTTTCTATCGACTTCTGTGACTGCTCCCTCTCTCTTTTACCCTGTCTGAATATGAAACACATTTTCTCTCTGTTACACACACAAACACTTTGGCCTATCATTTATTCCTTGGGATTTAGTAGTGACAGTTCCATTTACCCCATGGTGGGTGTCAAGAGCTGGACAGTCTTCAGCCAACCCATCTTGAACGGAGACTGCATTCAACTCTACTTAGAGATAATCTGCACTTCAAATGACTCTTAATTGCAATACCAGAAAGTCTTCGCGCTTAATGTCAAACCAACTGCCAAGCAGAGAGTAGCACAACATGACATTAAGTACCAATTGTATCAAACTGTGGTTACATTACCAGTTTTTTGTTTTATTTGAAATATTTTTCCAATAAAAGCTAATCCTTAAATGCCAACACATTCCTTTCATGTTACTTATTTCATCAGGATCTCACTGACAAGTTTCAACACAACGTGATATCCTGACAACACACAGTTACCTGCTAATAGAGAACCTAAAAAGATGAAAGTGTCTAATAAGATGAAGACATGCAGATGTGAGCCAGTAGGTCTGGAAAAGCAGAAAACACTGAATTATACACATACACACAGGCTTGAGCCTCCACTGGAACAATCCCATAACTGTCATTAGAGGATTCCAGCAGTACTGCCCACCCAGCCTGAAAATCAATAAGCTGGCAGCCTCTGGCCCAGAGCACATAATGGTGTCATCAGCACAGGCAGCAGTCAATACTGATAGGAGAACAGTGATTACAAGCTCTGTGTAATATTTAACCAGACAAAGCTGGTACGGTGGCAGTAGGGTGTAAGCACTGTTTCCTACTGGGTTACTGAGAAGCCCCGTGGTTAAATGTTTGGTTAAATGTTTGGTGAACACACCATCCTGATTTTGCTAAGTCATCAGTACAGATTAGCATTAGCACTGCTGTAATTTTATTGTTGTTAAATGACGTTCAACATTCAGAAGCGAGAAGAAAGGCAGGCTATGAAATGTGCAGCATGTTCCATTACATCGCTTTATTATAAGGTTTTTTTAATACTAAAAACTTGGAGGTAAAGAAAACTAAATGAGTCTAAAATATCTATGCGAGTTTGCTATTGCTGCCATCATGACCTTTAGTTCACAAATATTACGCTTAAATGCTTTTTCAACACTGAGTGAATGATTGATTAAAACTGTGGGGCAGGCCAAAATGGTAAATGGACTGGTTCTTATATAGCGTTTTTCTACTCAATCTGAGCACTCAAAGCACTTTATACAACTAATTCATTCACCCAATCACTTTTTCTAATCTGTTAGTGCCTATCTAAGATTCATACTCCGATGGATGCATCGGAGAGCAACATAGTCTGCATGCCTAGTATCTTGCCCAAGGAATGCAGGCTAAGGGGAAGCCAGGAATTGAACCACCAACCTTCCGTTCAGTGGATGACCTGATCTACTGCCTGAGCTACAGCCACCCCACAAAGCTTACAGCACCTGGTATTCCCAAGCGGTCTCTCATCCAAGTACTAACCAAGCCCAATCCTACTTAACTTCCGAGATCAGACGAGATCGGGCGTGCTCAGGGTGGTATGGCCGTAAGTCGTAAAGAAGTTTGAGAACCAGAGCCTTAAAGCAACAGACTGTAGAGAAAAGATGGAGTTATCCACTTGTTATTTTTTTTGGCATTACTATTACTTTTCAGTCCTGGAGTCCTGAGTTGTGGTAGTCTGTCCCTGTGGGCACAAGTGGTAATCAGAGTACTCTTTTGCTGGCCTGAAATCCACATTAAAACACAGAGGAGATTAAGCCTTTGTTAATTAAGCTGCTAATAAATTGTGGAATAAACTACCTACTTCTGTCAGAATCTCCCCAAAAAGACACTTTCCAAACCCATTTTTATTCGTTATTACTTTTCATATCTGCTGCTTTACTTGTTTTTTCTCATTTTGTGTTTTCTTTCTTAAATCCACTTTAGTGTTTTATGTATTTTACTCTGTTTAGCTGTATCGCACTGCAACAGCTGGCTGTTTTAAATGTGCTTATAAATAAACTTGACTCAGTTCTAGATGTAAACACTGAACTGAAGTTTGCTTATTAATAACATCGTGCTATCTTATACTTTGGTAGAAGCATAATTCACTGATGCTCACAATTATTTTAAGTCCTAAAGTATCTGAGTGTGTTTCAGATCAAGTTCAACATGAGAATTTATTTGCTGTATGTGCAAATTTTGTATTGTTAACAGTTATTGATGCAAATGCTAAACTCCAATTGCAAAGAAAGCTCATTTAGGTTATGAAGAATGGGGTTGGTTTCCTTAATGTAAAATAAGAACATTAAAATAGCTGAATGAAATGTTTAAATAGGCTTACAGGTTTATTTGATAACTGTATGATACTACTAATACTAATATATCATATTTAATGAAATGTTTCAAGAACAGACTTCTGATTGAAGTGATTCATGAAGATTTGATTAAGTCAGGAGTCTTTCCTGGGAGTTTCCCTGATGTGTGCTTAACATGCAGATGAGCAACCTGAAAACACAACAAAGTGGACCTAATGTGCACACATGCACACACATAAACACACAGCATTTGAGTTAAATGCTAGGGGTAAAAAAAGAGTCAGACACTAATTAAAAGTACGTGGCTTGGATTTGCATACATTACTCTATGCCTTGCAGGTGCTGCTGATAAACGCGTGCCGCTCTTCATGCAACATACAGCCCAACACAACAACATTGCACATGGTAAATATGCCCCTATCGCAAAAGATTACATTTAACAAGAAGCAGTGTTAACTCACTGGAACATTTAACAAACCAGTCCACACACAGTTATGTGGAAAATGGCAGTGATCTAAACACTTGTTGAATCTCTGAGGAGCAGCACACATAATGAGACACCGCACAAAAAATCATGTGCAGCTAAAGGTCAGATTCCTTCTTTTGTCCTCTCTCCGCTATTAGAATAATCTTGAGGGAATGCATGCTGTCTTACAGTGAAAATGTTTTCAAGCTCTCCTGGGCTTTGAGATTGTTAGCAATTTGGAGGGAGGCCATCTTGCTGCCCTACAGGCCCATCAGTTATGAATGAGCAGCGATTGTGGCTGAATTACAGAGAGCCAGTTGGTGACCAGCCTCAATTTCTGCTTCTGATAATTGCAAACATTTGATATGTAAATCGGAAAACTTGTTTGAATAAAGGAACACATTTGAAAAGCTGACAGATGTATGGTGGTGATGCTGTTTCCAGGAGACGATGTGTTTTGGGGCAGCTTGTGAAAGGGCGTAATTAAAAATGCCTGGTAAGGTTTTTTAAATTATCTGATTGTTAACAGAAAGAACTGATTTGATAAGTGTCAACACATCAAGTCATCATTTCAGGAAAAAAAAATCCAGAAGATGATTCCTTGTGGCTTTGGACACCTGACTTCTCTGTTAGTCTCACTAGCAAGGGGTCATATCTTTTAAGTCTTCCAGAAGCTCTTTCACAATGACACTGGAAATCCTCTTTCTTCAGCATCAACATGATAATGATGTTTAAGAGTTATACCTATCTGGATGCATTGCCAATGAAATTGTATCGATTTATTTGTTAAATGTTTTTCTGTTAAATACCTGCAACTCCCAACATCCTTAGCTGGATTGTTCTGGCTGGTGTGAACCCAAAATTCTGGGTTTTGGTCCAAACACAAGACACCAATAAGTAAACATTTTCCCCCTCAGACCTTAGGCATAGATGTTACCCAGCAAAAGTCGATGTGCATGCAAATATCCAATGCATTTATATATTTCACTGGCCAGCGTCTTGGTGAAAGTTTGTGTATATGACAACATAAACACACACACACAACAAAAAAGTCGCTGATAGTCTGATGCATTAACTGCTGCCATGTGTGCTGCCACCTTGCTCTCTAAGTAGCTTCCCACCTAAACCACACAAAATATTCCTAATACTGTGTGAATCATTTTGAAGTGGATTATTTCCTGCTGTGTGCTATGAGAAAGAATGATGAGAAAGAACAGCCATGGTCTTGGAAAAGAAAGGTTCAAAATCTGAAGTTTGTGTGTAAAAACAGCTAAATGCACCTGAAGAACAGAGGTATTTCTAACATTAATACAGCCGCAGTGGAGAAGCCAGGCCATTAACGAGTCAAAGGTCTAAATTTGAAGAAAAAAAAAGTTACAAAAGAGAATTTTGAGTTCAATGAACATGAGTGCAGCTAAGTTACAGATATATAAATAACTGCAGTGCTGCAGTACAAGCTCTTTATTTCACGTGGATAAAAAGCACATTTCCCTTTTTTCTGGAAGAGGTAATGCAACCCTCAGGAATCCGTTCAGTTAAATTTTCACTGATCGATAAAAGAAGAAAGTTAAGAAATTAAATAATGCATTTGGGTGGTGCAATGGTCAGCACTGCTGCATCACAGCAAGAAGGTTCTTGGCTTGAATGTTCTGGTTGGCTGAAGCCTTTTGTGTGTGCCTGTGTAGATCATCTGCAGCTTTTCAGTAAGTACTCCGGCTTCTTCCCAACATTTATATTAGCCTAATTGTTGATTCAACAACTGGCAAAGGATATGAAGTAGCTTTCTGTATCTGTAAAAAATGAAATGCAAGGAAGAAACTTGGCACAAGAAATGTTATGCCTAAGTAGAGTCTCCTGGAGTCACTAGCAAAGCTAGACTCTTTGATGTAAATATGAACTTGGCATATTTACTATAGGTATTGCCATTGCAATGCTATAGACTGTATAAACTTTACACACACTATTTCTTTTGCTTTGTAACTGTAGAGAATGTAGAGAAATGAGACCCGGGTAAAAAAACAATAGTAGCCATTCTGGCTAACTGCAGCTTAATAACATTGCTGGCAAATAAATAAAAACTGTTTCCTCAGACTCTCCGTTGATCTCTTTCCATCTCACGCAGACTTACAGCCACAGCAGTTTACTCTAAAAGAAGCCCAAGCTCAAATTATTTAGCCTGTAAAGGTGCAGGCGTTGCTGCTTGCAAGGGGCTGGTTATTTACCAGAAGAAACTATCATCATATTTTACACAGCATGCTTTCTTCTCGTGTGTGATAAGCTAAGGAAGTGATTTACTTTTCCTGACTAAGGCTTTTTTTTTGTATATCCATGTTTATGGGTTCATGCATATTTCTGAACTCATGTAAGAATTTATAGTCTTGTAATATTTGTCTGTATGTGCCATCTCCCCTTCTTCCTCATCCCTGTATATCATGTGTAAAATTTACTTCAGTAACGAGAGCAGATTTGCCGAAGGCTTCAGGGAAAGTTAAAGAGCCCGTGTTCCTGCCTCAGGAAATTATGAAGCAAAAAATAATTTATTAATGTACCATTAAAAATTGATTCATGTTCATTACTTTCTTTGATAACTTTCATCCACTTTGTATGCAGAGAGGGAATTTCATTTCCTCCAAAGGGGAAACTGGTTTGATGCAATAAGTGCTAAATATTCTTTACCATAGATGGTTAAGGTAGAGTTCAGTCAGAAATCATGACACAAATACACTTACAGGAAAGCATGGAACGTACTGAAGTTAGCACCTTTCACTGAAGGTGCTAACTTACAATAGAAACACAAAATTCCTGGGGGAAGGTTTAAAAGCTATTTTTGGACTGTTTTCATTTTAGCAAAGATATGTTTGGATTTGGGGTTTGGTTAAACTTCAGTATTATATATGGGAATTTTTTCATGAGCCTCAATAAACGATCACCTTATTTTTGGGTCCCCCTGCTACTCTACTACAAATCTTCCTTACGACACAATCTGTATTACATACATAGTGTTTAAACACATTATGCATGTCTTCGGAGATACTGAAGATGCTGTGTGCATGGAATATAAAGAGTCTGGTTATTTTCTCCTGGATTTTAAACTCACTTTGTCATTGGCACACAGTTCTTCAGCAAAGCTCCTTAATTCACTTGCTAATTCCTTCACTACTGGAAAAGAGCAATTTCACATATTTTGTATGCATCGCTACAGATAGCATTAGGGATTTGCACTGGATTGGTTTGGTTCTGTCCCAGATGTATATGGCTTCTTTTCTCAGTTCTTCTCTTCTGTTTGTTCTGTCTCCTAGCTTAATTTGGCACATATGTGAGGTTGAGATCTGGGAAAAGGAATAAGGATCTCATACTCAGCCACAGTCCTCAAAAATCCCCCTTTCCTTTAAAAACAAGGTGAGAACTGCACAATCCTCCATGTTTTCCAGTCTGTGGGCTCCAACTCTTTTTTTTTGTTGCTCTCATCATGTTCAGGTACAGCAGTGAAAATCACAATTCAAGCAATCAAAAGGATACCTACACACAAGCTATGACTTTGGGTATCATAGTGATAGAGTGTGGAATCCAGTTAAAGAGCATCCAAATGACAATGCTTGCTTCAGCTATTTAAATAATCTCACAAAGCTTTAGTAAAACTGTTGAAAAAAAGGATTGGCATCAACTAACTCCTGCAGTCTTATGATGTTTTTGCATAATGATTGATGGCTTGGCATAAAAAAGTGATACTGACAAATTGATGAATGTATGTTGTAAGATAATTTAAATGATTGTTAGAGGTCAGCAACGATGCTTCGGTAACACTGTGGCTTCCTTCCCGGCACGCCTCCTCATGCAGAAACTAATTTGGGACCTTTTCCCATTTACATTCAATGATTCATATTTTAAAGTAGTGAATTAATGAGTCTTGCCTCTTGATGGGCCGCTGTTGTCTGCATAGCTTAATTAGAATAATCTATCATCATGGGTCAGTACACACAAACCCACACTGCCGAAAAATTTCAGTGGGAAAAAAATGTAATGTAAGGAGCTCCAAAGTAGAGAATGAAGGATACATGTAGACAATTCAGAGAGAACCATCCTTTCTGACTATAATCTTCTTTATCTGTATGTACTGGATGTGAATCATGTATATAAAACTAATAAAAGCCTTTTATTTGTGTTTGTGATTGGATTTAAGTTTTTGGATTTTCCTTCCTTCCAGTGGTAGTAGTGGGTGTGTGATGGTCTGGGCATATCTTTGGTGAATGCCAATCTGCATGGTACTTACTGTAAGCACAGGCCAGGGCTTAGGATTTCAGGGCCTCATGCCACCCTCATGGAGTTTCTGACAGTTTCATTAGAAGCATGCACATGAGTAGCTCACTAAAGGTTATATCGTAGGGCCCTGGCAGTGCTTCCCCTGTTCCTCCTCGTACAAAGGAGCATAAACTGTTCCTGCTGATGTCCTAGTATGGATTCACGATGGTTTAATGCCTTCCTAACTGAAAAGACAATCCCTGCCTGGTTGTGTGAATACTTGTTTTTAACAAACATCAAACAACCTTTACTTGACACATACACAATCCTACAGGGTACAACATGTAGTGAAATGCTTGTGTCCGAGCTGCGGACAGGCTGCAGACATAGCCGCACCATTCCAGGGCTTTGTTTCAGCATGGGAGTGTCTAGCCAGGATCCTTACTGGATACCGGGTGGGAATCAAACTTGCGACTCCCACACCAAAGGTAGCTGTCTGGTACTTTGACAACACATTTCCACATTTTTCCTTCTCTCAGACAATGTCATGGGGTCATGTCCATGTTTGTGACTTTTCTGCTACTCTTCAGTTCAACTGATCCTGAAGGATCTTAGCAGAATGTGAAGGTCAGGTCACCTGACGCAGCACTCCATCACTGTTTTGCCACCAGACAGCTTCACAGAGAGCCTGGAGGTGACTTTTTGTTCAGTGTCCTCCAGAACAACATCACCTACTCACACCCATTTGAATGCTACAGTATGATAGCAACAGTGGTTAAATATTACCTTAAATGATAAATTGTCAACAACACTTATCTAATGTCCATTTATTATTTCCTGATCCCAGATCTTCTCACAAAAGCTGTTTCTTTGCAGCTGTTCTACCATGAAGAAAAATGTTCTACCTGCTTTATTTTCTTTATTTTGTTGTGTTTTGTTGTATGTGTTACTAACATCTGGTGATAATTTTGTGTCAATGGCACCTTTAGAAATATATTTACTTAGAAAATTGGTGATGTGTTCAATACTTACTTTACCCACTGTATAACAAAGAAGCTTGACACTAAAACAGTGGTCAGTGGAAATTCCATAACACCACAGATGGCAGTTGTTCTGCCCATCTGCTGTTATAAGGACCAGACAACATTTGCGCATGTGCAGCAAAGATACCATCTGTGGAGGGAAAAAAAGCCCTTTAAAACTCGACTTTTTGACAAACCTAACTAATATTTAGGGAGGTTTCACTCAATATTTTTAGACATAACATTTTAAATTTAAGTTAGATCTGTTTCTGCATTCATTTAGATAAGTAGTAGTCTTGTTAGCTAGTAATATCTGCCTAGACACCTTATCAAAAAGGCTGCTGTACATACCACCTACTGTAGACAGACACACTCTCTCTGTATGTCTTCAGTGTATCATCAGGAAGTTGCTTTAAATTCAGCAGTCATTAGAATGTCTCTTTCTTTGTGTACATATTTTTCAAAAATCATAATAAACCAGTCTGAATTTTTGCCTGCTGATTGAATGGATCTATATACAGTACAGACATTTAATGTAGGGTCTAATTTAAAACAGAACTGAAACTCTCTCTTCACAATTACAATCAGGTGCACGATCAATAGTTGCATTTCTTTTACTTTAAGTATATCCTATTTAAATATTTAATAACATAAATGGTAATTCCACAGAGGTGGGTCAATATGCATTTTGTATCATTATTATGACACTCTGGTTCTTTATTGGGATAAGCACAATGTGATTATGATAGCTTGTCAGGCAAATAGATTATACAATCATGTGAAAACGAAGGATTCTATCTATTTCTGTGAACACCTATTATACTTAACCATATGTTACAATTGAGAGGATAAGAAACATCCAGTTCCTGCTTATTGAATACACTTGATTAATTGATGTTTGATGCAATACTACTACTACTACTAGTACTCCAACTAATATTTTAAAAAGAATACATACAATAGTTGATAAAAGCATACGTTTTGTCAGTTTGTTTGTCTGAGGTTCAGGTGTGTGTTAATCCAATGTCAAGGATTAGAGAGCAGTCCTCCCAGGAGTGGATATCCCATCAGATTCACTACAAAGTCAGGTGAAATCCTTAGAGAAACTTCAAAAATGCAGAGTAATTAATTTTATTTAGTAGAAAATAAAATATTGTACTCATAAATGCACATTTATTTGTGTGTGATTATGTCTTCTAATGACCTGATACATTCTCACTTGGAATTAATCCACTGAAAAATACATAAGAGTGGGCGCCATTTGTTAAAGCCACCGTGGTCCAGAGCTGGACATCGCCAGTCCACCTAATCACATTTATATATGTGGTTATAGTCTAGCTGTACACATAGTACATCAAAGGCAGAGAAGAAAAGAACTCATAGACATTCACGTAACATTGAGCCAAATATGTTTTATCATCCGACAAGCTAAAATGTGAAAGCAAAAGATGTGACCAGCACCTGGAAAGAGTGCATAAACATGCCTATTTATTCAAAATACTTTCACAATTATTTATTATCAGCAGATTAGACATGGAACCCTGCTGTATTCAGGTGATGATGAGTTGGCTCAATAACAGTACTATTTTGCTTGGGCTTCCTTAGAATCACACTTTTGCACTTATAGAAAGTTTGAAACCACATCTTACTCATGTTTATTTGCTAAATGCCCAAATCCAATAATTATAGATCTACATTAAAGAAACTTCTACCATCACTGGCTAATAGCAGCAAAAACAGCTTACTAACAAAAAAAAATTCAGGACATCTTGAGCAGCTCGCCTCAGTATCCCTGTAATCTGATAAGTGAATGACTGTCTCATTAATACATATCATATTACTTAAAGTTTTAAAGCCTTTTTCTGAGTAAACAGAATACTGACAGCCTACACTCACTACTAATGAATGGTAGCAGTTTTCTAAATAAATAGGATTTTTGTGTTTGTGTGAATATGATTCAAATATGTTAAAATTCTTTTTGTTCACAAACAGTAGTTGAAACAAATCAGCTATTATGGAGTACAGTCCTACAGTGGCCACCACAGCTAGGATTACATGCTAGCTGTGGTAAAAATAACAGAATTCTTTAACACCAATCTACACTCTACAGACATCTAGTGATGTGATTTTACATAATCTAGCTTTAAGAAACCTGTGCACAAAAAAATGGCTGCAAATATCAATTAACTGAAATGACCTAAATAAGAGCGCGCCAAAAGACCTCCGCAACTATGCGAAAGACTGATAGTCACATAGAATCCGATTACTTCAAGTTGTCACTGCTAACTGTGGTTCTACACTACTGACTCACTACCTTAAAAGTTTGTGTACTTAAAGTTCTCACAGGATTTTTAGAAGCATTAAAAATAAGATGAAAAACAACACAATAAAAGAAACAGAAAACAACTTTCAGAAGATATCACTGCAAGTGTCTTTTATTCGTTTCTCAGACACAATAAAGCACATAACCCAGAGCACAACAGGACTAGGGGGTGTATGAGCAGAGGACATCCTGTGATGAAGGAGAAATGACTGATTCAAAGCAATGCCTGGACAGAGACGTTATTACTCAGGCTGAGCAATGCAATTCATTTTTTTTTCCTCGTTGCAATAACAAATCATACGTGCATGTCTTATTTGCAATATTAAAAAACACATTTCTAGAAATTATTCATAATGTCGTTGGCGGTGGCATCTCACACATCAGCTGGTGGCTCTGACATCAGCCAGCGACAATTCTTCCACTTTTCAAATCGAGATGATATTTTTTTTCTTTTCCTCTACAGTACAAATCTCCAGCTCCATATTCAAGTGATTTCAGCTGTCAATAACCTTAGAGGTCTGAGAAATTAAACGCTTTAACGACACAGTCAAAGCTACATATTTATCAAACACAGGTCTGCAGTTGACACAGCACTGAAAATGATAGTAGATAAAATCACTTATATTGTAAACAGATAGCAATTACAACTTAATCTGGTCCACAACAGTGATATATTATTCATCTATAGTTTTCCTTATAGTGCTCATTTATACAATACTGGCTTTTAAGTCAACATCTTTAATTTCTTGACATGACATGTAAGAAAGAAGAATGCTACATAAGCTTTGAATAATATATATACTGTCTATATATGTAAAGCTGAATTACCCTTTAAAACACTTCACATCAATATCAAATACTTTGAAACCATTACAGTTATACTTCAGTCCTTTCTACCTCATCTACCAACACATTCTACGAGTCTCTATGGTGGAATGGATTCAGTACATTTGAATGTTCAGCTCTCAACAGCATTGTTAAATTTCACAAAAGCATCCAGTTACACCTCCCTGAGATGAAGACCATACTGAAATGAAAGGAAATATTATTTTATTTTGAAACACTGACTACATATAGTAGACTGTATATGCTGCATTGGACAGCAATAAAACAAAACAAAATCCTTCTTTTCAACTTGCGGTAGAGATCATGTCTGGTGACACCTTTTTATAACCAAGAGAAACCTAGCTGTTCTTTGTAACAGGTGTGATCAACAACTTCCTGGACGAGGCCTAGAAAAATCTAAAACTTTTCCCGATTTAAACCATACCTGACAAACTCAAGATCAGCTTTTCAGATCAGTCTGTGGAAGTTGCATTTTGTCTACCTCTACTTGTGCCTCTGTAATTTGTGCTGGATCTCCCAGCGCAGAGTGTGTTTGTGTGGCCAAACGTGACAGATCATTACAGTATGGTGGCACAAGACAGGTCGTTTTCTGTCGGAGTTCCCCCCTTTAGATCCCTCAGCAACATGGTGTTGACAGTCTCACTTTGTCATGGTCCAAATCCAGTGAATGAATAACAACAACCATGCTTCTGGTCTCGATTATCGCCTCCCATTAGGCTTTGAAATTTATGTCACTTTCAAACATAATTTGAAGTTGGTCCATTGTGAAAGTGTGTAAATGTAAATGGTCAGAACAGAACTTCCAGGGAGGGATCTAAAAATAGCTGCGCTGGAAGCTGTCTGGACATACCTAATAAGATGATCTTGAACTGGGGATCAGCCAAATTGAAATCAGGTAAGGTTTTAAGGCACGCAAACATATGCATGCCTATCATATATATCAGGCCCAATCCCAGAACTTTTTTCATACCTCAAAAACAACTTTAATGTACTTTCTTTTGACATCATTTCTGTCAATGATGATAACAGATCACTTTTTATTATTAAAGTCGTCTGGGACCGCTTTAAAAAAAAGACAAATTTCCACAGGGGCAAGAAACATGAAATGCCAAACAACCAGACAGAGTAGTTAGAGTACTTCAACTTGAAGCCCAGAGTTAGCTGAAGATGGTGGATTACAATGGCACAACCAGTGTGGTAATAATGTCTGGATGGCCTTATACATAGAAAAGATTGAGTGTATGTGTGACTTTCAGTCTTTGGAATGTTCTAGAAATTCTTTGAGGCAGCCCTTCACCTCCCACGGTACAAAGCCGTGGGACAAGGGTGCTCCAGACATCAAACAGTTCTTTTAGTTTATGCAAATCTAGTTTATGCAAATGATTTGGTTCTAATGGAATCAACTGGCAATAGCACTCTTTTCTGTGTATGTCTGCAGAAGAATACTTCCAGCTTTAGACCTCATGTGAAGACCTCAAGAGCTTGGAACGCAAATCCTTTCATGCTGAAACGAAGCTAACTGGGTGGAGAACTTGGGGCAGATGAGCTAAGCATCCTGGAGGACCTGAGGAGAAAAATATCTGTGCTGCTTTGCTTGGGATGATGCTGGGGTACATGGATAGAGTTTGGGAAATCCTTCTTTGTTTCTCCTTTAGTAAAGTTTGGCTAACTTTTTCTGACTTGTCTGATTGTTTTACAGTTTCTTACCCCGCTTGATTGCTTTATAGTGATGTTGGTTGTTCCCAGATCACAGCGATTAACATGGTGAAAGCAAAGTTCTTACCAATGTGAATGGTGCCAGGACTGGCAAATTAAAAGTGTCGAAAGCTTTACAGAACCTGGATGATTCTTTACATTTTATTTTAAACTAACTTGTAATCCTGTGTAGATGCAGACAAATCTCACCAGTTCTGGTGGTCTTCTTACAGCACAACCAAAACCCAAGAAAAAAGAGCAATTTAGTCTTCAGTATGGCCAATAGAAGACAATACCATTACATATTATTTTTAGACTTCTACTAGTGTCATTATTGCCATTAACCCCTTAAAAGCTACAAGGGGATTTAGGTCCAGAATGTATGCACTAAATTACACTGTGTATATCTTACATAATTTAGGGCAATGAGCGAGACTGTGTGTGTTTAACAATGTTAAACACTATGCATGTGTTACATTAAACTGAGCAAAAGCAAACAAACCCTTATATTCTTAATTCCACTTACAGTACTTAACATGTGAAAAATAAAGTCAAATTCAGTCCATGCATGTTAGAAAGGCTGCTGTGTATCAGATCCACTTTAATATTCTCAGACGGTCAGTGGACTGAAAAAACAAACAATTAAAAACAAGAAAAAGGAAAAAAAAAAAGCAGAGAATACAGCCGCAGTGGGAAGTTAAAGGTTTATGGTTTGGGAGTGGCTAACAATGTGGAGGAACTGCGCTTTATATTGACAGGTGAGGGAGCTGATGCAGTGCTAGTGTTAGAAAAAAAATATCCAAAACAGACAGAGTAAAAAGCCAGAGAGAGAGTTGGAAATAGAGAGATGAGGAGAGAAATTGAAATAGTGTTGGGAGGAGCGAAAAGCAGGGCGGAGGCAGAAAAAGCAGGGCAAGCTGAACACAGCTTGTCTGACATCAATCCAGTAGTAGTTTTTGTGTTTTTTTTTAATCGGCGTCCCACGCTCACTGGACACATATCTGGTTCTTCAGACTGGTGGAGAAAAACAGAAAGAGAGGGAAAAGATTCATCAGTGATACACTTCAGATATCGTATACACAGTTTATGCAGCACATGGCAAAATAAAGGAAAAGAAACATTTTGGTGCTGGCTGTGGTCGACACTGATTTACACCACTTAAGAATCATAAAAATGTCAAGCGACTCATCAGTTTCACAATGCATAAGAAAACGATGTCAAAGCTTACACTCACTATTAGGTCCACTTTGCTAGTACTGGGCCTGACCCTGCCTTGCAGATGTCGCAGAAGAAATCGAGACTCATCAGACCAGCCAATGTTTTTTCCAGTCATTTAATGTCCAACTGTGTGAACTGTGTGTGTTTGAACTGTACAAAAGAGAAAAAAATCCATGCACATCCTCACCAGTTGCTGGACTGAAAAAAAATCAACATCTTCCACACTGCAGAGCTCCAAGTTTTATGAGCATAAGCGCTCTTCTGATGTAGAGGTGTGTGCTTGGAATGACATATACTACCAAGATATGATAAATAGGTAGAAATTGGAGTTCTTCAGTGTTCACGCTCTTACTTCTTCTTTTTCAGAGATGCTCTTCTACATACTTTGGCTCTAACCAGTGCTTATCTGAGTTACTGTTGTCTTTCTGTTGTCGCGTTTGTTTTCTGAGAGAGGATGAACAAACTCAAAGAGTTCCAGTTACAGCACTGCGGACCGCTCTCTGTCCAGCTGTCCTGACAGACAAAGGGTGCCACTCCTTAGTGAATAAAGTTTTGAATAAAGTTTTAATAATAGCATAGAAATATCACATAAATATGATTGGATAAAAATTTGGGGAGAAGCCTCAGACTTGGCTTTCCATAGACAGTGTTCGGTCCAGTTTCTGTCTCCTCCAATCAGGCGTCTTTCTCTCCGTAAAAGAAAACTCCTCCCCATTTCCCTGTTGCTATGCAGTTTAGTAGTTTTTCAATTCAGATGTGTAAGAAGGCAAAAAAGTGAAACCTTAACATTTTCACTTCAAATAAGTCCAGCCATTCTCCTCTTATATCAAAAACACATTTTCAGCTCATTAGATATTTTCTTTAAAAAAAAATTATTCTCTGTAAAGCTAAAAACTGATTGTGTGGGAAGTCTCTGAAATTTAAGACCAGCTTTGTTCCCCATTCTGATGCTCAAATTTCAGCAGGAAGTCTAAATGCATTGGGCTTCTGCTATGTGGTTGGCTACTTAGAAATTTATGTTAATGAGCAGGTAAATGGCGTGCCAAACAAAGTGACCAGTGTATATATATCAAAAGACAAACCAAAAATTTACCAAATTTGAAAAGTTTTAGGCTCCCTTTTGAATTTTGCAAAAGAGTAAATATGAATAATTGACTTATGGAAACTGTGCAGGGTTTGGTTTGTTAGAGGGCAAAAAAAAAAAAGATTTGGTTTGTGTTTTCTCCTCTTCAGCTGAAATTTTAAAATAAATAGAATAGAATAAATAGGAAAAGAATAAAGGTGTTATTTGGATGTAGATTACTGGATCTAGATGTAGATTATCATTTAAATTGATATGCAGAGCCTTTTCCTGTTTGTTTTCTTCGTATTTTTTAAAAATAATATTGCTGAAAAAACACACCAACATGTGCTTATCCAGTTAATAATTTTTTAGATCCTTTAATGCTCCAAACAGAAGAGAGAATCTGGCTGTTTGTGTTTCTTGTCATGTTCTGTTGCATTCAGCCTCAGTTTTCCTTTACATATCATGACTTTTGTGTTGAATCTCCATTAATCCTGCACTGCTGCACAAAAACAATATGAGTGTGTAGTTCCACACACATATTTAAATTTAAACTGTTGTGTAAAACATACAACCATAACTCAGCCGCCATCCTCGGAGCATCCCAAGACGTATAGTAGTATCTGTTTTACTATTTTATTACAACTACAAAACTTCATTTATGTTTTTGTGGTGTGGCCCTCCAGTGTTCTAAGTAAACATTAATTTTGTCTGTTCAAAATGAAATAGAGAGACACCAGTGCCAGAGTGGCCATCGGGGGCAACGGCAGAATTAAACACATAAATTAATCCTTTCCTGCACACACAGCTCTTTTTTGTTGTTGTTTTGATATTGTGAAGTTTTGAAATGCCAGACGACTGCACAACTGCTGAAACATGATGGTAAATATTGTTCAAAATAACGTTGTCAGTTTTGTACTATGAAAAATATGACAGCTCAGTTATGCAGCAAACCTTTCCATAAAGTGTTTTGAAGAAGAAAAAACAAACAGGATGTTATAAAAAAGTTTTGGTAATCCATTTGTATTTGCAGTCAATCATCTCTCTCATTAAATAGTAAAGAAAAGAAAACAGAGGTAAATCAAATTAAGGTTAATGAATCTCTCATCACATTACAGTTTTGTATAGTACGTTTTACATGCAGAAACTTGGTGCGCTGAAATGACAGAAAAATAATCAAGGTGTCTGTAGCCTTCTGATTTTTATGCCAGTTAATAATCACTCCATTCATCCATCTTTCTGCCACTTGTCCTGGCACAGTTCCTACCAGTAGGACATATCCACAACACTTCATCTAGGAGGTGTGCAGGAGGCATCCTAATCAGAACCACTTAAACTTGCTCCTTGTTATGTGGAAGAGGACTATAAACTGTCCTAAACTATGGAGCTTCTCCAAGACAAGTTCCCACAGAGGAAGAGGAACATCCACTACATGCATGTATGGCCATAGCTGAGGGTGGGAACATAGATCAACCAGTAAAAAAATACAGCCATACAGCTCTTTATTTATGCATTTGAAGCCCTTTATCTTCAACCATGGTCAAGTTTGAATCAGGAATGAACCCACAGGCTATTCTCCACATAGGTGACCTCCTCTGAGCAAGCACTTGCTGAGAGTGGGAAGGAAAAAAATCCCTTTTAAAAAGTTCCACAGAACCAGGCTCAGGGAGGGGCCGCTATCTCCCGTGACCGATTAGGGGTGAGAGGAGGAAGAAAGGACAAAACAGACGCTGATGTTCTGTGTGGAGAAAGGCCATAGTTGGGTTTGAAGCAGGACCCCTGCACTACCAAGACTGCAACCTTATTCTTTCAGTCACTATCCAGAGCTTGTGACCATAGTTGAGGGAGGGAATGTAGAAACAAATGAATGGCTTTGGTTTCAAGTTTAGCTGTCTCTTCACCACAAGAGACTGGGGTACACTCATCCACTTTACTTCAGCTAATGCACCTGCCAGTCTTCCACTCCATAAAGTCTTCTAGGAGTTTTCAGGGGGTTGGGTGGAGTGAACTCACATAATCCTCAATAAAACTGCAGATTTTTTTGTAGTCCCCAATTCAATGAATTGAATGCAGTTCAAAACATGACAGCATGGCCTAAAATGTATGTCCTGTTTCCCAAGGGCCTGCATGTGTCAAGGCCTAGGGGCAAAGGCAGTCAAGGGGATCCAACACCTCTGCATGAATCAGTTATTGTTTGCATGCCAAAGATTTAATTTACAAAGACAGACCGAGACATTTTAGCTGATAGAAAGCTCAGTGAGTGATGCATAATGAAAAATGAACATTCTAAAAAAATGAGCTGTCTACATACTTACCAAGCAGCAGGAACACCTGACTGTCTTAAATTTATACTTTCAACTAAATTTATGTTTTAATGGAAATGTGATTTCTTTGTAGACATAAACATATAACTTGAAAAATGATTTAAAAACAGATCCTCATAAGGATCAGGCAAGGTGGTTTGTTTTTAAAAATATATTTTGTAACGTTATTTGTTTTAAATATATTTGCCTTTGAAAAATCTAGAATGGAGATACAATGACTGTATAGAAATGTAAGTTTTCTGAGAGAACGCTGACCTTGATTTAAAATATTCTTAACTTTCTAGTTCAGTGTGTCAGGTCAGAAAATATTCTTTATTTTTTCTGTTGCTCAGTCCCTGAAATTTGCATGAATCTGCATGTCTTTTAAAATACTGTCTATGACTGATGGCTGCACACTTGGCCTGCAATTCATTTCAACAGCCACGTTTCTGTACTTGTGCAATGTGAGACATTTGGAGAACATTCCTTTTGAACTTTTGAAAGTATGATCTGCTGCAGAAAAGTTTCAACTAAAGTGGTTAGTTTAAGCACTGCTTTAGAGATTAATGATGCATAGTTCCCTAGAGGAAACTCTTAAAGCTATTGCAGTTGATTGAAAAATCAGATAATAATATATCAGCAATAAGTTGATTTGCAGAATCAAAAAGGTAGAGATCTGGTTCTGGCTACCATTCTGCTCCTTTTTGTTCCACGCATTCAATGAAATCATTTTTCTTTTTCTTGACATCCAGTGTCCAAAAGTTGCCAAGTAATCACAATTGTTGTGTGATTGAATAGGTGACTTTAAGCTTTTTGTGCATTGGTCCAGCAACCCAGACCAACAGATGGCCTCATCTTATCGCTTTATCATTACAGAGTTGCTGTCCTGACATCTCCTCGATTAGCAGGACTGATATACTCCCAGGTTCAATTGCTCAACACACTAAAGACTCAGTCAAGACACACCAAAGGCTGTCTGTCCCTCAGACAGCACAAACAAGTGTGCCCATGGTTTGATAGAGCAGATGGGAAAAAAAAATTCAGAGGCATCGTGCAATTTGCCCCAGTGGGGACACACAATGACTGCACAGTTGTGAGCAGGAACATGACAGACTGGCAGTTAGCATCGCTTCTGTTGTTTGTTGCACGTAATCAAATGGCTTTTTCTCTGTCAGTGCAATGGGAATTGCATGTTGTCCTTAGTCGAACTAAGCAGAGTAATCACAGTCTGCTCTGCGAAAAGAGCATCCTGCTGTGTTTGTCTTGCGAAGACAAAAACAACTACACAAAACAAACTGTTGTGCTTATTTCACTGGAAAGCTTAATGTGGCAGAATGCACCAATGCTTCAGACTTACACCTCGACACAGAAAGTGTTTTGACTTACTGCATTGAACCTTTCTTAACAAACAGATCTTGTAACCCTCTCCCTCGTACACCAAGTATTTGGGTAGAAAAAGAAGTACAGTTTGGTCACTCAGTCGCTCAGAAATGTCCTTGCTTTTGAAAGAAAATCACATGTGGTTCTATCTAATGTAAAACTGATAGAAATGAATGATTCATAGTAAACATTTATAATTTCTGATGGAATATCTGCCCATATTCAGCAACAATCATTCCTCTGTTCTAATGGCAGAGGTTTAACATGCTAAAAGGCTGATTGATTATTAAATTATTATTTTTTGCATAGCTAACAACTGTTGTGCCGATTAAATAAGCAATCACTTTTAGTTAGTTGACTGTCTTGAGCAGAGACGTCAGACTCATTTTACATTATGTGCCTCATACAGCCCACTTTGGTCTTACATAAGTGGGCCAGACCAGTGAAAAGACACAATAAAATGTGTAAATTTTACAGAAAAAGTTCTGGTTGTTTATTGTCCTGACACTCCTGTAATTACTAATTATAAAGAATCGCTGTGCTCAAGACAAAGCTGTCGGGATATGCAATTCCCCCAAAAGCATTTGAATTAACTCCTGAGTTTATGGCAAATTTACCCTGATGAAGTGAGCTAATGCTTTTCAAATGCTAAGGGCCAATCCCAATTTTTATGTCACTTTTCCATCACTGAATACTATGTCACACATTTCATTACTCTGCTTGGTTTCAGGTAGGTCTCCAGCGTATGTGATAAAAAAAAGCATTTGCGCCTTAACCCATCATTAAATCTCCATGGAAATCCAAAAATAAACAGGCTAATTTGCATTCACGTATTTGACTGTTATTGGCAGCCATGTAAATCTACCCTTTATGAATAATTGTGTGTATGTGGCTAAAAGAAAAGTATCACATTTTATGTAAAAATATAAATTTTCACACATTAATGAAAGAATTAGCACACTAAGGAACCTTATTTTAACGCTGACTAGTTTTCACAATGCGAGTCAAACATGGGAAGATATTTTTGTCTCTCCACTCATTATCATGGAAATGCAGAGTGGGATGGTGTGATATTAAAATGAAAAGGCATAGTGGAATATAAGAGTGAAAGAGAGAGAAAGAAACAGAGCCAGGAAGCCAAAAATGGGAAAAAAGGAAACAAACAGAACTGAAGACACTTTAAGACCAATGAAAGAAAGACTTAAATTGGGGGAAAGGGGGCAGAGGGATCTTTCTTTTTCTATTCTGACAACAAATTTGTTTCTCAGCACTATGGTGCATTATATATCTGAAGGGTTTCATGTGTATGAGTCTATACTGCATCAAATGCTTTACAACCCCATGTTAATGAGATTCAGGATTAGGTAGAATCTCCCTTTCTTCAACGTTCCCAAGACGAAAAGCAAAATAATGTCATTCACAGTCAGTGTTCTCTTTCAAAGCACTCTACATTACTTCTTCTTGCGTTAAGTCATGTTACATTTGATGTGATACAGCAGAAAAAAAAGTTTAAAACAGATTCGTGTTTGTTTAATTCAGTTAACGGGTAAATGGACTGCTTTATGTTCAGTGCCTTTTTACTCTATGCGAGGACTCAAAGTGCTCGCTAAACTTCACCCAATAACACATATTCATGCTGTGCTTTTATCTATGCCTAAGAACTTTAATTAACATTCACACACAGAGCTGTGTCATGAGTAACTCAGGGTCCAGCATCCTGCCCAAGAATATTCAACGTAGGAGAGGAGAAGCCAGGATTGAACCCTTGATCTTTGATTGGTAGGAAATCTGCTCTAAGACCTGAGTCACAGCCACCAAAACACAGCAACAGCGAGCAGTCTCACTGCTTACTGTTTTTTTTGTTTACACCATTTTTTCTCATTTGTGTTGCCAACATAGCAGGTAGGAAGTGAGGCAGATTGGTAAACTGGCGCACAGAGGTTTGATTTCTATAGCAGTCACTATGTTTGTCCCTGTTCACACCCAGCAGTTACAGAATATCAAATTCAGCCACCATCCTGTTCCTGTGCATAATTTAACATTTTGTTGTCACAGTCCTTCCAGGCCAGAACTGTTTATGGATTATCTCTGTGTGAACCTTTACCTTTGGAAGGAACTTGTTTTGTTCATGGTTGGTGTTATATTTCTACAGCAACAGCTGGTAACAGCTTATTTTCTAGTATGTGTGTATTGCTACCATACATGGTATGACACTAAGCTTACATAAACATGCACACACAAGCAATTAGCATTGTGCTCACCATTTTCATACTAGTTTTGTTTGTGGCCAACTAGTCCACACACAAACTTTTCCTAATCAGCTTTCCTTCACATTGATGTGAAATATCATGAGGTGCCATGGGAAATTAATAAGAAGCAAGGAGAAAAGAACAGTGGAATCTAACTGCACTTAAAGACTTCTTGGTCTTAGATGCTTTACGTCACGTGTTCTTACTGTATGTATTATTATATATAACATATCACTTCCTTACCAAGGTTGAAGGTTTAAAGAAAAGGAAGCACATGACCTATAAGGTGCAATTAAATTGTTCCTTAGTATTTAGAGAATTTGAATAGCTTTTATTATGACTGCTGCAGATGCTTCACTTAGCTCAGTTAGGAACCTTCCTTAGTAATCTTGACTATGTGACTCCAAATCTGCATAATTCTTGCCTCTGCGTGCTTCGCGTCTCACTTCTAGTCACTTCCTGTTTTCTTCTTTTTCTGGTATTTGTTTCTTTTTTCTTGTCTTATTTTATGTTTTTTTTTTCCATCATGTCCTTGTTTGTCAACTTCTAATTCCTTGATTGTTTTCACCTGTATTGCTTTTAATTTTTCTAGATTATCTGCCTTCATTAAATCGTGTATTAAAACTTGAATTTTGTTCAGTAATCCTGCTGCAGTGTTCTGCATTTTGGTTATCATTCTGTCAAACATGTAACAGATTTAATCTTCTCTGGCTTTTACAGATACAGCTGTGAGCTGCTCTGACTTGATCCGAGGTTGCAATATTACAAATCAAAGGAGTTTGCAAAGAAAAGCGTCTGGACTTCTTTAAGTTGCTTGAAGACGTTTCACCTCTCATCCGAGAAGCTTCTTCAGTTCTAAGGTCAAATGGCCGAGAGTCCCAGATTTAAACCCAGTGGGAGTATCCCCCCCAAGGAGGGACAAAGGACCCCCTGGTGATCCTCTAATCACATGCGCCAAGGTGTGAAAGCGGGTGTGGGACCTAACCAGCCAGGGTTTCGGGTGAGCTCATTGTGAAACCTGGCCCCACCCTATCATGTGAATTCCTGAGGTCAGATGGCCCAGGATGTGAGTGGGCGTTAAGGCGTCTGGGGAGGGAACTCAAAACTGGATTATAGATGGCAGACAGTTGGTGTCGTAAACCACCGCCTATGTTCAAAGATGGTCGCTCACAGTGGACATAGATGGCCTCTTTCACTCCTCTTTCAAACCATCTGTCCTCTCTGTCCAATATGTGAACATTGGCATCCTCGAAAGAGTGACCTTTGTCCTTTAGATGCAGATGGACTGCTGAGTCTTGTCCTGTGGAGGTGGCTCTTCTATGTTGTGCCATGCGCTTGTGAAGTGGCTGTTTGGTCTCTCCAATGTAGAGGTCTGGGCATTCCTCGCTGCACTGTACAGCATACACCACGTTGTTCAGTCTGTGTTTAGGAGTTTTGTCTTTCGGGTGAACCAGTTTCTGTCTGCGTGTGTTGCTGGGTCTGAAGTACACTGGGATGTCGTGCTTGGAGAAAACTCTCCTGAGTTTCTCTGATACACCGGCTACATAGGGGATGACAACGTTGTTGCGTCTGTCTTTCTTATCCTCCCTCGCTGGTGTCTGATCTTCTTTTCTGTGGCTCTTTGCTGACTTTATGAATGCCCAGTTAGGATAACCACATGTTTTCAGTGCTTCCTTTACATGTGTGTGTTCCTTCTTTTTTCCCTCAGGCTTAGAGGGAACATGTTCTGCCCAGTGGTGTAGGGTCCTAATTACTCCAAGTTTCTTTGCAAACTCCTTTGACTACGATGACCTGGATGACTGAGAATCTTCACAGACAATATTACAAATGTTCTAATCCTGTCACAGGTTCTCCCAGGTTTGGTATTTGCATCTGATCTAACTGGGGTCTCTACTTCTCAGAGTCAAGTGCAGAGCACTTGAAGCACCCTTGGCACTATGAGTGCTGTGGCTACTTATTGACCACTTAATTAGCATGTATCTGCAACTTGATGCATTTCTCTCCAGCACAGCCCCATATTTCACACATCACTGCTGAGCACTAATATGAGACGTATGCTTCAAATGACTGCAAGGACATTTTATCATCAACAGATTCAGTCAGCAGTCTTGTATATAAAAACCCTTTCTCTGCAGATCGATGACTGGCTTTTAAATTAGCTGGACTGTGTCATATAACATGTGGAAAATAAATTTACAGAAGCAAGAGGAAGCCTACTAGGAAGAGCTGGCAACCTAGTTGTGTTGTAGGCAGGGTGAGTCAGTCCACCCTCTGTATTCCCCGGGATTGCCAAGAATTGGGAAAACAATTTTCCAGCCAAATAACTTGTTCATTACCGTTCACTGAATGATAAGGATCAGATTCTGTGTGGTTCAGTTTGATTTATTTTTCTTTTGTTCTTATGGTTATATAACTCTTGATGCATTCATGTGACATTACTGCGTCAGTTTATCCTGGGAAAACTAAAAGATCTGTATAATATGATTGTGCATTAGGGCTATAGGGCTAAAGGTATACAAGAATTATTAGGAGGAGACCGGGCACCCCAAAAATAGGAAAAAAGTGGCTTAGACTTTAAGGAGCTTGAGGATGATACATGGCCTCAAACACTGCCTGAAGCAATGTGCTGCTCTGCACAATCATACTTTCACAGATTTAAGTCAAGAGTAAAATTTTTCATGCTACTACTGCATAAAAAGCCCCCCAGCTAACTTCTTAAGGTGAAGAAGGGTCTCTTAAGTAATTCACAGTACAGTCGGCGTAGGTTACACTGCTTCACAACCTTCAATGGACGAGAGCAACAGCACAACCTGACTACATCCACCCCTCCCACGTGGCAACTCTGCAACTTATGTATTCCTGTGGTGTGTGACAAATTGTATCAGGACGTTACTCTAGTGAAGCATTTTTCATGCATAATTCATCCTCCAGCCTACATTCCACATGGACATTTTCAAATCCCTTTGAAGTTAATTCTCTCTTCGTGATAAACAGCCTCCCTCGCTGTGGCTGTGCGGGTCACGATTGTCAGTGTGGTCTGTGCTGGAAGAAATCACCTGTCCCAAGCAATTTCACAATACAAGAGGTTTACATCTAATAATTTACTGTGGGAAAATGATGTGTCCCTGATAAAAATGATAGGAGGACTTAATGCTGCATGATTTACAGTTAATTAAGCACTGAACTAGTTTTGTTCTATATAAAACAAACAGAACAAACAGGAGATTATGTATAACCCTCTGTGTACCTTTACACAGTACACTGCATGCCCTAATGACAGGTATATAGAAATATTGCATGGTGGCTTTAGCTCAGCACTCAATATAATGTTCTGCATGAAACAAACAGACCACAGGCAGTTCAGATTGGCTGCCATACCATAGCTGGCAGGTGTCATCTGCCATACTACCAAACTTAGGACTAATTTATAAATTATCATCAAAATTTGATATATTTTGGATGTACGGTGACTACAGCTGGCATTTTACTGTAAAGACTTTGTGTTAGCATAAAGATATAATAAAAGCAGTCGTGTTTCTTGAATGATAAATTGTTTCATCAGGAGTCCATGGATAGGAATGTCAGTTTTGAAAGAAATAGTGCATGCACATCTTACAATATATTTAAGTCAGCTGAAATGTCACAGCAGAAACTGAGATTCATCAGTACAGATAATGTTTTTTTTTCCAGTCATCGAATGAAGAGCAGGGCGATATGACCAAAAATATTTATCACAATATACATTTGAAAATTTGCGATAACGATATAACTGATGATATAATTGACACTAGACAAAATACTTTACAACTCCACAACTTTATAAGTGCAAAAAAAAAACAACATCAATGTATTTTCACTTAAACAAGCAGTTGTTTTTTATGTGCATTAAAGTTATATAAAAATTTAACAGTGCAAATGCAAATTCCTTGCTGACAGTTTAACCAAAAGGCATTTCCAGTGGAAATTGGCCGACATATCCTCAGCATAACCATGTATAATATCCACAAAACAATACGGTAATATTATGTTGAATCACAGTACGTATCACTCCGCGAGGCTTCTGCCTACGATAGCCGTAGTGCTCCGACAATCCATCAAGCGGTGCAACTTCGTAGCTTAGCAAAGTCGTACTAAAACATTTGACAGATTTTCGAGCGCCGTGTACCACATAAAATCTTTTCGAGGTCAGTAAACACAACCAGAATTCATACATAAGGCACACGGGATTATATGGGACACTGTCGATTTTCAGAAAAATCAAAGGATTGATTTTAAGTGTGCCGTATTTTCCAAAAAACACGGTAATAACGACGGCCCGCTAGCATGCTCTACCAAAATTTGTGCTTTGGTGTGTATCTGACGGACGAAAGCTAAACCAGTTCCACATCACTGAAGTTGCAGCATTTTTACAAACCAATTCTGGTTCATCTGTTTCATTCAACGATCCGCTTTCACCCTTCTCATTCTCCGTCGCTGCCATGCTTTTTCCGCCATGTGCGTATGAAAACAAAGGCATTAGGCATGCGCGTTTTACCCATATTCTATCGCGATATTTCATTTTCTTATCGTTGCCCAACATTATACCGGTATTACCGTAAACGGTATGATATGGTCCAGCCCTAATCGAATGTCCACTTATGGTTATCCGGTGTGAATTCTAGCATCAGAGTGTAGCTACTGTTGCCCTCCTATCAGCTCAAAACAGTCTGGTCATTATTCTCTGACCTCGTGTCATCTTTGTTGTCCCATCCTCTGTAAACTCTAGAGATGGTTATGCAGCAAAATCCCAGTTGATCAGCAGTTTCTGAAATACTCAATGCAGTGAGTCTGAAACCAACAACCGTGTCACATTAAAAGTCCCTTAAATCACCTCGCCTCATTCTGTTGCTTGGTTCCTTGAAACTGTGCTGCTGCCATTTGACTGGCTAATTATATACCAAAGTTAACATGCAAATGAACAGGTGTACCTAATAAAGTGGCCACTAAAAGTATATTCTAATAAAGTCTATAATTATAATTTTTGGTGACTCGAGGATTGTTTACAATCAGCTGTGAATGTCACGGCAGAAGCAGTGGACAGATTAGACTAAATCACTTGTATCCAACTCTATGAAGCGCTGATATCTTCACAAAATTTACTGGCTAAACTGCTGCGCGGGTTGTCAATGTCCCATAAAAAGTGAGCACCATTTATCCTCTCTTGAGCACACATGCCACTTACTTGATCTTCACCCAACAACTGTGGAATTAATTTGATCTGGACCAAAGTTGACTGGTTTACTGACCAACCTAAACGACACCTACACCATCCAATGCTCCGCAGCAGATCATATGAACTAGAGGGGCAAAAAACCTTTATAGGTGGGCATTTGGTCAGTTTGCTTCAAAATAGAAAAAAACATACAGAAAACAAAACAAAACAAAAAACCCCCAACATGGATATTTACAAAGTGTAAAAATATGTGTCTTAAATTGTAGAGACAAAACAGAAGACAAATAGTGGGGATATTTTGTCTGGGTGAACAAGTGGATCAGTGAAAACAAGGGCAGCTGACTGTGAGGAGACACAATCCTCAACACATTTATAAATCAGTTACGATGATTTCTGCAAAAACTTCTGCTAACAAAACATTAAATTGAGTTTGCACTGTTATCAGAGATATGAGTGTTTATGCTTTTCATTACCAAAATTATATGCAATGAGTGTAACTTATATTCAGAATGTATCAGGAGAATTTAACTGTGGGGGGCACAGCGACTTTTAGTGGGCAGGTCTGGACCACAGAGCCCTGTCCATGCTGATGCTGACCACAAACAAAGCTCAGCCAAAGAGAGGCTTAAGAACCTTGTTAACAGCATTAATCATATATATAACTGTTAGGCAGAACTACTGGTTCAGAGAGGTTTTATTACAAGAGACATTGTTTGCTTTATCATTTGAACTGGCTCCCATCCACCACACAGGGTTTGGCCTTCTTCAACAGTGATAGATGGTTTTCAATAACAAACAACAAGGAACAAAGTGAATACTTGATTACCCTCCAGTGAATGACAGGGAATTAAATTAATGAGGGTTTGCATCTCATCTAACAGCAGGCCCCTGGGTGACTATCAGCCTAAGAGATAGAAAGAAAAAAAGCAAAACAAAAACAGGTGATCTGACAGGCACTTGCCCCACTTGGAGGTTGACAATTGCTCCTCTGTAGCCAACTGCGTCCCTGTGTTATCTCCCTGTGCACAGGGGAATTAATTAGGGGCTTGATGATCGGGAGAAATGAGGCTGAATAATAAAAACCTTGACGAGCGCTTTCTGTGGTATTGCTCTCTTTCGCCTTTGTCCTTCCCAGCTCATGATGACTGTCAGGCCTGGAAGCTGCTCTTTTCATCCATATCCGCCTGCTACGGGCACATAAAGTGGTTTTGAAAAATCCCTCTGAGCAGCTAATAGGTGTGAGGTGTAAAAAGGCCCGGTCCCTTTCAGAGCTTCCCGTCGTGCGCTGTTGTAAATCGTAGAGCCATTACACGGAAGATGAGTGCAGGGAAAATATGGGCAGTGAAAATTCACCCCTGCCTTGGTCCCAGCTATTTTGTGCTTCAGGAGACAATACACTCCAAACCAGAGGTGCTCCAAGACAATTACAAAAATAGTGTCCCGCGTTTCTTTTTTTTTCATTCTTTCTCCATTTTTCATGTCAGATGAAGTTGTTATAGCTGAAGATCATCACTCAGAAACACACAGGACACACATTCAGTCATTTTTCCAGTCAAATTATCCCAACAGCTCCTGGCACAAACCTCACCAGAGACCAAAACTAATAATGCACTTGGCTGTCCTGCTCAGTTCATGAAGCAGAAAGATAAATATGGCGTAGTAAATACCACCGTGTGATGGCGGGCTGTTGGTGTTTTTTACTGACTACAAGACTGTGACAGATCACATTCAACATGGATGATAAGTAAACTTTGTTATGTGTGGCATATTGGAGGGAGCTTCATATTTTTGAACTTGCGAATGAAAGTGGAGAAAGAAAATACAGAAACTGGGAAACAGAATTGGATGCATGGAATGGATGCATGTTTTTAAAAGAAAGCTATACTCACAGCTGTCAGTTTGGGTGCACCTATCTCAGTAGTGTAAAGGTCGGGGGAAATACTACAGCGGGAGGTGGATCAAGATTCATTGTGAACGAAAATTCATGGAATAGCTTTCATTTTTTTTTAACTTTAAGCTTGTGCACATTTTTGACTTTACATTAGGTTTATTCACTACTTCATTAGATTTAGACACTAAAGGCCAGATTTATTCATGTGTTATGCTAGCACAAAGCGGTTTTGGTGTAAAAAAACCCCCACTTTGGTTTTGGAAGCTTCAACCAAAAGAAGGCAAATGATACCAAATAATAACAAAACATCTTCCAACTTCTTTCAACATACTATGACTTCTGTGGGAGGAATTTCACAGCGTGTGCACTGGGGTTAAAAGTGAAAATGGCTGAAGAATGAAGAGAATGGAGTCAGGATGGTGCTGACTTTGGACTCTATCCTAATAATAATCAGGCATTAGAAGTCTTTAAACGTACCCATTTTTCATTTCAAGGTTTTTATTTGGTTAGATAATTTGAAGATGCTGTTTGCTTTTATTCTGATAAATACTTATGCTAATTAAATTTAAAAAACACGTTTTCTAACTCACTTATTTCAGGACCATGGACAGTGCATTAGGTTTTCACCGTAATCAAATAAGCTGTTTTTAGTGGTGGACCGACACAAATTCAGCTGTGTATCACAATTTGTGATATACAGATCAACACACACACACACACACACACACACACACACACACTCTTTTCTATTTAAAAAAATCCAGCATAGAAAGTCTTGTCATTTAGTAAATCTGGCCCTTAGTGGGCAGGTAGCTTCCCTTGTGTTCTCACTTGTGTTGCAATCTCCCTGTGCCTGACTTGTTGGACTGTTCTAGGATTTTTGCCTTTGCAGATTTGTTTGCTCCACTCTCTCATCACCTGGTAATAATATTGGCTTGTTTTTCAAAAAAGAATTTGCATTCTTTTAATCTGCCTCCCAGTGTCCTGCGTTTGGGACATCTCGCTGTGGCGACTGTTACATAACAAAGAAAAGTTGAGTCATTATATCAAGCTTGGTTTAACCTTTAAATACAGATTCAAACTCAAATTTCAGTATTTTTTATATTGTTGGGATGATGTATTATCTTTCTTATGTAGTTACACTTCTTCTGTCTGCATGAAGCTTTCCATTATTTCCTAACCAGGCCATCAGATACTTATATAGCAAATGTCTTGTAGTTGAGCTCAACAAATAAACAACTAAACAAAGATTGAAGTGTATGACTGCCTGCTGCTCCTTATTCATGCATTCATGGTGCTCAGTGTACCAGTGACCTTTACCCACATGCTGGCAGCAACAGATCACTCCAATCACAAGACATTTATTTGTAAAATAGTAATATAACATACTAGAGCTGGGCGATATGACCCAAAATTCATATCTCGATATTTTTTAGCTGGATGGCGATATAAGATATATATCTCGATATTTTTTTAAAGCCATAAAGTAAGAACAAAAAGAGAGTTCTTAGTCAAAGCTGTGTCCCAGATGTCACACAGGCACTTTTATTAACATACAGCATAGATGTACATGAAAAAACTACTCAAAAATAAATTATGAGCATTTATTAAATAATGATGCTCTATAAATAAAAGAAAACTATGTTGTTTTGTGCAGAACAAAGAGCTCACAATTGTGCAGTCAAAATATAAACTAAAAGACGCTGAGCATAATAACATAGACAGATTTCACAGCTGCTCTGTTCCCAACTTCTACTGCGTGACTGACAGCCTGGAGTTTGAAATCCGCTTCATAACCGTGTCTCTGAACAGGAGCCATTTATGGTCCTTATACACACACAATACGGTAATATTACGTTGACGCACAGTACGTATCACTCCGCGAGGCTCCTCAGTAGCCGTAATGCTCCGACAATCCATCAAGCGGTGCAGCTTCGTAGCTTACCAAAGTCGAACTAAAACATTTTTTGACAGATTGCTGAGCGCTGTGTATCACATAAAATCGGTTCGCGGTCATCAAGCACAACCAGAATTCATACAAAAGGCGCGCAGTCAACTTTTGAGAAAATGAAAGGATTTCAGGCCGTGCATGGCGTTAGCGTGGCTAGCTCGTTAACATGTTGACGCCGTCCAGCCCCACGAACGGGGCGATGTGCAGTAACTCATTAACGGAGATTTGCCGTGTCCATCTTGTCGCTGCCTGCAGGTGAAGCGATGGGGGAGGAGGGGGAGTTGTGTTCAGTGAAGGAGAGGCGAGGTCGAGTAACGTTGCGTAAAGACAAAAGTGGATGAAAGAGAGGCAAACTTGCGGCTCACAACTCCAAAGGATAAGAATGTGACGCTAAAGTGGAAAGAGCTTGTGTATCTTGTGTCAAGGTTCCTACCCTGTCCTTGACTCCTCTTTTGTTTTTCTTTTGTGTGTTAAAGTGTTTTTCTTTTTTTTCCTTCACTGCTTTCCTGTCTTAGTGTTACTGTATGTGTTTTGTTTCCCTCTGAAATTTGTTTCCTGTTTTATTTTTTTAATTACTTGTGGGCTTTTTTTCAGCTGATGTGCCTGTCTGTTTCTAGCTTCCGCCTCTCTGCTGTTTACCGTCTGATACTGCTGGCTTGGGTTCTGATTTCTGTCTGCTTGGTCCTGCAGTCGGATACTATTTTGAACCCAAACCTAATCCTGTGTCTTTAGTTCATCCTATGCGGTGCATCGGGTAGCTTTCCATCATTAAACAGCTAATCAGGATATGTTATTATGCTTTTTAAATCAAGAAATAAAAAAGATGGTAATTCTGATGAACCCCCCCCAAAACATAGGGTCAGAGTTAGGGTTTAAGATTAGGGTTGGGGTCACCAGTCATGACGTGGACATGACCAACCCTGCTTTTCCCATTGCAAAGCGCTGTGTATCTGCATGTGTGAATATATAAAGTATAACACTACATTAGAAAAGAGTAATTATGACTTATTGAATAAACAGCCCCAACACAGTCGATAGCTCGAACGGTGCAGGAAAATAGACTTTTTTTTCCCCTTGCACAGTGTTTTCAGCCCTGAAATGCTAATTTAGATGGAGGCAAAATTTCAAATGGGTACACTATCTCGGCTGACTGATGTTTCCCAAGTTTGTCTCAAAGGCCATTTTGTTTTTGTGTCTAAATAAGCAGAAGTTTATTTCCCTGCAGAGATAGCTTTACCAGCCTGCGTACACTGTACAGAAAACAAATGCTACCAGCTGGAACGTTCTTTCGTTTGAACACACCGGGTAAATATGCTATCTGAATTGCAATAAGGAAAAGTGTCAAGGCTTATTAATGAGTGCTCTTTTATGCTTTGAAGATGTGATCATTTGTATGCACACGTTTTACTTCTTTGAAACTGACTGAATAGAAGGGAAGGGGGGAAGTATCATGCAGGTGCTGATGGTGATTGGTGATGGGCTGGATTGAGCCTCAAGGGGCTGATTACTCCCCAGGCTAGCCTATTGCATCGACTGAGAGCACACTAAAGAGAGACTGTGGATAGGCCTGTCAGTGCCAACCAGAAGAATTCTTTGTCGTCAGACTGCTGCAGTTTATAATCAATGGGTGGCAAGTCACTCAAAAATAACATGCAGTTTTCATACTTTTATAATTATCAAGCCGACTTTGTGAAACTCCATGACAAGCACAGACTGGTACAAACGTTAAAAACAGACAATAATATAACAATAAAGCAACAGTATAACACAACACCAGGCAGTTTATTATAGTTTGACTGAAGAGTTAAAAATAAAAATGTGGCTTAACCTTCCAACGCCATCTTATTTGATACATGAGTTTTTTAGACCTAACAGTATTTTACTTTTTTGTAGTCTTTGGTTTCCTTTGTTTTAGTCTGTTTTTGTTAATATTACTAAATTGTTAATTTTCCTGGTCATGTATTATGTCTCATTAAAGCCTCCCTGGGCTCCCTGTGTTCTGTCAACTTTGTATGTTTTTGGCCTGGACTAACAAGTCACTTCCTGTTTTATTTTGACAATCACTTGTCTTCTGTGTGTCATGTTCAATTTTGCTTCCACTGTCTCGTCAGTTAGATTTTGTTTAGCTATGTTCCCAGGTGTGTCCACTCTGCCTTTCTGGGTATGTATTGTTCACTTCTCCCTGTTTTTAGTCGAGTCCTCCCTCATGGTGTGCAAATCTCCAGCCTTCTGTTTCAGCCTTCAGTCACCTTGTTCCTGTTCAGCAAATTATTGTTTTTGCTTTTTCAGCAGATTATTGTTTGCACCAAAGTAAACAGGGTAAACCTGTTTACTTTGGCTGTTAGTATTTGATGTATTCTTATAGCTTATAAGTATCGCCTATGAACCTGTGTTTGAAGTTAAAGTTGTATTTAATGTTTTAGCATAACAAAGTTTAAAAGGTGATAAAGTAAATATGTGAGCAGTTTTTAATTATGTTTATATTTAATTATGTTTATAATTCTATCATAATGTCAGACTTGTTCGCATGTTGTTGTTGTTGTGTAACAGCACACCATCCTTTAGAGGCTGCCTCAATAGCAATGAATAACAATAATAATCCAGCTCATCGCCTCTCTCTGCAGCCTCCTTGTAGAGGTCTTAACTACATACTGCATGTTGTACCCTGCATTACACATTATGCAAAACACCTGAGTGCCAAATGACAACTTAAATGTGTTAAGTTGCTCTGCTAGCGTACAAACGCTCAACAACTCCCCCACCGCCTTCAAATGTTTATGTTTTACAGATGTCTCATGATATTTATGTAGCTCAAAGCACAATGGTTTCCAAGTCCTATCTCACAGAGCTGTCACTCTTCTCACTTCTGCTCGTACTATCAAAAGACTTGTAGGTCACACTGGATAAAGCAGAGATAATTAAGTCTCAGTTTGAAGCAATGGATTTACAGTTATCAGATACAGCATTAGGTTGTTGTGTGGGAATCAGTCAGAAAGGCTGATTATCCTTTATTATCCATTACTTACTCTTATTTTAACCTGTGGGCTTCAATCTGTTGCTCCCTGTAAAGTTGTCCTTGGACAGCTCCTCACTGTCAGCTGCCAACACAGCACAAGTTGTGTTGACTGAAATAAGCACCTGCATTGTCATTGGGTCCCTGAAATAACTTGATCTTACGGAGAAGTTTTATTCTCTTTATTTATTAGTAGCCTCAGAGTTAAAATGTTGCCATTCAGTATCATCCAAAAAGTACTTGCCATTAAAAATTGAAGTATCTGTAGATTCTTGGTAAAATCTCCATTTAATATACTAATGTAATGCATGTTTCTTTTGTGTATAGATGATATAAATCTTATTGCATGCTTCCTTTCCATAATGACAAATGGCTGAAGGTTGGCTGTGGATCAGGAGGTAGAGAAGGTCATGTGTTAATCAGAAGGGTAGTGGTTTGATCCCTGGCTGCCCCAGGCCACATGCCAAACTATCTTTATGCAGGTTACTGAACCCTGAGAATGTTAGACAGAAAACACTTAAAAGAAGAACAAAGTGTGTGTGAATGAGGTATAAAATGCTTTGAGTGGCTAATTAGAGTAGTAAAGCGCTACATAAGATATGATTAACAACAAAACCATCTTAACTCATAAAAGCTTTACTATGCAAGTGTTTATGTGTGTCACCACTCCATCATTTCCTGTCTATCTCTCCACTGTCAAAAAAGCAAAAAAGGCTAAAAAAATCCCAACACCAATCTTTCAAGAAAGAGCAAATGAAAAACGAGAGCCCCATTTTAATGACCTGCTTAAATTTCAAAGGCGTCAGCGAAAGGACCTTCACATCTAATGTGTTTCTGCAGCCTATTAGCATTCTTACAGTCTATTTGTATGCAAACACATGTGTGCTTATACTCACACATACACACACATAATGGCCACTGATGGATAGATGTCCTGGGACAATGTAATGGTACGATAATTATGCTGTCAGCCTGAGCTGACCAACTGATGACAGTACAGTCCCATCTATGTTGCAGAAATGCTGCAATTAACAAGCAATTTGTCTTGTAGAATGAAGCCAAAAAGATAATTCAAGTGAAATAATAAGCAGGAAGAGAATCTGTACAAATGCTTATTCCATCTGCATTCTGCTGACCTAACTAAAGCTTAACAAACATCCCAAAACACGTAAAGATAAACATTATTTGTCACAGTGTTAAAAACTGATATTACACTACAGAAAATAAAACAAAAAAACAAGTGATTTAAAATCCCTCCTGAAACAGATGTCTGTGTTAAAGACTATGATTCAATTTTCTGTCACTATATTCTTGTTAAAAGACCGACCGCTACACTACTTCCACAGGCAGACCTTGTGTTGGTGAATCATGGATCATTTTATCCATCTTTGTTAGAGAAACAGACCTCAGAGGGTTAAAACTCATTCCACTGGCTTTACTTCTTCTCAGTCATCACCAGTGAAGACTTAAAGGGCCTTGATGCTTTATATATATTTTATTGTTTTCTCAGCAGGTCTTTGCAATCAGGGAAGGAAAACAAAAAGAAAAACAGGACAGTTCTTTCGTTGAGTTTTTGAACAAACCACCATAAAATAAGCTGCAAGTAAAGTTCTGCTTCACAATTCAACAATGTGGACTATAACATTTTACCTCCCATGCTGATTCTTCAGTCTTCAGTGCAGTGGCTAAAGACTAATCCCACTAAAGAGCCTTGAGGTCAAAACACTGCAAAGGTCAGCGCTTGAAAATATCAACGCATATCTCCACATTGATTGGTAAATGGTTGCTTTGGCTTAGTGTGGCTCCAGCACCTAATTTTCCAAGTTGTTTTCAGGTTTGGAAACAGAGGAGGTGAAAGAGCGGCAGAAAGAAAACTGAAAGACAAGGGGAAAAAAGAAACTAAAACAGGCCATAAAGCCAAGTTCACCTAATAAAAGCCCACATTAGATTAGAGATTCCTGCTTTAGGTGCCGGCAGCAAATCAGATAGTTTAAACACCAGGGTTGTTGTACTCTTTTAGCTGTCTCAATAGAGGAGTATAGATCACACTTCTCATTAGTGCACCTGTCATGATGTAATTAGTCCCCTTTCCTGAGTCAAAATTGAATTTCCTCTTTGCTTTCCTGACCTTAGTTCATTGAAGCAATAAAGGCCCATATAGCCCTGAAGCCTGTGGGCTTTGTTTCCCGTTTTGCACCACAGCGTGATTGTCCTCATATCGACCTGCACACAGATCCTAGCCTCACCTGACTCGGTGAACCATGCAAAGAGTACCCACTAATGGAGGGGCATCAATGACAGCAGATACAGACTTACAGACACTAAAAGTGTTTGACCTGCTCTCTCTCATTCACGCTACACAGAAAAGTAGAACACACTGATTTCTCAGAAAGCAAAATCCAGTTTGGGCTGGTCTCACAGATCTTCTTTGTATAAGGCAAAAACCACAGATCTAGTTCTTTGTGCATAAATGTAATCAAACCAGCATCAAATGGTATAAATAAAGTTCATAGATGACTTTTGTGTAATGTAATTATGGCCTAATTAAGTTTTACAGCTCCATCCCCTTTAAGAGATTACTTGCACATACAAGGAGCTCATTATATTACCCCTGATCGATACAGTGGTTAGCTCTAACGCCTCGCAGCAAGCAGGTCCTGGGTTCTACTCCTGACTGTGCCTGAGTGGATTCTCTGAGAGTACTCCAGCTTCTTCCCACAGTGCAAAGACATGCATGCTAGGTTAAGTATTGGTTCTAAATAAGTCCTAGGTGTGAATGTGAGCATGACTCTGTCCCTGAGTTAGCCCTGACAACCTGTCAAGGATGGACAGCACCTCGGCTCCAGCCTTCCACTCCCCATCCCACCCCTATAAGCCTGAACTGGACAATCAATTAACAAAATGGATGAATATAAGTCCCATTAGCCATAGTGAAATGAATGGTTTCCACTTTCATTAGCTTTTGTACTACGGTGTTATTCATGTGAAAAGGCACAGCTCCGATATTATCTCACTCTGTAGTTTTGGAGAGCAGAGAAGCCTTTGATTCATTCCATGTGAAACAGCATTAGGCAAATGACCTAAATAGACCTGAGGCAAAGTTGTGGACTATGTGGATAAAATCAGGCTGGCTGGATGGCAACGATGGGGTGGGGTGGTTAGACGAGTGGTCTGATGTGCCAGTCCTCTGCCCTGCTCAGAGTGTGAGGTGGGATCAAGGGTTTGTGTGCCACAGAAACCCAGTGGCTCCGACAAGGTGGAGTTTTCCTCCATGACTAAAGCAAAGAGTCTGTTAAACGGCATGTCACGTCTCCTGAAGCCAACATCCCCGTGGAGGTGTTCCGGCAGAGCTGGCCAACAGGGGGAATTAATTCTAGGACATGCACAATGTAAGCCCCATTAATTCACAGCGACTGCCAAAGGCCTACGTGGAATCCCACACAGGGTGCAGTCCTAAAACTGCTTTAAGTCACGTAATCTGAGCAAAGGAAAATCCCCCAGAATAATAAACAAACACACAGGTGGTTGGTAATTTGAGGTCAGAAGGCAAAACAAAGTTTATGTGTTACAAGTCACAAGTACATAGTTACCCCTGAATTCTGTGTCATGACACAAACACGTGTTATTGTTACAGAGCTTTAAGTTTGAGCTTTCAGTGAACATAAATCTAAGCTTCCTATGACTTAACACTATGTTAACCTTTTCCCTAAAGACGTAAGAGGGATGCTTCCCATTAAACTGTAGCAAATATTTCTCTGTTTATTTTTTTAATAAACTCAGTTACTCTACAGTCTTTCCGGATGCTTCCAGCACAAAGTTCCCTTTAACAACAAATTTCTGCTGTTGTGTCTTTCTTTAATGTGTTTTAGAAATTTAAAGCAGGTAAAGATGTAAAAGTGTGACATCTCCAGTGTCCCCAGTGAGATGGAACTCTACAGGGAGCAGCCAAAGAAAAAGAAAAAGATTTTAAAAATTAATACCTACATAACTAAACCAACCCTGCTTCCTGTAAATTAGCCAACTATAGAGATTAAAAGCTGTTTTATTTGGCAGACAGTAAACACGTTAATTTCATCTCTACAGTTAATATGGAGTCAGCATCCAGCAGCTTTTAGAAATGTAGTTTTTTCTGCATAGGAGGTTGTTGTTTGTTTAAACTGGTAATGATGGTAGTTTGGAGCAGGAACCAGGTGATGTCATGAATCTCATGATGTCATATATCTTAGCAGGAATACATTTGGTGGTAATATAAACAGGATATGTGTGGATCTAGGTTATAAAAAGCTGTATAACCCATGTATGGTGCAGCCGTGGGGACTTATTGTCTAGAGCTATATTTCTCTTGTAACTGGATGCAGCTTTCTGCAGGTTTGGGAAAAACAGAGATGTACGTTCCCACAACTAACTACAAAAACAAAGTTCAGCCCACAATTTTGAATTGTCAACAAGTTAGCAACAACCTAAAAGCAAAACGAGGCTAAATTAGAGAGTTAATTCCCCTTAATAGACTGTCTTTTAATTTGTTGACTGAAATTAATTCAGAGAAAAATCTCACTGCCTGCCTCCAGCAAAAGCTCAGCAATAGTGCTCACTGCAACATTCTTATTATCAGTGTAGCGTGTCTGGTTCTTTGTTGAGAAGCAGAGAGAAAATTGCAAGTGAAAGCAAAGAAAACAACACGTTAGCTTTTGCCACAGCAGCATTAGCAGTTTGATGTGGAAATGAGCTGTTTGGCTGCGGTGAACAGTGCGATCCACTCACTTGTTTTGGTGCTTTGAGCCCTGCAGATGTGCATGGTACTGTGCCACTGAGTTGAGTGTGACGCTGCAAACTTCACAGGAGTAGCTTCGCTTCAGACCTGGAATCAAACAGAATACCGCACATTACAAGAACGAATCTGGGAAATGAACACATGCTTTGCTCAAGCGAAATTTTCCAAACATGATTCAGTAATACAATTTTTACTCTACTGCAACTGGCCAATACGAATCAATCCATCACAGTGAGACAGCATGTCTGCATGAAAACGTTTCCTTTACGCAGACGGGTCTCAGTCCTCTAGCAGATGAGCATTCTTGTGACTTGTGACTAACAAACTGGTGTTTACTAAAGAAGACTCCCATAACTGCACTGAAGGAGAAGACTGTTTGTGCAGCAGTTGTAGCTCTAAGATCTTTATAGAAAATCCATAGGCATAGCACCTGAGACCTTGGGATGTCTGATTCATTTGGAATCTACAACATTTAATGAGTTGCCTATTTTTTTTTCTAAATAGCGGCAGCAATGCCCTCGGGGTGATAATGGCTGTATTGAATCAGCGCCCTGTTGCAGCAAATTATAAGCACCCTGTGTAATCGCCGTCATGTTGCACTAATCTTATTGTGGTGTGAAAAATGGCCGTCTTGATTTCCTCGCTCTCGCAATTGAGTTAGCTCCTCCATAAATATGCCTCAGAGCAAAAGGCCAAGAGAAAATAAATGCCACCCTGCACTCATTGAATCACATTTCCATATCCTCCTCAATCAAATTTCCTCACTGAATGATCGTTTGTTAAATCGCTGCGGTGAGGAAAGCGCTGCCGAAACTTTGAAAGTCTTCTTGTTTTTCTGCTTTCAGGGTAGCGGAAGGTGAAAATCTGCAGTGAGCTTGTTCTCGGGTGTTGATGTCAGCTGTTTCCCTTCTACCATTTTGATGGAGGGCAATATTCCCCACAGAGAGCGACAAATCCCTCCCTTTCACTTCCCCGCTGATAAGCTGTACAATAACCACTCTGTCAGCTGGTCGCCACCATGACTGAGATTTCAATTTTGCACCATCGTCCCCAGACGCAGTCATGAGTCGACATTAAATTTCTGCAGCAGACGGAGAGGCTCTGCCTTGCAGTGCCCCTTTGACAGCCTGCCTCTCAAACTATTTTTGAAAGGGTGAAAGATTATACTGTGACTTCGGTATCCATCACTGGCAGCCACCTGCGGCTCTTCCCTCATGGCGCTGTGGTGCATGAGCGATGAAGCATCAGAAGCTTGAGGCTTCTGCAGTTCCTCCCCTTCATCAACTTTGCTTCCTACTTTCTGAGCCACTGGAGACTCGTTTGTTTTGGTTAACCTGTCCCTTTGCTGAGAAAAACGGGGGTGTTGGGGGCAGCCGAGGAGTGGTTGCAGCAGAAGAAAAATGTGCTCTGCAGTCTCATTTGTTTGAGTTAACTTAGGAATTTGGTAACTGTTAAATAAAATAACAGGTTGTGGAGCTGATGCATGCAGAGAAAAAACACAGACTGATGTCTTCTGTCTTTATTTGATCTCACCATATAAGAAGTAACTCTGAGAAAGAAGTTGCCAGGAGTTACACTACTAAGCCCAAAAAGGTTAAAAAAGGGATGTAAACGGCATTTTAGTGGGTGTAATGAGATTCATATCAGCTGCCTATTTAGTTTTAACTTCAGGTCAAATATACAAAAACATAATTAAGCTAAGAGGAGTTCAGTTCTGTTTTTAGTGTAAAAACAACTCATGCAGCATTTTAGCTTTAAAAACAGATGAAATGCATGCTGGTCTGTGAAAGCTATGAAGCTGAGAGATTTTTCTGGTATCGAGTAGTTGGCTTGTCAACAAATACCCACAGATACAAGAAAAATCTTTGTAAAACTTTTTAAAAAGCAATTTATACACAGCACACAACACTACAGATGTAACACGATGCTAGCATCAGTGTCTAAGGTTACTTCTCAAAGGAGAACCCAAGACATTTGCAGATATGCATGGGCCATTGACTGCAACTCCAAGTATTAAAAAAAGGCCTTATATTAAAACTTGTTTTAGCTTGTCCAGTTACTTTCAAGTCTCTATGTATAAAAATGTTTGTGATTCATAAACAGTTAATGCAATATTTTTGTCAATTCCATTGAAATAAAGCTGAGATTTTGTACTTTAATTACATTGTAATTTATTTAAAATCCACTGTCATAGCGTACAGAGACAAAACTACAAAAATAAAAATGAGAAGACAATTTGTCCACAAACGTATAGACTAACCGTACGTGCTTGCACCACCCAAACAGATTCTGAACCTGGGCAAGATCAATTTGTTTTGCAGTGAATCTTTTGCTTTCTCTTAGCTTATTGAGACCTATTGCCTGAAGCTTTGGAAGAGATACTGTTGGCAGTATGACTGATCAGCAGTGCAACATTCTTTGTCGATTGTTTATAAGCAAAGAAAAAGGTGGTACTGGTCCAGGATTCATGCTAAATTAACCAGCAAGCATCTGCCCCACTCAGATCTGGTAACTTTAGCTCATTCTCTCCCTCACTGTAGCATTGAGCCCTGGCTGAAAGAGCATACACTCAATCACTGTTTCTATGAAACCAATTGGATGCTAAGTTGCAACTGTGAGATTTAGTATAATGAATTGCTTTGCAAAACTGACAGAATAAAATCATTACTCAAAAATGTTTTCATCCCACCGAAGCACTGACTGAAAGTTTCTTAAATTGGACAGTTCAAAAATGTGGGGTAAGAAGAGGCATAATATCTTGAGGAGAACTCGTCCAATCTAGAGTTTTAAATTAGGGTTCAGCATTACGCTTTGTTTCTACATGAAAAGGACTTAGATCAGCTTGGTGTAATTTCCCCGTCTCTGAGCCGGTTGTTAACAGTATAATGGATCTATTTTAGGGTGGGGAATACAAGAGTGGAGAATACAACATACAGCTGAAAGCAACAGCTTGAGAACAGTGACTGCGAGCCTCTGAGGAAAAAGAGCTAAAAAATGAGAGAATGGGGAGACCACATGCTAAATTATATCTTCCAGAGAAGCATCCCTGATTAACAGCTGTGATACTCTGACCCTACACAATTTGTCTGCTGGGTGTTGACAGGCTAGCCTGGGGTCTAAATTTAGTGGTTTCTGGTTGAGAATTGACAACATCAAAATACACTGAGAGGGACCATTAAAATGGCAAAGACAGAGATGGCCCTTACTTGATCTGAGAACAAAACTGACAACAGGTTGCAGAAACACATTTATGAATGTTTTTTGGTTTCATGGCCAGGTTGAAACAATTCTCATCTTGATCATTCATTACTTTCTAAAGCTCAATTTTCTTTCTTATTTTCAAGCCTACTGTTATTACGAGTTGTATGCAATACTGAACACTAAGGAAGAGGAAAGGACTGTTTGTCTAGGTAGAGAGATCAAGCTAGAAAGGATCCGCAGCAGGTTACGGTGGGTAAGGATAAAGATTTAAATGTACTAAGGAGTACGTTGAGGAGCTGATCAATGTAGAAAATGAGAGAGAGGAGGATGGACGAGAAGGTGAGAAGGAGTTGCACTGTATCCTTGTGGCTCTAGAGAATGCATATGATGGGGTCAAGAGATGAACTGTGGTACTGCATGAGGTGGTCAGGCGTGGCAGAAAAATATGTGAGGGTGGTGGAAGAGATGCATGAGGACAGGCAGACAGTGGAGAGGTCTGTGGTAGAAGGGACAGATGTTTTTAAGGTAGGGGGTGGGGTTATATTAGGGATCAGCTCTAAGCTGTCACTGCGGAGTATGATAATTGCAGACAACATTGTGATCTTTAGTGAGAGTAAGAAGCAGGTGGAAGAGAATCTGGAGACACAGAGGTATGCTCTGGAGAGAAGATGAATTAAAGTCAGTAGAAGCAAGACAGAATATGTATGTGAAGGACAAGGAGACAAGTGGAAAGGTGGATATGCAAACAATAGAGATAGTGAAGGTAGATACATTTAAACATCTGGGATCAACAGTCCAAAGCAGACAGAGAGAGAGAAAGAGAGAAAGAGAGGTTAAAGAGGTGAAGAAGAGAATGCAAGCAGGGTGGAGTGGGTGAAGACAATTATCATAGAGGGATAGCTGCAAGAGTGAATGGGAGGGTTCACAAGATAGTAGTGAAAGCTGCTTGGGTGTATGGTTTGTAGACTGTAGCACTACCAAAAAAGACTAAAGGTTAAGACGGAGGATGTTAAGATTTTCATTGGGATGACCAGGCAAAGGGAAGGCTGAGATGGTTTGGACATGTGCAGAGGAGGGATATATCAAATGGATATATTAAATGGGTGGGATCTCACTTCATACAACTTACCTCATTTACATATATTCAAACTTTTATGCTTAAATGCTTTCTGTCTAACATTGATACACATTTACAGTTGCATCAAAGAGCAACTTGTGGTTAGTATCTTTCCCTATGACGTTTGGCATGCACACTGAAGCAGCCAGAAATCGAATCGCCAATCTCCGATTATTATTATTAGCTTTGCATGATTCACAGTCCAAAATAATCCACATTTATCTCATACTGGTCCTGGTAGAGTCCCTCCTTTATTTGTCTGAAACAAGCTGCTTTAGTTCCCTTAACGGCAAATGCCTTCTGATTGGCTGCCCCTCAAAACTAAAGATTTTAAGAGCAAATGGATGGAGCTGCTACAGTTACAGTCACAGCTGCATAGCTAAGATGACCTTGGAGAGGTAAGCCCTTCTTCTGCCATCATACACACCCAAGCAATGTTCCCTCTAATTTTTCACGTGTCTGAGCGAACACACAAACTCCCTGAGCGGTCCCTTGGACCTCTGTGAGCGACATCAGACGTGTGCACTGTGATTGCGCCGGCATCTAATCCATCCAAGTTACATGGTTTATTAAAATAATCAAATTACAGCATTTACATTTATGTTAGACTACTTTTAATTAACTGCTTTAGCCCACTTACAATGAAAATGTAAAAAAAATCTAGTCATTGACCTGTGCAGTATGTTAATATTATTGGAAGTAAAAATAACTTGAACTCCAATTTTGAAAACACAACTTTCTTTCTTTTTTAAAAAAAGCTCTGACTTGTATTATGAGTCTGTGGTCTGGGAGAGAGTCCTATAACTCTCTGTCTGCCAAATATAGTATATAATGACCAATGCTGGTCAATTAATTATATAGTTACTTCTTCAAAAAAGTAACTCAGTTTGGCAAACAACAAAGATTTTTGCAGCTATTTTTTTTTTAAATGCAGCCAAGGCGTTTTTTAAAATAAACATTTCAAACTATTTACAGAACAATCAGCTGTTCTGCATCAAATCTGATGCCACACAAATTATTTGTGCCACTCCAAAACATAATTTCTGTCCCCTATGAGATGAAGGAGAACAACAGCCTGATACAGGCCTGACAACAGGAGATGTATCACTCCTGTAACACCTGTAACATTCAGTACTCGCCTCATTGTTCTGACACACACAGCAAAACTACACTACACACTAACTAAACTACACAAGATTTGCGCTAAACGTCGCAAATCTCTCACATATCAAAGCACCGCCGTCACTCCTAAAACTTCCCCCCGTTTCTTAACAACTAGATGCCACGTTGCCATATCATTTTTTGATTGGTCGACATGGTACTTTTTTGGACGAATAGGAAAGGGAGAGGGGGGTGGAGTTTGTTTTTGCTCCCAGGCGGAGAGTGCTTTCGAGCCTTTTTTCTTATAAAACGCCGTTTTTACCGTTTATTCCCGCAATAAACATAAACAACGACAGTATTCAGGAAGAAAACCAAACATTGCATTTTTTTTTATCACAACTCTGGTTTTACGTGGCCTATCAACACAATTTAAAAACTGGTATAAAGTCCACACTTTTTCCGTCAATTGTTCCGTCTGTCCTGCTCACATCTCCAATGGTTGTACACGTTGTCATTAACGTGGCTTCACTGCACATCAGCCACGGCGCTTTGCCAGCTAAAACACCGGTGTCGGCACATAAGGACGCTGTCATAGCCTGTCAACCACGTTGATTAGCTGAGTAAATCGCATTATTGGCTGGACTATAGGATAAGGTGGCATCGTTCTAATACAATATGGGAGCAGCCAGTCACTCACTGACTAACACTGCAAAACAGAATTGTTAAAGTATTAATTTTAATTTCAATTCAGGTAAAAAAATTTTGTGCGCAACACAGATTTTCTGTGCGCAGAGACCGTGCCAGCAGTGCGCAATTGCGCACGTGCGCAGCTTAGAGAGAACATTGCACCCAAGAGTAGAAAAATGGCAAAGAACTGAGCTCTGTTGGCTCAGAGCGAACACTTCTGTATACACTGACCAGCAGAAATAGAACAAACAATAAAAACAATCATATTAGGTCCTCTTTAATGAAATAATTACTGTACTGCTTTACTAAGCACTACCTCTTTAATGAAAGAATGTAAATGTTATATTATCACCTACATTTAATATTAACTGTGTTTTAAAGTCACTCTTAGATTTTTCTACAAACTGAGTCTCCAACTGTGCTTGGAAAGAACAATACATCACTGCCCAGAGTACACAGTGGAGCACTCTAGGATTAATCACGTTCTCTTAGCACAGAATTACTCATACTAAGCTCCATAAACTTTTCTCGTACCTGCTCATCAGTGTGCCATAGAAATATTAAAATGAGGATGATGGTTCCGACCACGTACCTGTCAAACATCAGTGTGATTTCTTAGCTTTGACACACAGCCAGACTGTGTGACAGTTAGGTAATAACATGCTTTGGGAGAGTGGCCACTTCACTAGCTGCCATTTTATTCTGAAAAAAAGATGTAGGTGACTGAAAAGCTAGGAGAGGGATTGAAATGAGGTGGGGTGGGGGGGTTCAAATGTTTCCATGCAGACTTAAGAGCAGCTTATTTTCACAGCCAATAAGGTTTGGAAGAGATGACATCACTCGGTGTTAAAGATGTAGCATCTGAAAGATGGTCTGCAACAAAAAAAGATAAAAACAGGTAAATTTGAATATTTCTGCAATCTTTCTTCGTTTTGTTGTCAGAGACAGATTTACTTTCCACTTCTCTTTCAACTGCTCTCAACACAAACACAGTCTGCTTCTCTCCACGTGAACAGCTTTCTCCCCCACACTTCAGAGAAGCAGCCACAATATAAAAAGCACTTAGTGAATATGGGCTGCTCCGCCTGAAATCATCTTTAGGGCCGGCTCAAACAAGATACTCAGCAGAGGCAGAGCAGACGCGAGGACTGTTCTTCAGAGACATGGTAAGTGATAGGAGTGCAAACACCAGCTGTGGCACAGCATAGACTTTAAGTGAGTTCTGCTGTCTTCCTGCTACTATTATTCATCTTCTCACGCTGTCAGCTACACTCAAAAAAAGAAAAAAACATTGTGATTCATGCTACATAAAAGGGTGAGCAAACAGTTTATTTATATAAAAATGACAATTAAAGTTTGCCATTTTTATTTAAAGAGTTCTCATTTTTTCATGTATAACGAAAAATGGTTGAAGCATCCCATTTCAAAAGCACTGAGATCCTTTGTAGTGGCACTCGCAGCTGAGTCGTGGTGCATCGTTTATACTGTAAATGAGAGCTTTGAGTCCTTTGTGGTGACAGGAGAAACTTTAGGAAGGACAACCATCGGTCAAGCACTCTACTAAAGGGCTTTATGGTAAAGTGGGTGGATGGAAGCTACTTTTTACTAAAAGGTACATGACAGCCTTTTAGAAAAAGGTAAATGTTCTGATGGACTCTTAAACCATGAGAAGCAAAGGCAGCTGGTCAGGTAAAACAAAGATTAGAGTATTTGGTCAGCTATGTGTGTGGTGAATATCAGGCACTGATAATAACCCCAAATAATACATCCTTGGAAATGATGTTGAAACAAACACTTTATCTTGTGTCCTTATCAATTAGCAGGACTGACTTACATACAGGGATTCTCCTGGACTAAAAGGGACATATGATGGGCGACCATATGTAAGCATATTCAACCCAGGAAATTGGCTCTGGATAAAAAGACAGAAGTTTATTAGTGTAAACGATGAATAAGCACAGTGTTGAGTACATTCATTCATCATTTAAAACTATTTTACCTCCTAATTTGATGCCAGTTCCCCTCTTTCTCTGTATGTCAGTCACTCGTTGATACTCACACAAACACAGACACACACACACACACACACACTACATTCCAACTTCTGTGTAAACTTCAGCTTTCAACAGTTCTGAACTCCGGCTTTCAGCTCAATGATTTGGTGTATTTTAGCTTATTAAACATTTTTTTCAACAAAGATTCAGCAATTATTAAGATTCAACTCAAATCACTCAGCTAGCAGCGCTCACACTCTGAAGTTTACTTAAGTATCATTTTACTTATTTAAAAAACTGTGAGACTGGAGAATAATAGATCTGATGTTTTGTAAGAGTACTGCCATAACGTTGTACAGCACGACTCTTTGAGGACTGCTAAACCTCTCCATTGCCAAAAATGGAGCTGATTATGATGGGACTTATGAGGACTCTGGCTATGAACGAGAGTCACTTACCACCCATTGTTCACTTCCACAAAGATAAAAATAAAGTTGAAGTTTTGCTTGTTGGTGCACAGGAAAAAATCCAACAGGCATTGGGGAAATATGGGACAAAGGGACAAACTAGATTAAATATAGCAGCCGCCCAGAAAACAGATCTGGGTTACACAAGAAGAGGGAGCTCACCAAATTTAAATCACGAAGATTTTTTAAAAACATTTTTATTACATTTTTTTAGTCCCAAAACATTTTGATTGAACAAATAATGAGAAGAATTACTGCATATCCAGTACTGATAGGACAAATTCACCATTCATCTCATATGAAAGCTGAAAACCTACTGAGATGGAAGTCACAGATCACAGTGGTGCAGTAGCTCATCTGTTTTTTTTAGCTCCTATACATCGTCCTTCACCAATCAGTTACATTCCTGGTCATCTCTATCTCACTTTCAATAGATAAAAATGCAAAAACGCAGAACCCAGGTAACCATCTTTGGAATGGCTGATCCCAAAGGAAATATTAAATCACCACCTAATGTTGTTTTCCTGCACACTTGTCTACTTTGCATTATTACATTTATAATATTTTTTCTCTCTGACATGGCATAAGATGATTACAAACTCTGTCTTATGTCTGCTGGTGTTGGAAATCACATTAGCTAAAGTACATCGCCCAAATGGGCATGATAAATAAAGGAAAATGACAGCAAGTAGGCAGTGTTTACAGCTCGAGACGATGATGGCAAATGGTTCTAAATTAGATCAAACTTGTATAACGCCACTTCAATGCAAAGGTGATGCTTATCTCATATAACAGAGCTTTACCACTTACCGTGACTTCTACCTTTGCTGATGCTCACATCTCTGTGACAGCAGGTGTCTTATGAGTACTATAAAAAGCATTTGGCAGGCACTTAGATAGTTACATGAACTGCTGGCTGGTGGTCAGCTGAACCAAGCTGTTTGCTGTGTCTCTCTTCACATTGTCTGGTTGTCAGTCACTAAACCTGGGATGCAGCTCATGTTTCGTTTAGCCACTCTATGAACACTGAATATGGGACAACAAAGGAGTCTATAGCATGTGTGTTATTTCAGTCTCTCTCATGAAGCCCATTATGTGCCAGGACAACACAGTAAATCATGTCAAAATAAGCTTTTCATATTGCTTTATTTCAAGTTACTTCAGTAACTGACAGCATTACACTGCACGATAAATAAGTCTTAAATAAAGTCTTAAATAGAGCCTCTTGTGAGTTTAACAATACATGTTGAGAAAATCTAGGAAGGCCAGAGCAGCAGTGAAGTGTTCAGCACTGTTGCCCCACAGGAAGAAGGTTCCAGATTTGTACCACCTGCATGGTTTTTCTCTTCAGCTTAAAATCCAAACACATGCATGTTAGGTTAACTGGTGATTCTAGACTAGCCTTGGATGTGAGCTACATAAAGTGCTTGTAGTGTGTAGAATAAAGTGTTGTATGGTTATGCTGACCTGAAGTCTAATGTACTGTGAGAGGTCACATTATATTACAAATGAAAATGAGTTCAGTGCAGCAGTGCATTCATTCAGATTTTAAAGCAAAAAAAAAAAAAAAGTAAAAGAGATCATAAAAGCAGTCGTTTGTTGATTTGATGTGTTCTGATGAAAAAGTTATAAAAAAGAGGCATTTTTGAAAGATTTTATTTTTTTAGTTTATCAAATATATATTTACACTGAAACATTTAAATAGACTGACGGCCTGCCCTCGGGATACCCCGCCTCTCACCTTATGACAGCTGCTTTCCTGAAACTGTGGTTTGGATAACCAGCCCAGAACATGTCCACACAGTTCCACACAGTTACAGGCACAGTCTGTAAACACACGATGCCTGAGCAGCGGTGCTGGAATGGGGATCATAAGAAAGTTCACCACAAATACAAGTTTAGCTATTTCTGAGATAAAATCCAAAACATCTTTACTGTAATAAAAAAAAACAAGAAGAAAACAAACTTGGAAAAAAAGATAATCTGTTTTAAACCTGCTGCAGCGATAACCGGGCAGAAGTACTTACACAATCTGTTCCCATTAGTGTCTTAATGGACTATCAAGCTCAAATTCATTTTCCATCCCATTTACATTTATGCAAACATTACAGTCCTCACAGTTACATCACCATCTCAATACTACTCCCTGTTAGCTTTGAACAAAATGAGCACCAGACAAAAGACTAGGGGATCAAGACGACTATTGGAGTGCAAAGATGGAGTTTTACCAAAACAACTTAAATCAAGTGAGCCAAAGAGGACAGGTGAGCAGGGACCTCGGTTTTACACTATGCTCATGTGGTTAACCTACACTCTTTTGTATGTACATCACTTATAAAACAAAGTCTTTTATCATGAGGTTAGACATATCTGGAGGGTCTCTACACTTGTGCTAAAAGTGCTAATGGCTTGCCCATCTTATGTCTTTGCCATCAGCTTTTCAGTGCTGCACAGCTCTGTACACACAACAACAACAACAACAAACAAGACCACTGGATGATGCCGCCTCCCATTTTATTAGAGCTTTTGAATATTTCATCACAGGACAATCTTCAGAGTCAGACTGCACATTTTCTTAGCAGGTTGAGAAGTACACAAGGTCAGGTAGAGGGGAGGAAAAAAGGGGGGAGGGTGAAAAAAGGGGGGAAAGATGAAAGGATAAAATGCAGAGAGGAAGCAGAAAGAAGCAGCAGCATCCCGACCGCCTGCAAGGCCTGCTGCGGTCCCATTCTCCTCTCCGTGGGCTCACACTGCTGGTTTTGCCTGATAGGACAATTTGCCACTTCATTACTAATTGATAATCGCCAGAGAGTAATGCTCATTAGTCCAAGTGCTGAATAGTACAGCTAGCGTGCTGACGTTTTCTGTCGCTCCATAATGACTCTGTTGAAGCCGGCAAATTCATCTCCTCTTAATGCAGTATAAAAACAGGCACTGTGCAGAACAGATGAAGGTAAAGATATAAAGGGATTAAACTGTTTTTCATTTTTACATGCAAATCTCTAATGAATTATTCATTGAGATCAACACTTGTTATAAGAGGATTGTAGAAGCTGTGCATTCTTTGATTCATTTGCAAAGCACTGAACCCGTTAACAAACTACGTCTTCATTTGGGAATGATTCCTTTTCAATCGCTTTAGAAACCTTAGTCATACTTTTCAAACACCAGTGATGCAAAACTTTGGACTGAAACATTGTTTCAAAAATGGCCAGTAACCAATGCTGACACTTTATTCCACACCCCGTGTAAAGTCATCAAAGAAACCTTGCAACAAAAAATATCTCTCCTTCCAACTCTTCATTGCAATATTTTCCCAGCACAAGATTATTGGTTCATTTCAATTCGATTCATTTCAATTCAATTTTATTTATATAAATGACAAATCACAACAAGTCATCTCAAAGTGCTTAATGAAGTGTATAAAGTAAAGAACCTATGATAATAGAGAGAAAACCCCAACAACAAAACAGCAAGTGACCTTCAGTAAAAAAATGCTCAGAAATGGGCAACTATCAGCCACAACTGGTTAGGGGTGAGAGTAGGGAGATAATACTTCAGCCATCTGACTAGGATGCATGTTGTATACCTCCTAGAAGAGTTGGTTTTGATATTTCCTAATGGAAGGAGACACAGGGACAGAGCCAGGACATGTTTCTTGGGTATGTTGGGACAATCAGAAACCCCCTATGAACAAGCATTTGGCAACAGAGGGAAGGAAAAACTCTCTTCTAACAGGAAGAAACCTCCAACAGACCAGGCTCAAGGAGGGGCAGCAATCCTCCACAAGACTTATGCATATATCAGTTAATAGGCCCAATATAGGCCAATAATGATATTTGGTAACTCTAAAAAGTGCCTTCCATCATATTTTATCCATTAGCTTCTTCCGCCATTATCTGTCAAACTTCAAACAAGTTTTGTCAGAGTTGTGGGGATGTTACATTCTGAGCCTTCATTGAATCTAAGATTCAGCTTTAGTTGGTAAGCAGGTGGCCCCTGTTGTGCCAAAAAGAGTCGCTAACTGTGTTGTCTTCATTGAGGATTTCTGAAAACTAAATAGCTGAAACAATGAGACTGCCTGGTGAGTGACTCGCCACAGGGAAGATAATTTTTTGTCATACAAGCTGGTGGAAAGGAGGAAAACAGTATTACTCACTGTGCCTGGTCAGACAAAGCTCAAACAAACCTTTGTAGAAACATTTAGCTGACACACAAGATGCAGCATTTAACTGTGCAGCATTTAACCTAGCACTGATGCACAAACACAGCCTACATGAACGATTCATTGGAATCATGAAAGTCTACAAATGAGTTAAAGCCATATTACAACAAAAAAATCACACTGAGCTCACTGGCCACACTTTCCGAGCCGTATGTTTGAGGAATTCAGGAGCAGAAATGAAAATGTTGCTAGTTGTTAAGCAGAGTAGCGGAAATATTCTGCTGGAGTTGAGCGGCAGCCAATAGTTCAGGTAACATAACAATGATAGAGGGAAGAGGGGATTTGGCTAAGAATAAGTAAATTCTGGACATAGACTTCAGGCAATTCGTTGAGAAGTGGAACTGAGAAGAAGTTCTACAGGAGGACAACGATTCTCCTTAAAAACTGGCATGAAACAAATGTTCGAATTGACTGCCATGATCTCCTGACTTGAACCTCACCAATTTGTACGAAGGTGTGAAATAATTTCTTTGTATACCAAAAATACTTATTTAGAAAAGAGCTAAAAATGCTAATTTCAAGCCCTTTATTTATTCTCCCCTGTAGAATTAATAAAGTTCACATTTGCCTTATACTAGCTCTTTACGCAGCCTCTCAGTATATTCATAGTCAGAAACCAGTCAGTTTAGCTCATGTCTCCTTAATGCACGGATATACATACTGATATATCCACTCAAGCACTTTATACAGCATGTCTCATTCACCCATTCATACAAGCACTTTATTCAACATCAAAGTGTTTTCTTTCTAAATTTCACACTCCAGTGAACACAATGGGGTAGTATCTTGCCGAAGGATACCGTGGCATGCAGACTGGAGCAGCAAGGGATCAAACCACCAGCCTTCTGATAAGTAGATGACCTGCTTTACCCCCTTAGCCACCCTCCCAGCCAGTGGTCACCATTCAATGTGACCTGGTAGAAAATTCTCAAAATAAAGTATAAACCTACTAATTTTAATATGGCCCAATCTCCCCCAAGCCAAAATGTAACCCACAGAGTACAGAACCACCATCCCCATCAACACACATTACAGCACAATGTCTATGTTAATACTCATTTTATCTCCTTATTGTTCAAAACAATGGTGGATTTATTCTTTGAATCACAAGTGTATTTATGACCCTGTTTATAGGTTTAAATGTGGTAATGGTAACTGAAGTTGCAAACATCTGCAGTCAAACACACCATGTATAATGTTACTGAAACAGACATCGTGGACTCAAAAGCTTGGGCAGCATAACAAAGCTGAACAAAGCAGAACCAACCAGTTTGCCCTCAACTAGCAAAAGTAGCCAATCAGGCTCTGAGTTAAGAGGTCCATGACCAATCAGCTGTGAAGACTTGTTTCTCCCATTTGGTGCAGTCACACTCTTCTGCCCTTTACAACACCTCTGGGCTCCGTGTGCTCTTCTGGCAGCCAGCACTCTGCCAGCTGGAATAATATTGTGTAATTGTTATTGACATATTGTAACTGGGAAATGATAAGCAAGAAAGTTCTCCCCTCCTCCTCTGTAAAATTAACAGCCTGTGACATGCTGGTGGGCTCCATGAAGAGTCAAGCTGACAGCTGAAGTCAAGAGGGTTACTTTTCAGCTCCACAGAGCAGGGCTTATAAATAGTCACAGCTATTAACAAATGTAATGCTGCTCTCTGTTGCTCATCAATATTAAGTTATGCAAGTCACATTTATTACCTGCAGCATTAAACAGGACATTACTTATCCCTACCTAGTTGGATCCCATTTTTGCTTTCATAACTACCAAAAGTCTTTGTGGCACAGATTCAAGAAGGTGCTGAAAAAATTCCTCAGAAAATCTGGTCCATATTGACATGACAGTCAATAATCTCCTGTTTCACCGTATCACAAAGGTGTTCTATTGGATTGAGATCAGTCACCAGATCTTAGTGAAGTCATTTATTTTGCAGTGAAATACACTGAACCCGTTGTCATGTCCAAGAAGCCAGTTTTAGCTTTATGACATGCTGGATTCAGCCATAGGAAGATGAGTTCACTGTGGTGATAAAAGATGGACGTGGGCAGCACCAATGCTTACATAGGCTGTGGTATTTAGATGCTACTCAGCTGGTATTTAGGGGCACAAACCATGACAAGAAAATATGGCCCACAATGCTACATACCCACCACCAGCAGCCTGAATCTTTGATACAAAGCAGGATGGGTCATTGTTTTCATGCTGTTTACAGCTAATTTTGACCCTACCATCCAAATTTCACAGCAAAACTAAAGATTTCATCAAACTATGCTAAGTTTTCCCAATCTTCCATTCCCTTCGCAGATAGGACTGAAAGCTGGAATTGTTGTTCTGCTGCTGTAGCTCATCTAGTTCAACGTTTGTTAGGGTGTGTGTTCGAAGATGCTCTTCTGCTAAATTTGGCTGTGATTATTTGAGTTAGTCTTGTCTTTCTGATCTGTGGCATCAAAAAGCCATTTTCAGCCAGAGAGCTGCTGATTACTGGATATTTTCTGTCCCCTTAGTCTTGATATGGTTATGCAGGGAAACCCCAGCAGTTTTTGAAATTGTCAGACAGGCTGATCTGGCACCGGCAGCCAAAGTCAGTCCCTGTCTTTGCTATTCAGAGGCTCAGTTTGAACTACATGGCTAAATGTGCTGACTTGCTATCGGCTGATACATAGTTATCTTGTTTGATAATGCAATAGTGCAAATTGTGAAATGACCTTTCACAGTATTGCAACTCTACTATTGCCTTACAATTATTTCATTGTGAATTTCTTATTGTGAGTAGTGGTATGTGGCACCTCAAAAGAAATTAGGATGTGTATATACTGTACAACAAGATTTTTAATGAAACATTTTTTACCATTAAAAAGGCTGGAAAAATGCACAAACATCGTTTAAAAATGAACTGATGTACTGAAAATATATTTGTATTACCTTTCATCACTCCCATGTCGAGGGTCTTTCCCAGCTGCTCCAGGAGATCTGCTCTGGCAGCGTTCTTCTTGTGCTTTTTGCCATCATAATGTTGCTGAGCCATGCCAGGGTTGTTGAACCAGGCGTTGCATAGCTGGCAGTAGCGGTCTGAGTCACGGCGCTGTCGTGGGGAGGTCATAGGAGATGTTTCTGGGGAGGTCTTAACAGGACTGGGGGATGCCTCTGAAGGTAAAACAACAATGATACAGATGTCTCTTGGTGAGCTAGTGATAGTTTTGTAAACAAAACAAATCTGCTAAAACACTACTACTTTCAAAAAAATCTGCTTTATTGCATTTTACATAATCTGGGAACCCCTTTGTTTTATACAATGCAAAACATGTACATATTTGACATGACCACAGTAAGCGACTTGACAAAGACAGAGCCCAGCAGATTTACTGTTGGGTCAATTTTCTCAGCCAGTATTAGCAATTTGCTGATCTATTGGTAACGACATTAAGAGTGATTTACAGAGAAGAGAGAAACACCGCTCAGCCATGAGTGTTGATGTTGCATAGCTTGTCCACCAGAGGGCACTTTGCAAGCAAATGTTTGAGCGCCACAAACAAAGTAACCAGCTGATGTGAAGAGAGTCAGACAAGATATAAAAGTAAAAAAGTAACTATACTTGACTTAAGTGTTCAGGAAATGTGATTAGGCTTCATTTAACAAAAAAAAGGCTAATAAATTGGCATTTCGGGGTTGGTATCAGTTTTAAAAAGGCTATATTGATCAGTCTTCATAGTATCCACCTCCAGTAAAGCATAATCACACTCTGATTTATCTGTCTCCTCTTGCAGATAAGCTGCATAAAACTACTACAAATACTTTCTTACACTAAGTCTGTGAAGGTTCTCAGTCATCCAGATCATCGTAGTCTAAGAAGCTTGGAAAGAAAAGCGTCTGGACTTCTTTAAGTTTCTTTGAAGAAGTCTACGTCCTATCCGAGAAGCTTCTTCAGTTCTAAGAGCCATTGGTGGAGAGTCCCAGATTCTAAGCCCTATGGGAGTGTTCACAAGAGGGTCATGGATCCCCTATTGATCCTCTACCTAATCACACAAGCTAAGGTGTGAAAACGTGTGTGGGTCACAATCAGCCAAGGTTTCGGATGAACCCATTGTAAAACCTAGCCCCACCCTATCATGAGATTTACTGAGGTCAAATGGCCCAGGATGTGAGTGGCTGTTAAGGCGTCTGGGAAGGGATCTCAAACTCTTCACCAATTACTCTTAGAACTGAAGAAGCTTCTCGGATGAGAAAGGAAACTTAAAGAAGGCCACATGCTTTTCTTTCCAAATTCCTTAAAATTTCTTTGAAACCTTGAATTTCAGAGAAAAAAATACTTGACTGAAAAAAAACAATATATGATTCAGCTTTAATTTCATATTTTGAAGAAACAAATACAAACCAAAAACAATCACAATGACTTTAGTAAAAGACTGAAACACCAGGTCAACTTTTTTGTGTGTATAACAGCTTTAAAAATTTGGGGAAAAAAAATAAAAATAAGTGTAAAACTCAAAGGACAAAAACAAAATAAATAGATAAACACAAATCCAATTATCTTCTAATTGAGACTCATAAACGTACGAAGCAGATCTGAACTGTCTAACTAAGCTGTCATAAATATGAAATCGTTTCCAGTGGTTACAAGATCCTTGAAAAAGCTAAATGGAAAAGTTCGTGATTGTTCAGGGGAAAAGCACACTCTGACTTGCATGAATTCACTCTCTTACTTCAGGAGAATCTAAAACACTATGGGGTATTTTATGGTTTATTAAAATGGGCCCATTATATTAGGCTTAACTGTCAAACCATAGGTAGCTTGTGGGCTAACTACTAACCTGATTTGGCCTCACAGTCAAATTTTCATCTTTATTATTCATACATTTTTGTCCAAGATGAAGAAGCGGTATGAAGAGGTACTACCGCTTATCACTGGAACAGTACTCTAAGGTATTGCCATTCGACAATGGGTGCTAATTTGTACCCATGTGGTTTTGATTCAAGGACCACTTCTGATTCCTGGCAACATTTTTTAGTACAAAGTTAAAGAATGACTATTTTTTTAACTATTATTTTATAATCAGTTGGAATAGGGAGGCATTTGTAAAATACTTGCCTATTCTTACTGAACCCTCGGATCTTCTCTCTCTCACATCTGCCCCAGACAAACGGACAACAAAAGAAAGACTTGTTTGTTTACTTGACCCCAAACAGACCATCTCCTCAAACTGCAATTATTAAACCCAAGAAACACCTTTTAGCTTCTTGGGAATATATGTACCTTTTTACACTGGGTACACTGTACCTGTATGGATACAAACAGACTTTTGACATTAGTTGTCATGGACTGACATAATTGATAACTACAAAATGTTCTCTGTGTTGCTAGACCATAACTTGATTTTAATGTCTGACATGACTTTTAATGCTTTTGAAATCCAGCTAATTAACTTGGGTTCTGTATCATCATGACACTTCATGTCTTTTTGGCTTATGTCAAACAGTAAACCTAATGTATGTCTGTGAAGGTTGTCAGTCATCCAGGTCATCGTAGTCTAAGGAGCTTGGAAAGAAAAGCGTCTGGACTTCTTTAAGTTGCTTGAAGACGTTTCACCTCTCATCCGAGAAGCTTCTTCAGTTCTAAGGTCAAATGGTGGAGAGTCCCAGATTTAAACCCAGTGGGAGTTTCCCTCCAAAGAGGGACAAAGGACCCCCTGATGATCCTCTACCTAATCACATGAGCCAAGGTGTGAAAACTGCCTCTGTTCAAAGATGGTCGAACAGAGGCGGTGGTTTACGACACCAACTGTCTGCCATCTATAATCTAGTTTTGAGATCCCTTCCCAGACGCCTTAACGCCCACTGACATCCTGGGCCATCTGACCTCAGGAAATCACATGATAGGGTGGGACTAGGTTTCACAATGAGCTCACCCAAAACCCTGGCTGATTGTGACCCACACCCATTTTCACACCTTGGCTCATGTGATTAGGTAGAGGATCATCAGGGGGTCCTTTGTCCCTCTTTGGAGGGAAACTCCCTCTGGGTTTAAATCTGGGACTCTCCACCATTTGACCTTAGAACTGAAGAAGCTTCTCGGATGAGAGGTGAAACGTCTTCAAGCAACTTAAAGAAGTCCAGACGCTTTTCTTTCCAAGCTCCTTAGTAAACCTAATGTATAACTCCTGAAATGTGCTGTGAACATGATGGTGATATAATAACCAAAAATGTGACATTTTTGCAAAGACAAATGTGAGAAACTATAAATACTCGGGAAAAACACTGCCCAGGAAAAAAATAACTTAAAAATGAGCTATATTAGCAACATTTTGTTGGCTTTTTTAAAGCAAAGATTTGTAGCTGGCAGACAGAGCACAATGTGACGGCTCTAATGAGCGCTGATCAGTGGCAACGTAACTGTGGCCGTGCAAGTGTAGCCCTCTGAATAACAAGCTGTTATCTCCATTAGATGCCTAAAGAGGAAAACCTAAATTCTACTTGGCAAATGGAAGAGAAGCCAGCTCTTCTTGGGGCTGCCCACTTGTGCCTTCACGCATGGATGACAGCATTAACCCCCGAACGAGCAACGTGCTGCAATGAGCACTCCCCGACACGAAGAGGCCCTATCAGCTTAATCAGTTTTAACGCTCCACTGCACAGCTCACCCTAAGTCAACATTTAGTTTTGTCCCATTAGCTTCCATTACACCAGTCAACATTTCAAAATAGCAAAGTCCAGTGAAAAACATGGCGGGAGATAGGATGTATGGAGCCTGAAGTGTCAGGACTCGCTGTCTGCTGAGCACAGCTGGCCCTCAGTGAGGCCATTTGCATTACACTTTACATTCAGTGCTTGGCTCGTTCTCCCCTCCACAGCAAAAGGATGTTATGTAGGATTTAAATGTTGGACTTTACGGTTATAGAGTGACCCCCACTATAATAGGCCAATGTAAACTGTCAGACTCAATTTAATCCCTGCAGCTGCTTTTGCAAGCAGGTCAGAGGTCAGCAGTATAACAGCAGCCCTGGAGCTGAAAGAAATTTAACGCCTTGCTCAAAGAGAGGGGATTGCATTTCAGCAACCCAAATCCAAAGACTCTACTAGGAAATCTATAGGCAGACTAATGCAGCCTCAGATTAAAGCAGGAAAAAAAAGCTCTAAATATATGAAGAACTAAAAGCGTAATACTCAGATGCAACACTCCCTAAAAGCACAGCTCTTGGTATCATAACATTCAGGCGATTTCCAGACAAAGTGATGACAGAATGAAAGAAGTTAGAGTGAATCGGAACTCAAAAGAGGTGAAATGTTTACTGTTTGCTGAGATAACAAAGACGTGAGAGAACAGAAAGAAGGTTAATTATTCTCCCAGCACACTTCTGCACTCCAGACTGTTCAAAGAAAGGCAGCATCTCAAATATCGTTTTAAACTTAATACAGCAGTTTTGGTAAACATGTTAATTATCACTACAATGTTGTCAGTAGCTCTCAAGTTGTTTTATCAGTTAAACGGAGAACAAAATAAAAAGTTCATCAGGCGCAGTGCACGCATATTTATTTGAACACCTGTATGTAGCTAATGACTCTGCAGAAAGCCTCAGGATCTGCTGAGCCCACTCTATCATGGCTTACCACTAACAGTTGAACACGGAAAATTTAGTAGTAAGGAAATTCAAAGCTGGACTTTTGCACAGGTAGCATCCTGAGAGCGAGCCATTCTTTCAAAAATGTTTGTAGAAGCAGTCTACATGCCTAGGTGCCTGATTTTATACACCTGTGGCCATGGAAGTGAGTGGCACATCTGAATTCAATGATTTGGATGCCAGAGTGAATTTACAGTACTTCAATCTGCCCACAGTTGCTCCTCATCTGCAAGCTGCTTCTCAACCCACCTCCTCCTTTCACACCTCCCTGTCTTTTCATGTGCATACATGAAAAGACAGGGAGGTGTTCTCCCAGCACTGAGCCGTACCACCAGATACAAATTACCGCAGATAGAAATATCAGCCTTGTTTTAACTATAGTGGTCTTGACAGATTTCTGGTAAGTGGCTCTTAGATTTCTGTTGCATGTAAAACACTGTAGATTATTCGATGATTTATCTCATGTGAAAAATTCCCAAAAGAGGAGAGACTCTGGAAAAATTATTCGCTGCAAATAGTCAGGAATTAGAGGGGCATGATTATATGGCCTAAGCAAAGAGTATTTGTCATCATCAGTGCAGCCTCTCCATATAGTATCCTCCTCCAGCAAAGCATAATCACACTCTGATTTAATATTCTTTCTAGTATGCTTTATGACAGAGTGTCCAGGCCATTTGTCTAGCAGCCCACCAGTTTTACCTAAAGTCTTTACTTTCCATATGTGGCTCCTGACTCATAACAAACTGTGTTATTACAGGATGGGTCTTTGGCATCAAATAACCCAGCAGGCATATAAAGGACTGAAACCCTTTCCTCCCATTTAGAGCATCATTAGAGCCACACTGTTAAACACCCCTCTGTGTTTTGATTGAGGGTTCAGCTCACTTCAGAAGGCAGGGTTCGTCACCATCACTAAGAGACAGATGGCATCAGCCTGATGTGGCACCTGCTGTGTAAAGGACACTTTAAACTCAATGAAAAGGCCCCTGCTTTTCTATATTACAGGTTTAAGTATCATCTGGATAAAAATGGAAAGGTTTTTTCCGCAGCGATAAAACCGAGAGCTGAAACACTGCGCTAAGCGCAGAGAGCGCAGTAAAAACTACTATCTGGGAAAGTAGCCTTTTTTTGTCGAGACTTACTGATTTTGACAATGATGTCTGAAAAGAACATTTTTTTAAGAGACAACCGAGTGAATCATCTGAGCCTGACGGTCTTGATGTATAATCATCAAGTCAAACAGACAGTTCACATGCTACATTTCATACTAGCAGCTTCGTAGCTGTTTAGTCCAACGAGACAAACACACACACACACACACACTGCAGCTGTTTATTGGCCTGATAGACCCTCTGCTGTCTGCAGATCAAAAGTGACTGTGTCTGTTTAGAATGTAAATAAAAACAGAGTTCAATGCTTTGCACTAAAAAGTATGTAAATAAACCCATATTTTATTAACAATAGAACAAAGGAAACACCAAATGAAAACTATAAACTCATTTAGAATTTCATGGCAGCAATGTGTGTCAAAAGCTGCTACAGGACAACAACAACCTGAAAAAATAAGTGGTACTAAACTGAATTGTAATTGTGGTGGCATCCACAAGAGGAGATGCTACACAGTGGTGAAACATGACTCTGGCCCAACATTTTTGAGACTTGTTGGCATCAAATTCAAAATAATATAGTTTTCTTAAAATGCTATATTGTCTCAGTTTACGCATTTGATGCTTTTTATGCTCTGTTGTAAATGAAATGTGGGGTTGTGAGATTTGCAAATCCCTGTGCTTTTTCTGTCCCAACCTTTTCAGATTTGGGTTTGTAGGTTCAGATTGTTAAAAAGAGCATGCTGGTTTACAGTATTTGCAGACGCATTTTCAGTGTCAGCTGTTAACTTGTACAGTTTTTCTAATTGAAGTTTTATGCTAGAAAAACTGTACTTAAGAAGCTTTATTAATTGACAGTAAAGCAGGATGTGGCAGAGCCCTGCAGGGTCTAGTTATGCAGTTTTACTCACCCTGCAAACACAGAACTTAGCTCTGAAATACACTTTTCTCTGTGTCTGTGTCTCTCTCAATCCCAACCAATCACAGCAGATGGTCGCCCCTCCCTGAGCCTGGTTCTGCAGGAGGTTTCTTCCTGTTAAAAGGGAGCTTTTGCTTCCCACTATCACAAAGTGCCTGCTCATAGAGAGTTGTTTGATTGTTCTTACAACCTTACAATATATAGCACGTTGAGGTTACTGTTATTGTGGTTTGGTGCTATATATTTAAAACTGAATGGAGAATCGAACCAAACTGACTCAACCAGTTATTTAAAGACTCAAGACACGAGCTGTTGCCAAACTCAAATAGGCAGGTAAATAGGTTTTGGAAAACAGTTATTAAGGGGCTGTGTCCAACAGCTAAGGACAGATATAAGAGCAGGTGGGCTATCAACCATGTGAACCTGTAACATTCAGTGTACAAGATGTTAGATAAACTCAAAGTACAGTTGCAACCAATGCTTGACAGACACTTTTAATGTCAAACTCCTGATAACAATAGAGACAATTTCTGCTGATCTCACCAAATCAATAGAATCTGTCCTCTGGGCACCACGAATATGCACTCACTGGCCACTTTATTATGTGCGCATGTGTAACTGTTCATCAATGCAAATACCAAATCAGCCAATCACACGGCAGTAGCTCAGTGCATTTAGCCATGTAGACATGGTCAAGTTGATCTGCTGGAATTCAAACTGAGCATCGGAATGTTGAAGAAAAGTGATTTAAATGACTCTGAACACAGTATGGTTGTTGTTACCAGACGGACTGGTCTGAGTATCTCAGAAAGTGCTGATCTGCTGGGATTTTCCTGTAAAACTATCTCTAAGGTTTACAGAGAATTGTCAGTAAAAATCTCCAGTGAGCGGCAGTTCTCTGGATGGAAAATGCCTTGTTAATACCAGCGGTAACAGGACAATGGCAAAAGTGCTTTGAGTTTATAGGACAGGAACAGTAACTCACATAACCACTTGTTACAACTGAGTTATGCAAAAACATCCCTGAATCCACAAGCCATCCAACTTTAAAATAGGTGGGCTACAGCAGCAGAAGACCATGGTAGTTTCAACTCCTTTCAGCTCAGAAAAAGGAAAATGAGACTATGGTCTCATAAAAAATTGTATGAAAGGAGACTGGAACATGCCTGGTGTGATGAGTGATGATTTCTGCTGCAACATTCTGATGGTAGGGTTAGATTCTTGTATAGAAGTGCAGCTGTTAGCACAAGCTTGCACAGAAAGGCACAGAAAGAGAGTTTTTCTTTCCCACTGTCGCCAAAGTGCTTGCTCATAGGGGGTCATATGATTGTTGGGTTTTTCTCTGTATCTATTACTGTAGAATCTACTGTACAATATAAAGCGCCTTGAGGCGACTGTTGTTGTGATTTGGCGCTATATAAATAAAATTGAATTGAAAGACCTCACCTCATCAGCTGGGATATACCTGTGTGAGGTTTGCATGTTTTCACGATTGCACATGTACCCTGTTCAGGTTCTCGCCTCATACTCTGATTTCCTCCTACAGTCCAGATTCTAGCCTGCTGTGAATGTGAGAGTGACTATGGTGACCTCACACCTGGCATATACTCCAGCCCCCTGCCACCCTCAATGAGATAAGCTTTTAAGAAAATGAATAGATAGAGTTGAGGTGTTGGATTAACCAGAGAACCAAAAATCATATAAGCTCCTCTGGTGTTGATTTAGACAATAGTGTGACTTGGTTCTCACTCCCAGCTTGTCACATGTGAAGGACCGATTGGACTTTAACCCCAGTTAAGCTCAAGCACCATTTTCAGTGTGCAGGGTAAATCCAGTGAAGTGGGTGTACTGAAACAAAAAAAGCAAATCAAATGTAAAAAGTGAATCAAACAGTTAAAAATAAGCAACTTAAAACCGAGTGGAAAGCACAAAGCTCAAAATAAAACACCTGAGGAAAACAGACACCTCCGTGCGTGGAATGCAGGCTTTTCTGTGGACACACTCATGAGTCATTTTTAGTCACATTATTCTAATTTAGTCACATTCACTTCACATAGTTTGTCTCAAGAGTCACACATTCTGCTCAGCCTGCATTATGAACAGCAGTTTGCTGTAAGCAGCTGTTTTTGGACACTAATATAAATACAATTCATAAATTATACATCAAAATTTGTTTGGGATTTTGTCAAACATGTAGAAAGAGCTGGGAGGTTTTGATGCAAAAGCCACACCACAGTTAAAGCTTTTACTGTTTGATGCTGGTTATGTCAGCTCCCAGTTTAAAACTAATTTGGATTTATTTATGCAGCTCTTCTGCTGCTGTTTGTGTGAACACTTCTTTCATTACTGACCAGCTTAGTAAGAGAATACCAAGAATCCATTAAAAATAAAATGTACAGCACAGCAAGGCAATCCTTTCATCTGCTCAAAGTCGGACAGAAACACACTTCCATGTTTTCACTAATGCAACAATTTATTTTCAGCTGAAGCAGAGTGTCTCATTTTGCCTGTGCTAGTTCCTCTCACTGAGACATATTTAAAACCGAATGTTGCCCCCCATGGCATTTCTTATAAGCAGACAGAGAAGCAGGGTAGAAATCTTCTAACTCTTAAATCAGAGTTATAAATCTACAGAGATTCTGCTTCTGTGAGAAGAGGGGACCAAAGTGCTCCAAATCCATTCAGTGACCCTTTCCTACAATGAGGATCCCTGCTGGGCTTTCCCTCACCCCTCCAACCTATCTGCGTATAAACCCTGCTGACATGTACCACTCATAAAATGTTTTCTCAGCTTTTCCTTTTGTCTTCAAAGACAAGACAAAAGGAATGGAAAGGAATGGACAAAAGTATGGAAAGCAAACAACACATCTTCATACTTGCAATTAATTATTACTGTCTGTGAGCCTGAAGTCAAAGTGGAAGTGCACTGCAGACAATGTGTATTTTAAAATGCTTTAAAGTTGAAGGGGGAGGGGGGTAAACTTTACTGCAGTCTAAAGCTGATGCTTAAATTAGCTATGAAAAATGCTAAATATTCTCTGGGCAATATTTTATAACTAAAGTAAAAGAATACATGACAGCAGCTGCTTAAGTTGTATCACATCGTCCTGCAGCTCCTGTGAAACATTTGAAGTCAGGCAAAGAAAAGCAGGAGTCCATAGAAGGTAAGATGGGTCAAATGATCCGACTCGATGTTGCATTGCTTATTAGCTGTTTGAAGATAGAAATCTTTCCTTCCTGCCACAGTCTGCGCTTTAAAGAGGGACACTTTAAAATGTGTGCCGCATGAGATGAAACAGGCAATTATCATCAGTGCCACTTCTCTGACATTCCATGGACAGGAAACATAATTACAAGTGTAAATTGTTTAAAACATATAGCTGATTTTCTATTCAGCTTTTCTGTATATATTTATATACATTAAACCCACAACAATTCTTCACTACATCTGTACACTGGACTGCAACCTTGCATGTGAGGATGATTGCTGGGGCCTATAAATATCTTCATCATATCTGTCATTTGATCTGTAATAAGATGCCAGAGATATCTGACCTGACTAAACCGAGGCTTGGGGTTATATGAGATTATATTTACATAGTTTAAAATCAGGATAGGAGTTTATCCTCCTTTCCTCTATAAGTCGTGACAGCAGTTTATATCTGGCAGGCATTACATCTGATATCGCACAGATATCAGCTATAGATAACACACAGATAACAGAGAATAAGCAGAACAGGGCAGAGCAAAGACATGGGAAAAAATGTGTGTTTGTGTGTCAGCATATATAGCAAACTAATATACCACTTAAACAACCACTGTAAGCCATTTATATTTATTTACAGGTAACTTTTGTTTCATGGTGACTTCACATCACTGACATCACCGCTCTGTCTCTCTATGTCAGCACTATAAACCCAGTGTGCTGCTGAGTCCACCTCTGGTTTAGTTAGTTCAGCAGAATGAGAAAGGCTTCAGGATGGAAAATTAAGTTTTTGAGTAACCCTTGCAGGATGTTTTCTTTTTTATTGCCTTTCTTAAAGTTGCTGATGTTGTTCTATTTATTAAAGTTAATAAATCTTGTAGGGTAGCCCAAACAGAATGACTGGGTCACATTTAAGAAGTATGCCTAGCAGATGGAGAGGTAACTAACCAGATTTACCAACACGTTGCACCAGCATAAACTGGTTTAAAAACAATTACTGTCAGTATTTACAGAAACACTGCAGTTAGAAAATTGTGTGAAAGAGGTGGGAAGTTTTTTTTGGAAGGTTTTTTTTTGTGATACCCAATTTACTGCTAATTAAACTGACAAAAAAACATGTCTTATTTTTGTGTGCAAGCAGAGTGAGACATATCTCCATCTGTGTCAATTTATCTGGAATGTCAGATGAAGTTGTGATTACCAAATCACCTACTGCTACATTTGCTCAGCGAACTCAGAGATGACCTAGAACCCAGAACCTAAAGGAGTCGCACAATACCAGCGGCAACTGAACTTCTTGTAACTCTTCAACTTTTAGTGCCGGGTTCTTTCCAACATACTGTGGTTCAGCAGCAGGAATTCCACAGCCTGTGCAAAGGGTTCAACACAAACTTGCTGAAGAGCGGAGAAAAGAGAGGAATGGTGACGCTGACTTTGGACCCAATACTGAAAATAACCAGGCCTTGGATGGACGTCGATCTGATCAATGCATTTACATGAACAAACTCTAAAAACACACTTTTCTTTAACTGAGTTTTATTACAGTCAAATTTAACTGTTAGAATTTCAGGACAGCGGACAAGGGTTTTGCATTAGGCTTCATGCACTTTGACAGTAAGTGAGCTACATATACACACACACACACTAACACAGAGCACTGAAATAAACTGCAGAATGAACTGCCATCATATTGTCTCACAGCTTACAGTCCTACACTGGAGCCAGACAATTACCAAAGCCTGTTTTGATTATAATGACTCTCTCTGCCAGACTGTACCGTACATGGCATGACCTATATTTATATGCTTTTCCGCACCTGTCCCGTTAGTTTACTGAGAGCTGAATATCATCTCTTAGTTTGCGACCTTGCTCGAAATTGCTCTGCTCTTGGTAGATTGGGTATATTATATTCAAATGAACTGACAGCACCTGTGTTTAGAAAACAGACCTATTTCTGTAAATCACCCGCAAAACTAATCACACCTGTCAGCGCTGTCTGGGGATTTGCACTCACACACTACTTTGCCACAGTGACTTTCTAACATGCTCACAATAATACTACTGCCATTTATTAACAGTTTTAATAAATTGCCATCTTGTCCCCAACTCCCACCCTAAAAACCTAACAACACAGAAAAATAATCTAGGTTTTGGCACTAGATAAAAGGTCTGCGTATGACGAAAGTTATAATAGTTAATTCAGAAACATTGTTGCTGAAATGGTCATTGCAAACTCCATGCAAAAAAAAGATGTATGTATGAAAATACCATTTAGTTAATCAAATGTAAGGAAAATCTTTTGTTCTAGTGTTGCTTACAGTCATTCAGGACTTAATAATTATGACCACATAATACTTTTCTCTTCACGTGTTCCATTCTAATTGCACCACTTTCATTTTGCTCTCAGAGCAGAGCTGCTGCAACACAATGTAAGCGAAATCCATCAAATGCAAATGTGTGAATGTCTAAAATGCTGCAAATGCTAAAAGTGTCCCATTAGATAGTTTTAGAAACAGCAGGGAACCGCAAGGCAGTATAAAAATACAGGAGCTTTAAATGTTGCTGTTATGATTCATGCAGGCTAGCTGTTGATTATATGTTAACAGACAAAGACATTTAAAGTTTTGAGATAATGTCCCCAGTTAAACGTAATGGAAGGGGAACAGCTATTTTACAATATGAACAATTTAGCTCCAGATTTCTCTAAATCACTTCTCAGTAAATCAGTGCAGGAGCAAAACAGCCCCACATTAAGCTGCAGATGTTAAAGGAAATGCAGCTCATGCAAGCTATTGTGCTTACGGCACAGACGATGGGAAACAAGCCAGAATGTGGAAATAGCGACTGAAGAAATACAAAAATAAACGTGGCTGTGATTATATAAAAGTACTAATGACAGATCAACGCTCTTTTAGCCTGCCTCTAAAATAGAAAGTGTATTGCAATACATTGCAACACCAGCAGTTCATTCAACAGAAAATGTGTGCAGCTGAGCATGAGCCATGTGGGTCAGTGGAAATATTCAAATTTAACACAACGGTGCCAAAGTAAAAGGGCAAGCAAGGGTTACTGGTTAACTTATAGAAGCTTTGTGTAATTTTGTGCCTGCAGGTAAAGCATTAAAGATTAATTTCAACTGTCGGATGAAATTCTCGCATCTTCAAAAAGTTTGAAATTGAGAACAATTGCTTACACAGGACTTTTCCATGTGTGTGTGTGTCTGTGACTAGAGATTGATGACAGTGCATTTCTCGAATGTTCATCGTGGGTTTTGAATAGGCATTTTGGGCACAAGAAGATGATGTACAGCATCTGTTCAAAGGCAAAAATAACATCAAGTAAAGTTTATGATGCTCTCCCATGATGCTATAAATTCTCATTAGTGTTATTGAAGGCTTTTTTTTTTACAGCATGTCCTGTGTGGACACCAAAGTCAGTGCTTGGAGAGCTAGAAGTTTTTGCAGCTGTATGCTGGCTGACAGCCAGCAGAACATCAGCGTATCCCGAGAGGCAGCTGGATCAACAGAGTCGGCTGATGTGACTTATGCAGAAATCAATAGCTGGGGCCTCTCGGCGCCCTGGATTTATCTTTATGACATTATGTATTTGTGACAGATCTGGGTGCCTTTAGAATAGAGAGGATTTAAATTACACTTTTCACAGGATAAAAAAACCTCAGTGCAAAGCTAACATTTCTAACAGTTTCTCTTTCTTCTGATGGTTTGAACCCATCTGTAGTGAAATAGACACAAATAAAAAAAAATTCACTGTGCTTCAGGGTAATATATGAGTCTAACGTTAATGGAGCGGTTTCAATTTCATTTCTGTCATTTTCAAACTAAAAAAGATGCAAGAGAAGCACTGAATAAGTGATTTTTTTAGTGATACAAATGATTCCCCAAAAATGGATGTCAGCAACTTCAGTCAACAAAACTTAATGTGTCTGTCAGGTGGAGAAGAGGTTCCATGGTGTCCCGGTACTTTGTTGGATATCAGTGCGATTGATAGCCATGCCACCCCCTCTTTTGGCTGAGACGGTTCTGCCTCTGTTCTGAACCATTGGCCACAGATGGCCTCGTTAATGGCTATGTCTGTCACTGACATGTGGCAGAACGAAAAGCAAAGGGTGCTGTCTGAACACTACATCAGAATTTCTCAGCAGTCACAATATCTCTAAAGTACAACTACAACCAAACAGTCATGAAGTCCTCTGAAACTAAAGTCAAGGTATCTCTTTATTTCTTTGGACGTTTGGTCTATTAAAGACTAAACAGATATAATTATGCCATTTTGAACAGTCTGGGGTTTTTTTTGCATGCTGGTTAGAACTATTGCCTCAACAGCAAGAAGGTTCAAATCCACCATCTGGTCTGCCATTGGCTGCATGTACTCAATGGCTGGGATAGGCTCCACCCTCCCAGTGACCCTGAACTGAATAAGAGTATGGATGGATGTTTTCGAACATTACAACACTACTTTTCCTATTAAACCTGAATCATTCAAATTAAACCACCAAACTAAAATCATGTTTATCCCCAGTTTTTTACATCATTAATCAGCTGTCTGCAGTCAGTGTGCAATGTATAGTAACAGCATAGCAGATGCTAGACATAGACGTACATCTTCACTGCCTGTGTTCTTGGACCTAACTTCCACTGCATGTTAATTTTGTTTTAATATACTGTTTAGTTAGTGTTAGATGCAGGCTATTTAAGGTTAGAAAACATCACAGTCTGGCTGTTCCTTGTTTATCACTCATCACAGTGACCAACAAGATTAGATCCAAATCAGGATTAACTTTAAACCTTTAGGATCTGAACATTTAGGCACCATGCTATCGTGTAATGAAAAGTCTGTGCAGAACTTTGCTGATGGCTCTCTGCCCAGCCTCCAGAGACATTCTGTGTTTGTCACTGGCATCGTAGCTTTTAGTCCCATCTGTCTGCTCAACCTGTCCCCCACTAACCAGTCTTGCTAGTCTGCCCTTCAGTCACAGTGCCCTCTGGAACAGTTCAGCTAGTCTGCTCTGCCTTTGGACCTGCCTGACTTGTCTTGATAGGCTTTGTGCCTGAGGTCTTCTTCCCAGTTTTCCAGCCAGTAGCCTGTCCTAACTGTCCCCAGTTGTCTGATTTGCTTGGATTTTTGTGTCCTCATGCATTTTCAATCTTCTCCTGTGTTTTTCCCTGGAAACTTTCCCTGGGACTTTTTTTGGTTTGTTTTTATTTTCCTTTTTTGTTCAGCAACACTGTTTTTCTTCACCTGTGAGGCTTTGCTACCCCCTGTAAGTTTTCATGCAGAATCTTTGTTCTTTATTCAATCTGAGCTCTTAGTGCGCTCTACATTTGGGTTCACACTATTCTGCTTTAATCAGTTTTACAATAGCAGGAGGGAAATAACGTCCTCTATAAATATACCACACATTTCCAAACAAAACACTTATATTTTTGTAAATGGATTTCAACCAAAAGTCTAATTATTTATTTATTCGCATTCTTTTCATTTAAGTGTCTAAGAAGAGGTCAGAAATAACATACTGCATACATGTTACATGTTACTACCCATCAAGCACCACACGTTAGGTAGATTTTCTATTTGGAAAGTTAAATCTATAAAAGCTGTAGACAGCAGAGTGGATGATGATGATGGTGAAGATGAAGACTTCTTGAATTTTACTCAGGCCTGATTTGATTAATATATTTAGAAAGTCTTGCTTCACATATTGGCTTCTTTATACCTGAATTCAGCATTATATCCCATTACCCCAATGAAATATATGTAAACAAATGTATAAGACACAAAAAGCTGACTTAACAGTTTGCTTAACAAGTGGATTTTTTCAGTACCCTTGGGCGGTGAGTCAAAAAGTTCATTTCAGATACTGTTTTTTGCATTTCAGCACTTTGGAGATGTGAACAGCAGTGAGGATGAGAGACAAAACACACTTCAGTGGTATTTACTGTAAACAGACAATACAATTAGATAGACTATATATGAACATGGGGAAACTCCATGTATGGACTCTGTGATCACAGTCTGTCCAGAGAAGCATCCTGGGAGGTGAAGTTCATGCCATCTTTGCTGAATTATTGCAGAACAAAAGTAAAGCACATCCTAAACACATCATATTTCCAGATGTTAATCTGAAGGCTTAGAACCCTGAGAAAAGTGTAATACAAATGACTTATGTGAGACAGAGTGAAACGTTACTCTTTAGCAGTATAACTATGAACTTGACAGGAATACTGCACTGAGAATTTACAAAAAATCTGTTTGGCATCAAGCTTTTTTTAAGTGACTGCCTCAGATCCTTAATATTTGAACCAGCTAAAGAATGAGCAGCAAGAGATCAATTTAGATCCCCAGAATAAAAAAGAACACGCGTGGAACTTGGGCTGTGAATGCACCAGAGGGAAGTGCCACTATGCAGCAGCATCTGGTGATCACTACCACAGTTTCAAGAGCTTTAATATTTCGACCTCACTTAAATCGTAATCTGTCCTGCTATTTTTTCAGTTCACAAACACAATACAAAGAAAACGCAACTTGCCTTTGGCCTGAAGTAAAACAGAGGACCTTTCTACTACTTTCAAGTGTAAATGCTGTTCTAGAACTGCTGCGGTGAAAGGAATTATTCTATTCAGGTTTTTCAGCCAGAAGGTTAAGTCAAACATGAACTCAAAGACAAGAGGCTTCTGTGCCAATCTACTGATTCAATCCTCCCACTTTGGAAGGGGAAAAAGGCTGCAGTGCCTGAGGCAGCACTAATGCAGGATAAATTCAGGATGGTTCAACAATGTGAGGCTTCAGATAATACCACTATAAAAATGCACTGCCTTATCAGCCAGCTGAACGCATCCAACAAATTAAAAGAAATGTAGCAGTGAGAGCACAAAGTAAAACACAAAGCTCTGCAGTGCATATCAATGACCCGGTCAACTGGAGCACCAACAAACCACGGGAAACAAACAAAGCTCAGTTACCCACATCCACGCTGCTCACTGTGGACTCGGGCTTTAAAATGATCTGAAAATATGTTTGCTGTATTTCCATTCACTGCCTCCCTCTGTAACCTTTCCTCATTATTTTTGCAACTGCTAATATGTAAGGTAAGCAGCTCTCAGCAGATTACAACGGCAGCAGGCTTTGATCACCCTGAGGTAAAGAGCAGCTGGTGATTAACTCTAAATAACACGCATACAGATTCATGCAATAAGGAAACATGCAAACACACCAACTTGTGACCTGCTGTTGGCATGTAATTAGACCCTGAATTATATCAGGTAAAATACATATTATACTGATTATTAGACATAAGTCTGACATCTTTCCATCAGCTGATACAGATCAGACTGTGATCCAATCCCTTGGTACATCCATCTATTCTCTTCCACTTATCCAATTCAGCGGGGGGGTTGGAGCCTATCTAAGCTGTCTTAGGGTGAGAGGCAGGGCGCACCCTGGACGGGTCGCCAGTCTGTCACAGGGCTAACACACAGAGACAGACAACCATTCGTTTCACACATTCACACCTTGGGCAATTTAGAATCATCAATTTACCTAACCCCACAAACTGCATGTCTTTGGACTGTGGGACCTAGAGAGAACCCACGGAAAGAACCTGCAAACTCCACACAGAAAGGCTGACCTGATGGTGGACCTGATCTAAAATATTTAACTGTGAGAAATATGCAAAAAAGTAAGAAGTTAGGAATCAAGAATTCTAAACAAAGACCCTTTTCTTTAATTTTTAGTTGCTTTCATCACATAACACAACTTCATAAGTCTTATGATTTGTTTGTGATGAAGTCTGAGTAGATAAAGTATTGTATACTTCAAAACGAAGCACAAAAGTAGGCAGAAAAATGGCATATAATTATATGTATATTATATAAATATATAAATATAAATATAATTTGTTCCTCATCTCCCTGAGCATGCTATAGGTCTAGCTCCTGCAGTGTATACCCACCCTTACAGCAGCTCTTTTTATTTGTGATATTTTGGATCACTGATCTAATAGTCTGTCCTATTGCATCTGTCCTAAGCTCAGATACAGCAGGGGTGGGCTTATGGGCTTGTATTTTATTTCATATATACACCTACGAGACTGCAAACACATATCTTGTTGGTAGCCTTAAGTACTATAAATTGTCTCTCATTCCTTAATTGTTTTCTTCTCAATTATAAATCCCCTTTGAACACATGTAGCTCCTCCATCATTGATACCCATGATGAATTTTTAACAGGGGATATACCTTTGGTTGTGATGGCAGGCTGCTCTCCCAGTAGTAGTTTTAGCCTCTTTGCGTGGATTTTACCCTGGTAGTGTGACTGTGCCACAACCGCTGAGGTGAAGGACATGTTACACAGTGTGCAGCATTTATTCTTGTCCACATCGCCATCGTCACTGCCCTAGAAAAGAAAAATGCATGATTTAAGAACCACATTTATTTATTTTTGAAAGCTTTAAAAATAGGATTCAAACATGTAATATGCATTACAAAGGAAGGACAACATATCATTTTAGCACTTTAACACTGAATGGCTTTACTTTGGCTGACTTAACCTAGAAGATAAGTCTAACATTTCCTGTCTGAAGGATAGGATCCTGGCAGAATGCAAATAGAGTCAAGTCTGTTCAATACAGGACCCAGAAAGACCCAGACAACTGAAGCCTGATAGATTAAGTTAAAAAAAGCAAGCCTAAAGAGGAAGCAGTACACAAAAGGTAAAAAAAAAAAAAAAAAAAAAGTACAAAAATAACCAAGTCTAAGAACCATAAAGACCAGATCAAGCAACTAGTAACAGAAGATTTCAGTTCAACTGGGGTTCTGAAAAACTGAGAGACTGGGTGAATTCAGAAATGGCTGCAAACTTCATCAGTTCTCAGCCATTAACAAAAATGTTCCCAAGCTTGGGACCTGATGAAAATTCCTTTTCCATCAATGCATCAAACAGGCCAGATTAAATGACCTGGACCTTCCAAAGTCAGTTCTGTTCAATGTTAATTCAGACATTGGCAGGCTGAGTAAACAAAAAGCAAAGTATTATTCTTAAGACAAAGGCTATTCCACAATCTTACAAAGAGAGAGTGAAAGCCTTTGTGGACAATAAGAGAAAACGCACATGCTCTTCAAATAAGGCCAAGGGATATAAAAAAGAAAAAACAACAATAGGCAGATCAACCTGCCAGCCAGAGGAAATGATAGACAGGATCTAATAGATCTTGCATTACATCTCTGGATTCAAGGTCTGAACTCCTCCCATCAACTTCCAGGAACAACAAGAAAAACGTAGCCAACAGAGCACGTCAAGATAAGGCCAACTCAAGGCCTTCACAGTCCATCTTTGCAAACTGCACCAAAAACCCACTATCATCAGAAAATGTAGAACAATCCCACCAGTGTTGTTCAGAAAGGCTGATATTCATCCAGGAGGAAGAGGAGAGAAGAGGGTGAACTTCATGACCTCTCTCAAATGTCTGTTCCGTTGCAGGGTGCACTCTACCAGACGCAATGAGTGAACAGCGAGCCTGAGCGTGTGTGTGTCTTTTCAGTTCAGCTGTCTCAGTCTGAGATGAAGCGAGATAATGAGCTCACTCACCTTCATGATAAATTTACTTCTAAGAGTTCAGTTAGGTAGAGAAGAAAAGTCTTTGGACTGTGTGTTCAGGTTTTGATCTGTAACATATATGGTAATATTTGAGCTGAAATCTGAATTTAAGGGAATGCGTAATAATAGAAAGAAGTCCAATATCAGCAACCTTCTCATTCTTCAGGGTAAATCCATTGCTGAAACTAACCGGTCACCAATTTTTGAGTTTGCCACATTCATTCATTTTGCCAATAAGTGTCTTGTTAAAAAAAACTCTCATTGTTTTCTGGTGAAAGATACAGGGAGACCATTATATTCATTCAGTCTTTGGTGTCCAAAATGCAAATAAAGAGCATGATGCTTCGCAAATGGAAGGTAGTGTAAAACTGCTGACAACACACAGCTAACCTCACACATGGAGAAATATTAAAGTATACAGTACGGAATTACACACATCCATTTTTCCATTTTCTTCCATTTTTTTCAGGAAGTGTTGGAGTCTATCCTAGATGTCACAGGGTGAGAATAGTATGAAATTATGTACAAGTTACTTTCGTGGAAAGTATAAGGTCTCAATCCCAAAGACTTAGAGGTTGGTATGTGTTTGACTATTAATGCTAGAAAACAATGAGTATTCTGCTACCAGTTGCGAAGGATTGTTGGAGGTTGCAGTTAGCTGCTTTGAAATCCAGTGCTAAAGCTCTTAGCCATATTAGTGGTATATATGGCAAAATTTTAGGACAAGCAAGGTAGATTTAGTCAAATCTTGTCAAATGTCAAATGTAAAAATCCAAAATCCATTTACACTACTGCCATTTTGTGGCCATGCTCAGCTATTGTTACTGAAAGCTCCACTTGTTTCCTACTCATAGGAAACTGTGGCTGTCTCCATTTTACAGGCACGTCCGTCTCCTGCTAACAAAGACTTGAGCTGGGCAAGCTGAGAAGCCAGAAGCTTTTTTTCTGATGGTTTGTGCATGCACAATGTGGATAATGTGCTCATCTTTCACTGTAAACTGATGGCAGACCAGGTAAAACAGGATCTTAATAAAAACACAGAGCACTATAACTGCAGAAGACCAGTGTATATTCACCATTCCAGACATAGAATTGCACTGCCCAACATATACAGTCATAGAACAGTTTCAGAAATGTGCCTTGTGCTTAAGATGGTAAGATGGAGTGTGAAAAGCTTTTTACAATCTCCTTTAGTACATTAGCAGGAAAAGCTCAGATGATGATGCAGAGGGAGCTGCAGATCTGACCATGTCTTGTCTAATAAAACAGACAAGTTGAGCATCTATGAAAGATCACGTGGTGGATTGAATAGAATGCATTTAACTGTCTGTTTAGCCAAAACTCTACCTTCATGTTTCATTAATATTCTTGACCCTTCCCCCCCAGTAGATATTGACAGTTAACCACGTCACACATTTTTAGAATGAAATGTATTTAATATACTTATAAAAACAAAATCAAGGTCGAGGACTGTGTTTCTAAACTCAGAGCTGTGAATAAGCTCCACAGTTGTGCAAACATCTCTGCTTGTCTTTCTGTAAAAGTCACCACATGCCATTGGGCTAATACCAATATATCACTAATATGGCATATTAGTGACATAGGACTAATTTGCTGTTCTACACTTCTTGACACACAAGCAGTTAATTTTTCATTTTTCATTCTCAATTCAGCAAATTTTTGTCTACAAAGGTCAATACAGCAGAGGGTCAAAGTTCAGATGAACACGTCACAGTGATTCATACAGAGGGGTGGAAAAGCTGTTTTGGCTCACTTGCCACTTTGATTCTGACAATATCCAACACACATCAGTCCACAGTGTACATTTCACACTTTGCCTCTCCAACGCGTGACATGTACACACATGCAGAAGTTGCAGTAATCTGCAGTAACAGCATAGGAAGATATTTTATTTCAAGAAAACATGAAAATAATCAAGAGGAATCATTTAAACAGACATTACTAAGACACTTGCATGTAAAAAAATCTTAACTATCTAGCTTAATAATTTCTGGAAATTACCAACTACCAACTTATTCTCTTGCAGTAGTGCAATTTCTGTATGTGTGTACATTTTACGCTTTGGAGAGGCAATGTGAAACGGACATGGTGGAACGGCATGTCTGTTACACTCTTTGCTGTGTTATCGGGTTTTAATATCGACTACCGAATTAAAGGACTGTATACAAATGAACCTGAATATCTTTGGCGATGCCATAACAATGAAAAACAGATTTTGTGTTTACTGTTACTCCCTTATTGAGTGTAAGAGCTCTGGAAAGCTGAAAAAATGGCAGATGCACTTAGCTTAGAACTAACGTTGGTTATATTCAAGTAAAGTAAAATCTATGCTTTACCTCATTTGTTATGTTAGAGTGGTCTATTCTGCTATTGGCATGCTTTTTTAATTTCTTTTAAAAATAATTTGGATAATAGGCAAACTTATTCCCAGTGCAAAGTTCTAATATAAGGCATGTACACAAAGTTTGTACTCATTAAGAATGTTGGATATGAGCCAGGATACAACAGATGCCACTTGTTCTGTCTTTGCTTTAGAGCCGTTAAACAGTATTTCCTTGTTGCTCTCAAAGGAACCAGTAGGTTATTTCAGCAGTATTCAATTACCTTCAGCACCACTCAATCAATTTCAATCAGTCAGCCGAAGGACTCTTGTATTCACTGCATTAGCCGGTTGTATACAGAGAAATGTCTTTTCTGTCTAGACGAAGGCACGGTGCATGAATGGAATGGGCTGTAATCATTAACAGACTGTAGGCAGAAAAAGTTTTTTACATTTGTCAATAACTGCACCTTTCACTTCAACTATTCAACAGTATTTTAATACATTATTGAATTTAGTTTTCAAAAAAAATAAATAAATGTAAGGTAAAAACCGTATGTTCAGACGAGGCTTTCTATGAAAATACTGTATGTACACTGCATTGTGTATTTAATTTCACAACTCTTTATTCTTTTAATGAGAAGAATTCTAACTTTAACTTTGTGTACTCAAACGTTTCCAGTTAAAAGTTTTAATGAGTTGCCAGGTTCAATCAGAAATTTAAATATGAGCACGACACAGGACAGGTAAAGAGTGACTGAACCAACTCAAAATCTGAAGATTATTTTTCAGCCTGTTATCAAGCTCCTCTTTGTTTTGTCTTTGCTTGATAAAACATAACTCCTGAAAGTACATTTCCATCACATTTGAAGTGGACAATGTCAGATGTTAGTTAAACATTTTAAAATGATGCTGGGTCATTCCATGAAAAATTAGTAAGTGCCTCCCATCTGACCTCGTCAAACTTTCCTGATTTTATTTATACAACTTTAGTACATTTAAGATTGTGTAAAATTTTGCTCTCATACTTTGATTTCTGAGTTTATAGCCCCACAAGTGCACAGAGTTGGGTTGAAAATCTGCCCCTTTTTATTGTGTGTGTTTTATTTATTTCTTCTTTATAGCAATTTTGTCCCAGTTTTGCCCCTCAAGACCTAAATCCAATAGCTAGCCACATGACATTTTCAGGGCTGAAAATGCCATCTGAAAATCTGGAGCAAAGTCAGTTTTTTCATCCAGAGTATTATAGTCTAGAGCCAAAATCTTTTTTTAATGGACTTTTTTTTCTTTAAACAACTTTTAGCATCACCATCATGGGGTATAGCAAGACTGTTACTCTGAATATTTTATGTGTTTTGGGATATTTGTACCATTGCTATATAAAGAGAGTACATATGCAACTACATCCGATGATTCAACACCTTAATTCTGTGTTTGGCATCATCGTCCTGTTGCATGACCCAATTACAAACCTAAGTCGTGCTGCCATGTTCTTTTTAGAGAGAGGAGACTTTCCTCTGGCATCCCTTTCAAACATGCCAGACCTGTTCAATCTTTTTCTAATTCCACTGTCATGTACTTTAACATTTAACACACTAACTGAAGTCTGTAGTGAAGTTCTTTCTACTCTAGAAAACCTTGTAACATTGTGTAAACACAAACCTGAATCCAGGGGTCGGAAGTACAAATAATTTGTTACTGTTCTCAGATATCTGTTATTTTCAGAAAATTAAATAATCAAGTAAACTTTTTTACTATTACTCCCTACATTTTTAAACAACTATCTGTACTTTCTACTTCTTACACTTTCAATACTTTTGGTTTAAGGCATATGACAGAAGTTATTGTTTGAGCCTGAACAGTAACATGCGAAAGGCTCCTGATGGTGTGTTAATCACCACAAGATGTCACATAAAAAGTGATAAAAGAGGCAAAACTGTGTGCCAAATTCAGGGGTTAGTCGCAGTACTTCAGCATTTAGCTAGCTGTACGAAATGTTTTTTAAGTAGCAGAAAATTTCAAATCTAACGTTTCTATCAGTTCAACAAACATCAGTGAACACGCTGTCTCTGTGCAGTTTTTCTCACAGTGTGTCGTTAGCTAAAGCTCCAGCTGCTATACTTGACAGGGAGAGAAAAGAAAGAGAGCTAACTTCACTCATTGATGGAGAAAGATAAGAAAGACAGGACATTAGAGGAAGAGGAGAGGTTAGGTTTAAAGGTAAGGACTTCTCAGTGCAGTTTGATAAACTGGAAATTTAAAGCTTACATGTAAGTCCTCATGTTTTTAAATCTTATATAGGTTCTGTAAATGTGACATTGTGTTTTTCAAATTGTGAAACATGCTGCTGAACAAACTGAGGTAGACTAACTGTGTTATTTAATGGCTGCATGAAAATCCTCTGCAGGTTAGTGCAGGATAAACAGGTTAGTCTGCTGTACTGTGATGGATTTAAAGTAATGAGCAGTGTGTGACTGATACACAGTGGCTGTGGTTTCATGGTCAGAGCTCAGTACATTAAGTGTAGCAGAGATCTGACGTTAAGTCTACTGAGAGTCTGAATAGAAATTATTGTGGGTTGTGATTCTTTTCTCCACGCTGAGATATTACAACTGATTTTAGGGTTCCTCCACCTGCTGAAGCCACTTTAACCTCTGACTGTACACATTTTCCCTTTTAGAGTCACCTCTACAATGTAGGCAACAACACATAGATATATAATTTTTATATGATATATTTGATATAATTTGTTGTATTATTTTTCTCTGCTCATGTTCTACTTACCTGATTCAAAATTTAGACTGAAATAAAGTTTCTAATATTATTTTATTATTACAGTAATATAGCACAAGGTTTAGTTACCCTGTTCTTCTAGGAGCTACTTTTACTTTCTTACTCTGAGTACATTTCACAGCCGGTCCTTTTTACTTTTACTTGAGTAAAGAAGTTTAATAAACTTTTACTGCAGTATTTTACTAGTATATGTACTTGTGGGCCAGTGCCTGAATGCTCCAAACAAAACAAAAATATTTCATTCACAATAGAACACAGAAAAAATATCCAGTGTTATCACTGACAAAATGTACAATTTTTACAGAAATATTAACTCATTGGATTTGATGGCAGCAGAATGCCTCAAAAAATTGTGACAGGGCCGTGTTTACAACTGTGTAGCATCCTCTCTTCTTTTAATAGTATACAAGTATTTAGGAACTGATGAGGCCAGCTGCTCGACTTTTAGGAAAGGAATGTCACCCCATTCTTGCTATAATACATCACTGGGCTGACAACCATTCACACTAGAAGTACTTTTGAACTACCAATTAAGATGAACCAACAACTTGCATGCTTTTGGACTGTAGGAGAAACATGGAATCTCTAGACAGAGGGTTGATTTGAACCCTTGACATTCTTGCTGGGAGTTATCAGAGCTACTCACTGTGCCACTGTTCTGCCCACAATTCAGGTACAGTGTTTACCAGATTAGTAATCTCTGCTCATCTTTACTTCTGAGTACTTTATACTTTATAAGATGCTCTTTTTTCACTGACCTGCCACCAACCTAATTAGATGTGAGCTGCTTTCTTTATAACACTTAATATCCAGCGCTTTGTTGCCCCATTCCAACTTTTGCTCTGCTGTCACCAAATTCAAAATGAGATCTTTTTTTCATGATTTGATTTGTTCTCTGTTTTGTGTTCTGTTGGACATCGCCTCTAAGTCTAATAGTCAACAATCTTTCACTGAGAATTACAACTGCTCTTTCATAAAATTCGGACTTGGACTCACATGTTAGCAAATTGTAAGCATTGTAAAGTCACTGCTCTGGTCTACTTCACAAAGTGAAACAGCCAAGCCATTGACCAACCGAGATCCCACAAAGTAGACACTGAGCATAAATGTTCTTCCATGCTGGGGCTATGAAAATGCACAGCTACAAAGCAACACTGTCTGAGTTACTCACCATGCATGACACACGACTCATAATTATACTCCGGTGTTCCAAAATGTTTGGTCAGTTTGGAAGCATTTGCATACAGTCTGTTGAGTCTGCAACATTACATTAATATACATGTGATATTTTGAATTTGACATTCTTTATCAGAAAAAAAACATCCACTGTTTTCCACACCATTAGATACCCAGAAATATCAGTTGAAGGTCATAACTTTTCAACAACACCCGCCACCCACATTAACATTAAACTTGATGTGCCAACACGACTGTGCAAATTGATTCACACAACACTCACATTAATAAGGCTAGTAATGAAGCTAATTAATTGCTTAATGATGAAAACAGATATGCAAGAGCAGCTTCTACACAGACTGTTAAAATCACCTCGTGCCCTCATTTTAAAAGAGTTGAGTTCCACATCATCGTACCCTGTTTTTTGGGTTTTTTTATGATGAAAGAGAGGTGTGTGGCTCAGACACGAAAGCTTCTCCTGAAGCGAAACTAATGTCATTGAGTGGGAGGTTCTGAATTGCAGTAGACAAACATACAGCGATCTAAATAAGCTGAAGGCAGAACTTTAAAACAGCTCAGGAGAAGAAGGTGCAACTGGTTAATTTGGGTTTGTGATTGTGTCAAATTTGAAATGGCGGATGCATTAAACACAAACAGATGTGCTGAATAGGGTAGGAAGAATAACAAGAAAGCACGCCTTATACCTAAACGGATTTTTGATGTTAAAGATGTAAGCTTGTCTTCTACTGGGTATAGGCATTTAAGAAATGCGATATGCTGATTATGCACAAAAAGGAAAAAAATGGTGTAAAAAGTACTGAAAAAGTTTTTTTTTTATGACCCTCAAATCAGAAAAAGCAGAATCCAGGGCATCTGTCAAGTTAAGACATGCATCTCATGCACAATCCCATTTATGCTGAGCTACCTAAAGACGTTTCACCCCCATACTCTTATCCAACAATTACACAACATTTTTTTAAATAGAGGTTACGGAAAGGCCAACTATCGAAGACTTATGACCCTTGGATGGTCTAAGTCTTATGGTTAAAGACCACTATCAGTTGCAGACTGCATGACTGAAAGCTGTACTAATCTATGCTCGTACACATTCACAAGTGATCAAGCAAAGATATCTAAGTGGAAATGAGCAAAGAGTGTAAAAATATAATTGAAAGCACGTTTTGAATTTAATAAATCATGCTCTTTGTTTTTTTAACTGTGTTAAATGCTTTGATCGAACACCCCACCTTCTTAACGGTGGGATGGTCTTTTAATGCATCTGACAAATTACAAATAAAGGCACTGAGTAAACACCTGACACACACCTATTTCCCTTTAACTCTAGATAGAGTTTTAGCTTCCTATATCTTCTAATTTTGGTTTTACAGCTCAATAATCCCACTGCCATTGATACTAGTCTCTGTAAACTGCTATTTTTAGAGGAAAACCTACTGTATGCCACTTGCACACCACCTCACTAAAAGTGGCTCACTGAGTCATGAGACTGTTTTACTATCTAAATTTACAGGGCGATAGAGGAAAGCCCAGTCAAAATACGCCCGGCTTAAATAAAGCAATTGCAGCTTTTTAGAGAACTGCTCAGCCAAATCATATCCTATAAAACACTGGACCTGGTGGAGAATAAACACTGCCACGAATAGTTTGTGGCCTCGGCATACTCAAAGTGCCACTTTGTCTTTATAAGGACAAGTTGTGATGACATGACATTTTAAAATGAATGTGTAAATAAATACAATTTTTAAAAAGGACTTCTAAAAAATCTGCAAGTAGAAACGTCTGAAACATCAGAAATTATGTTTAAAAAATCTAAACTGGGCTGCATTTTTGATTTGACATGTAGTCATTGGGACAATTAGATTTCTAAACCAGGTCTAAGGTATTGTTATTGTAGGTAAACCTCTACAATATGAGACAGAACCACAGCAACCATTCCCTGTCTGTAAGCATTTAGAGAGAGTGGGGAGGACGAACTCCCTACTGCCAGCAGCTGGGGGGTGAGGAGAAAGAGAAGAGAGAAAAAATGAGCACAGAGAGAAAATAAATAAACTGGAAAAAAAAACACAGATTCCGGGAGAGAGCAGACAGAAGTTACTGACATGCTGTAGTGGCACATAAAAACATCAAGAGAGAAATAAGAGAGTGGAGAAGAAATTCTCAGTACATCATCAGAAGTGCCTCGTAAATATCCCCATGTTGGAGTTCTTGCTGTCGCTGTGTGTCCGCAGACTTTCCACTGGCTGTTTGTTCTGCATAAATCACTGCTCTCATTTGTGTGTCTGTATGTGTAAAAACCGCAACCAGTACAGTCTACATGCTCACAATATTTGACTTTTTTCAATGAATGAGTCATTGCGACTGCTTTTGATGTTCCTCTTGTGATGGTCTGTTATTGCATAAGGTCATGTGTTCACCCATCTGTATTGAATGTCAGTTGTATTTGTTTACTTTTTATATTATACGTGTTTTATGTGTTGTCATTTCTGTTGCCTCCTTGGCGAGTTGTTTTTTTTTCTCAATGAGACCTTCACCTGGATAAATGAAGGATATATTCTATATGGGCGATCGTGGCTCAAGAGTTGGGAGTTCGCCTTGTAATTGGAAGGTTGCCGGTTCGAGCCCCGGCTTGGACAGTCTCGGTTGTTGTGTCCTTGGGCAAGACACTTCACCCGTTGCCTACTGGTGGTGGTCAGAGGGACCGGTGGCGCCCCAGGGTGGCTGTGGCTACAATGTAGCTTACCATCACCAGTGTGTGAATGACTGGATGTGTAAAGCGCTTTGGGGTCCTTAGGGACTAGTAAAGCACTATACAAATACAGGCCATTTACCATATTAAAAAGGCCAATCTCAGACCTTCTGTTCAGGTAGGACCTGCTTTTCTATTGTTTTTTTTTAATGTGTCAGTGGCTTCATACCTAACCTCTGAGTACATGAACATAGGTTTTTCTGTTTTCACTGAAATACTATTTGTGGCGAGCTCTAATGTAGCACAGATCACAACTGCGCGTGTGTGAGAGGAGAAGACAAAAACACAGCTCTTCCTCCCACAGTGTGTGATAACACAGAAACACTGCTGCACTCTGAGTCATTCTGACACACACTCACACACACACACACATGCACACAGCCCCTCCTTCCGCCCTTGGTGTTGTCCTTCACTAACTCAGCACACACATGTGCAGTGGCACACACACAGAACCTTCCCTCAGCTACCAAGGTAGCAGCAGCAGAGCCACTACTGCACTAAATACGCAGGATTTCATAGACATAATGAGCAAATATATTCAAGAAGCAAAAATGCACCACCAGATGAAATGCCTCTTCCGAACGGGAAAGATCCATAATTTCATGGTTAATTAAAACTGGATAAACGAGGAGCTAATTGCAGGGAAATGTAATTAATGAAGCAGTAGGTAAGGTGTATGCTGCAAGCTCCCAATCACAGTGAAGACCTGGCTCAGTGGAGAGAAACTGATGTATCAGGTATGAAGTAGTTAAAATATCTCCCTTTTTTGTATTTCTTTTCTTAAAAAAAAAAATAAAAAAATTGTCACCTGAAACCTGACGCGTATCATATTTCAGCAGCCATGTAGAGTGAGAATCTTTCTGAGTGTGTGTGTGTGTGTGTGTGTAAAATCTTAACTCAACAGTGAGAAATAATTGGAGTTCTGCATTGGCAGAATATAGTGCTGTGCTGCACTCCTCTGAATATGTAACTGATGGGGCCAGGAGGAGAGATAGAGGGAGGAAGGGATGGGGCTGCCTCATTCCTATTCATGTAAGGCATAATAAAATAATCTTTTTGATTTGCAAGCAGTAAATTCTCTCTCTGCTGTCAGTGCTGTGCTGCACATTTTCATCTTGGTTTAGGGGAAGCGCTGCCCCTGTCTTGTCTTGGAGCACTGGACTTGTGTTGTTTACTACTGTCGCTATATCACAAATGCCAAGGCTGCAACACGCTCAGCCTCACAGAGACTCCGTCCCGTCTAAGATGCATGGAGTCAACAAGCTGCACCGATCCTTGAGGCGATAGCCTTGAGCTCCAGGAAACCTGGACTGTATTGGTGTGATTCTGGTGCGGATAAACACCGTATAATGCTTGGGCTAAATCTGGAGGTCAGGGAACACTCACTGCTCGTGTGCATCTCCCCTAAGGCGCGCACAGAAGAAATAGGGCAGCCAAGTACAACGGTATCCCAGCAAAAAAAAAAAAAAAGAATTAAAAAAAGGAATTGCTCCCAACATAGCTGTGGACAATGCAGTCTATTGCTGCCAAGCGGAGCATACAGGGGAGCGCTAAGCTGGGTTGACACAGTAGTCTCTGCTGCACATGATAAAATGACCTTCACATTAAACGGCAGGCAGTGCCAGCAGGAGCTGAGAATAAACCCTGACTGGTTTTCACTGGACGATGCATCACGAGGCAGCAACGAGAATTAGAGTTTTGGGGCCTCACTTTTTACTGGAAGAGTATATTGTGCACGTCGGCACGAAGCAGTTCTTCTTACTCATTGGAGGTTTTTTTTTTTGTGAACGAGATTTCAACATCTCTAAATATAGTATTGAATTTGTGAGCATCATTTGCACTGATAATTATCACAAACGAGGCTACGGCTGGGTCTTAAATTAACCAGTCTATTCTGCATATAGTGGTGTTTTTCTTAATTTAGTTATGCAAAATTATGATTAATGATTAAAAGTGCCTTCAAAAATGTCCCCAATCCACTAACAGTACACATGAGAAGATGACATGAAAAAAGTCTGGCTCGCTCTCTTTAAATTTTACTCATACATTATGATTTTGCAAAGCCTCGGGATCTTACTAGGTCACTGTTTGCACAACTAGACAACTAGATTCCTTTTGAGGTTATTTCCCTTCCAGTGGAGAACAGCAGAACAGAATCAGCAGGATCATTTGGCCATTGCTTTCTTTGTGTGTGCAATGGTGTGTTAGAAGCAAAACGGCCAAAAAGAAAAAGAAAAGAAAGCCCTTCAGAATGTGTACCTATTGTTTTTGACAATAATCCCGTATTTGAACCTCCCATGAAAAAAACATGCTATAAAATGAAACATGTTGGATTTGGTCAAAATCAGTAACAAACTGGCTCCCAAGCTGTGTTTTTCTTTTATGCAAACACATGCAGGATGGTATTTTCTCTATTAAGAAGTTATCATAAATCATAAAACCTAGCCGTGCACATTTTAACATTAGCCATTTAACACATTAGTCATCTGTTATCATCAATGTATCATTAATGGATAGAGGACTGCAGTTAGAGAACAGAGTAATAATTGAGCTGTGACAGAGCGGATTACAGACCAATAAGGACCAGGGAGGGTATCTGGTTGGGCCGAGCAGCGAGGGAACTGTGGCTGAACTGAGCAGAGAGCCCTGAGTGTGGACAACCAATCTGAGCAAATAAAGACTGACAACCGCACCAGCGCAGCCGAATCAGACGAGCAGAACTGGGGATGTAAAGAGCTGCAGACTGAGGCGGAGCAGTGTGAACGCTGGATGAGAGCGAGACGGCAGGCAGATGTGGACAGGATGATAAACTTTAACTTTTCAACTTGTATGATCATTTATTAAAATCTGCTTCTCATTTAGTTGTAGTCAGATGTGAGGTCATTTTGTGAATTTTAGTATGATTATTATTTAAAGCTCTTTTGTAACTTTTCAATAATGCTATACTTTCTATATTAATTAAATCACAGAAAATGTGAATTATATATAACTTTAATTCTTAAAATCTAAAATCTTCATGAAATCTAACTTATAATAGGGAAAATTAGTTTAAAATTAACAACATTTTCAAGCAATGACTTCTTTGGCATTACTTCTGTTGTTGCAGGATGGAGTAATAATAATCAAAGTGTTTTTATTGAGTTTTCAAAAAACATATCATCCATACAGAAAAACTCGAACTCAAGTCCTACAACACAATGTAAGACAAAGCTGTACCCAGACAGAAAGAAAGGGGGGGGAAGAAAAAAAAAAAAAAAAAAAAAAAAAAGGGGGGGGGGGGTAAAAAGTTGCCAGTTATGGAGTAGACGGAAACTCATCTTCAAAATAGGAAATGAAAGGCTGCCAGACCTTAAAGAATTCCTTGGTGTTGCCCTGTATAGTAAATCTGAGATGTTCCAATTTGAGGTGTGCCATCACCTCTTCCACCCAGCGTTTATGGGATGGCGGTGTTGCCTTTATCCAGTTAAATAGAATCAGTCTCCTAGCCAACAATGAGGTGAATGCTATTGCCTTCCTCTGAGAGGCCGTTAGTTGAGTTTCCCTTGGTGCCACACCAAAGATGGCTGTCAGAGGCATTGGTTCCATATCTTTATTATAAATGAATGAGAATGTTCTAAAGATGTTAGCCCAAAAGTCTTTCAGCCTGGAACAAGACCAGAACATGTGGCATAAGTTGGCTGGCACCTGTTTACATCTGGGGCAGGTCGGATCGGCCCCCTGGTACATTCTTGCCAGTTTCTCCCTTGACCAGTGGAGTCTGTGTAACACCTTGAACTGTATCAATCCGTGTCGTACACATACAGAAGCAGAGTGTACTAGATCTACTGCCCCTCCCCAGTCAACCTCTGAAATGTCCAGCCCCAATTCTTCCTCCCATTTCCTTCTTACATTGTCCAGGGAGGGGGAAGCCACCTTCTGAATATTTGCATATAGCGTGGAGATTGTCCCCTTAGCAGTCGGATCTGTGTCCATCAGCTCGTCTATCCATCCGCTTTGTGGAAGCTCGAGGGAGGGGCTGAATGACTTTTTCACAAAGTCCCGAACCTGGAAATATCTGAAGTAATTAGTCTTGGAGGAGATTCCATAGTCCTTTTCCAGTTGAGCAGCAGACATAAAAGTACCATTTTTAAACAGATGTTTGACACATTCCACCCCAGCTCTATGCCATTCCCTAAAGGCTGTTCCCCCGAGGGCCGGGGAAAACAAGTGATTTCCATAGATGGGAGCAGATAGGAGGGCGTTTCTGTTTTTAAAATGTGATCTGAATTGAGTCCAAATTTTCAAAGAATTAGATACCACCGGGTTGTTTGTGTAAAGATGTTTGCTCAAGGGTAGAGGAGCGCAGACCAGGGAGCGCAGGGACACTGGGCTAGAGACATACCTTTCCATATGAACCCATATTGGGGTTTCATCCTCATCTAACTCTCTGACCCAAAATAACAACTTATGTATATTGGCAGCAAAATAATAGTGCATGTAGTTCGGCAGAGCCAGGCCTCCCTCTTCTTTCTGTCTCTCAAGAAACTCTCTTCTTATCCTGGGGACTGTTTTTTTCCAAATAAAGGCAGATGTACATTTGTTCAATTCCTTAAAAAATGATTTAGGAATAAAAATTGGTATCGTCTGAAATAAATAAAGGAACCGTGGCATTATATTCATTTTAACAGAATTTATCTTCCCTGCTAATGATAAGGGGAGCGATGCCCACCTTTCCATATCTAATTTTGCTTTGTCCAGTGTGACTTTAAAGTTATTGTCCAGTAAATCTTTATATTTACTAGTTACATCAACACCTAAATATGTAAATTTATCCTTATGTATTGCAAAGGGATAGGCCCGGAAAGAAAGTTTCCTCGCCTGTTTATTAATGGGGAAAAGAACACTCTTGTCTAAATTAATTTTATAGCCCGACACCCTCCCAAAATCTTTGATAATACCAAGGGCCACCGGGATACTAATGGCAGGGTTTGACAGGAAAAGGAGGAGATCGTCAGCATATAAGGACAGCCTATGGTTTTGTGTCCCCCTTTGTACCCCTACCAATTCAGCAGCCTGTCTTAGCATTATCGCAAGGGGTTCAATTGCCACATCAAAGAGCAGGGGAGACAAAGGGCACCCCTGTCTCGTTCCCCGGAATAGAGAGAAGGGTTCAGATATGATATTATTTGTTCTTACCATAGCCTGGGGGCTCGAATAAATTATTTTAATCCACGAGCAAAATGTTGGACCAAAGCCGAATCTCTCGAGGGCCGTAAATAGATAGTAATACTCTATTCTATCGAAGGCTTTGTGGGCATCTAGGGATATCACAACCTCTGGCATAATGTCATCTTCAGCAGTATATACTACATTGAACAGACGGCGGAGATTGCTGGAGAGTTGTCTACCTGCAACAAACCCTGTCTGATCAGGATGTATTATCTTACTTATAACAAGCTCAATTCTAGCTGCCAGTACTTTGGTCAGTATTTTATAATCACATCCAAGTAAACTTACTGGGCGATATGACTCACATTTAAGTGGGTCCTTATTCTTCTTAAGGAGTACAGAGATCAAGGCCTGTGACATTGTTTGTTGCAGGATGGAGTAAAGATCTTCTCTGTATCAGAAATGAGTTTTAAGTATTTTCCTGCGTGACGGTATCAAGTTTGAAATTCTAGTAGGCTATCATAGTGGTACGAGACCATTAAAACACACGCACACCCATAATTACTAGCATACACAATTAAACGTGGGCAGTCAGACGGTGAGCATTAGTTTGACATAGTAGCTCTGACTTTAGTTGGAGCGAAAACTAAAAATAAGACCACAAATAAAAAAAAGTAAAATCCCTCAATAAATCTGCTGAGGGTCAGCAAGTCTCATTGCTCGTCGAGCTACATTTTTCACTAGTGAATTTTGCTGCAAGAAACTTTTTCCCCCTCTGCTGATTTCAGAATCACACACACACACACACACTCGTATAGGCTGCAAGATCGTCTCAGTTCATACAGCAAGTCAGAAAAAGATGCAAGAGAAAGAAAGTCTCTGGCAGAAGTGAGTAAACTTAGTACTTTTTTTTTACCTACTAAAACACGTCAGCAATGATCTATTACATCAACCGTGAATCCATCATGACCAACACAAGAGCAGCTACACTTAAATCAAAACTATCCAGACAGTAAAAAAGATCAGCAAAAAAACAGCCAACACTGAATTATCTCCACATTTTACAGTAGGTCTGTGTGTTGCCTTTCTCTCAATTGTCATTGGTGTAATATGGACATATGGACTCACAACCAATTTGAAATCCAGAGGAAAAGCCCATCCAGTAAACCCCAGGAATCTGACCTTCTTGCTGCGAGGCAACAGTGGACTGGACCTCTGTGACATCAGAAACAGCATTTAAGGAAAACTGAAATTGCTCGAAAAATCATGTGATGTAAGGCAGAGACTTTATTTCCTAACCTGTACCAAATATGTTTGAAATGAACATCTGAAATCCCTTTTATGTAGCCATGCCAGGTGGTGACTGTTAATGGAGAAGGTCACATAAAGACAAAGAAGGGTTAAGTAGTTGAAACAATAGAAGCACACGAGCGTATGTGTTTTAAATTCTTGAGCTCTTCATTCCTTCAAAGGTCAGCACTGGAAGAATAGTTTGATGTTGGTCAATAGCACAAACTCAGGTATTAAAGTCTGTTAAACTCAAAGTGAAAACATTATTAAACTATTAAATAATTCATTCAAATAATTAGATTTTATAGCAAAGTGTTGTTTGCAGTTTCCTAACTAATCTGTACACCTGCCATAGCTCCACAATGCAAGTCAAAATCTAAACTGTATGAGGCAGGAGTGCTGGGAGTAACTTTTTTATTTCATTTTTATTTAACCTTTTGTATACAGGTTAGTCCCATTGAGACTCAATGTCTCATTTACAAGAGAGATCTGTTCCAGGTGTGCTGTACTGGATGCAGATTTAACTACATTCAAAACTTTGACAAAGGCAAAACTGTTAGGATATGATGAATGCATCACAGCATATCAGAAATGATGAAGCCAGTGACAATCGAGCAGCAACTTTCCAATTCACAGTCAACACTTTCCAGTTCAACAGAAAGAAGCCTCAGTCCTGAATGCTGTAGCTTTTTGTGGCTCAGCTCTCTTAGACTAGCGGACTGGGAGCTATAACACTCTTCTAATGGCTACCCGAAGCTGGCTCCAGAAGTGTTGATCCCCAAAGCCTGTCAAGAAAAAACGGGCAACTCCAGCCATGAAAATAACTGACCTGGTAAGGGACTGAGGGATGAGTTAGAAAAAATCTTATCAACTGCAGCTCAACTCGTGGAACGCAAATTTCCAGTCTCATATTAAGCATGGAAGTTAACATTATAGATCATCACTGTAAATCACAATTCAGACGAGGTTTTGCATGACACAGCAAAAAAAAAACAAAAAAAAACTTTAGAGATTTAATATAAAAATCTGAATGGTCTTGCATAAAGCTCATTGATTGACACGATTGACAAGCTCCATCATCTGCAGCCTTCACCGTCTCTTCACAAGGTTAAATTATTCGCTCCTTATCCTTGCCCAAGCTTTTCACAGTGTAATGTAATTGTGAACAGCAGGTTCACACTGTGAATGACCCAGCCGAGGGACTTGGAGGATATTCTGATTAGTTACACCAGCTCAGCTGTGATGATTGCATGGCTAATGCTTTAAATGAAGTGTATGAATCTGACTTATTTACCCAGAAAGCGTCCACTGTTAAGTCTGTCATATCACTGATGAGGTCCAGACAAATTCTAAATAGATTAAGCAGGTTTTAATTGTAATAAGCCTGATCTGCACGCTGCTGTATCCGCCATCACACAGATTTTGTGCGTTCTCACACATACCTCTTTCCAGAAAGTCTTAGAAAGGTTCAGGCTGCAACACGTGTGAAAACTGCATAAATCTGTTTCTGCTACCTCTGTTCCCTCTAACGTTCTTTGGAATCCTTCAGCAGAACTCCTCACAGACCACCGAAGCAGCTTGTCGTGCTCAAAGGCCAGTGAAGTCAAAACACTTTAAAAAGTTTTCCTTTTGCTGTACGCACACTTGTGCAGCTTGCCTAGAGCGGCCAATAAGTGTTGGAATTTGGAAGAGTACTTTCAGGAGACTTTACTGTTCCACAACTTTTGTGGCCAATTATCCGAGCTAATTTAAACTGGCTGAATGTCTCCAGTCTTAAACCTACTTTTCAGGTATTCTTCCCTTCCTGCTTTCTTAGAAAAGAGCTTTGCACAGGGGTCTGGTGCAGAGATGTTATGCGGTTCTAGTCAACACTGTCAGCTCTCTTACACCTTCCTGTGGAACAGAAACGCTTTCTCCCTCCCTCTCTCTCTTTTTTTTTTTACAACCATTGTTTGCCTTCTTTTTAGAGGTTCAGATGGTTCACTGCTCTCACCTCTTGGCTCTAGCCTTCATTCTGCTGGGCTCTGCTTTCTGCAAGGTGAGGGGGTTTTGCTAAATCCCTCCCTGTCACTGGGCATAATGGACCACCTCCCTTACAGAGCAGAAATTCACATTCATCGCTTTTCCAAAGAAGCACTGAGGACGTTTAAAATGTGGAAGCAGTTTAGGGAGAGAAATGGATGAGTCTAGTCTCGGTTCCATACTGAGGGGAGCTGCAAATACATTTAGGCAGGTGAAAAGGCATCATCCTCTCCTCATTTCATTCTTCAAACAGCAGAAGATTGACATATCACTTTTCAGGGAAAGGCTTGATAGATTCCTAACACTGAGGTGCCCTTTTGTTTACTCAGCTTTGTCACAAAAGGATAAATTCACACATGTGTGAATTTATCCTTTTGTGCTAAGCAGTAAAGTGATATCTAACTGCTCTTTTTTAAATAACACCAAGTACAGGTATGATTTAGAATACTGTTTCCAGACAGAGGAGGCTAAAAGTGCTGCATCGTGGTTCCATAAAATTAGAGAAAAAAATAGTGTGTGTCCAAATTTTATTCCTCTACAAAAACTTAAGAAAAGGCACAAATAACAGCTGCACAGCTTCCACTGTAAACCAAGATTTGAATCTGCCATCTGCAACTGAATCTTGATTTTCTTCATAACTGTGTGAGCCTTTGTGTTTCCACATCACAGTAGTAATAAAATAAAAACACAGTGGTGACTTTCATCGCTCAGAATCTGAAGCAAAACAAAACACAAGGTTATCATTATCTTTATTACTAATATTGTGGATTGGAGTGACTCAGTTTAGAGAACACTAACCACAGCAGCAAAAGAAAAGCTTCAAATAAAATCATTTATGGTTGCACTTGATTTGAAACTTATGGAAGGGGAAGATCAATGAAGGACCTTCTGATAACTTACCATGCAACTGTACAGGAAGTCTAGCTTCCTTAAAATGATGACGTTTCCTATCATCCAATCTGATGGGTACCTCTTCAGCTGCCATCAGGAACCACCAACTCACCATCTTGCAAAGTTATTATTGCCAGCTTTACAGGGTTCGTCAGACAACTGACGATTTCTGCACAAGCTGCCAGATTAGCAGCAACACTGAGAGGCATCCTGAAATGTTCCGTAATTCGGATCATAGTTCTTTTTAACATTTCTCTTTTCAGCTTTTTTTTATATTATGAGAAAATGTTTTCAAATTATGATATCTGCTCCTCTTATTCATATTAGCATAACTTTACATTAAGTAGTGACTTTAGTATTTATTTCAAATACTTGGAAGCAAACATTACATACAATAAATAATACATTCTGTGCAAGTGGTGCCCCATCTGCTGTTTAGCTAAGGTGAATATGTACTCATCAAAATATGCAAATAAGAACATTATGATCTTGTATTATTGGCATGTGAAGCAGATTTCTAATGCACGGTGTGAAATACTTTAATTATTTTCATGCTTTTCAGTTATGTTATGCTGTGCGTTCTAATACATTTTACAGTTCAGCTGCTCATTAACCCTAGAACACTATCGCCGGGTGATTTATACCCGAGCAAATACATTTACATGATTTGTCTCTCCTGCAGCTGTTTGCGTGTCGAGGAGCCTGTGCCTTCACCAGGGAAGTCTCAAATTTCCCAGGAATGGGTGGACCAAAGACCAGCTTTCCAGAGTCATTATTTTGTTTTAGGAGGTTTTTTTTTTCATTTTGTTAGACATGGCACAGTTGAAAGTAAAAGACGACCACTCTAATTTGTCATGTGTTGTCATATTTTGATATATTTGATTACTTTTTATTGGTTATATTATATCGGGTAAAAATCACCCGGCATTAGTAATTGTGTTACTATTTATAGCGATAGTGTTCTAGGGTTAACACAAATAAGCCCTTGGCTCTTGACTAGAATGTAACTTTTATTATTTTTACAATTCTGTTTCTGCATTGATACCTACTTATTTTAATAAACTACATGCTGTACTTATGCCATCTTATTTTTTTTAAGCTGCTATTGTCCATGTGATCCCACTGTGAACTTAAACCTCCAGAGGCCTTTTTTTCTGTCCCTGGTGCTTCCTCGCCATGCAGCTGATGTAGTGTACGTATACACTATTAGAAATGTGTGCAAGAGTGCAATCTGCTGCACATTGCCCAAGGAGAGGTCAAGGCAACGAAGCATAAGACTGCAGTCACTTCTTGTTCAGTCAAGGCAACGCTGGACACCTGTGCCATCTCCAGTGTGACTGCTCCATCTACCCACCAGGATATGCTGGGAATGCTTGAGGCCTGATTTAATGGAAACTGGCAGTTGAATAAACTGGCAGGCTTACACCAGAACCATCCAACCAATTGCAAAACTCTGCGCACATGAATGTGTATAATGGATATTGGCTGTGTTTGACAAAGTAAAGTGGTGGAAATTTTATGGAACGGAATGGTTGTAAGTGTGCTTGTCAGTCCACCAGGCTGTGAAACAGATTTCAGATCCATGGGTACATACTTTGTGCAAGGTACAGCCATTTTTAGTCTACAGCAGTTTAATTATTACAGTGCATTATTTATGCAGAATTGGTCGTTTCCTGATTTCTTATTTTTTCCACATTCTCCACTTATATGTTTCTGATCATAAAAATAATTGTTATTATTAGACAAAGATAAGACAAGTAAATACAAAATGCAGTTTTTAAATTAAGCTTTTATGTATTAAGGGAAACAAGCTATACAAATCTACCTGGCCCTGTATGAAAACGTTATCCCTCGCAAAAACAGTTTTTCACAGCAGAGCAGAATTAAAAGATTTTTTGTTTTGTTTTGTTTTCCGTCAGCCTTCTGTGAGAATGAGAATTAGCTACATTTTTTCCAGTACAACATATATAGAGAGTGGGTTTGTTGCATTATTTCTTCTCTTGATCACTGTGTATTGCTTCAAAATGTGGAACTGGATGAAAACAGTATTGCTTATGCACTAGTGGTACAGCATAAAAATTAGTGGGTTTATTTTAACAACCTTTGATAGGCATAAATGAAACCTACCCTGGTGTTAAGAAGTGGCACCATGAGGCATGACAAACACATCAACACAACAATATGTAGCCATCCCTGAGGTATTGTGGAAAAATGTTTTCTCCTGTGTAGTTGTTATATGATGACTATGTTCATATTGATATGGGAAGAACATAGTGAATTCGTCCTATTATCGGGTGTCAAGAGCAAAGCTTTTATATAACATCCTGAGAAATTGTGGCACCTCATGCTGCATTTCTGCGAGAGTGGTTTCATCCAACATCAAGATGCTTACATGTTACTAGCAGTGGAACCACATTTATTCCTTAAATTAAATTTAAATACATGCATGAGTGACTGGCACAGTAATACAGTAGTGGTGTTGCTTCACAGAAAGGAGGCTGTGGGTTTGAATCCACCAGCTGGCTGGAGCATTTCTGTGTGAAGTCAGTACTGTATGTTCTGTATTTCTGTGCTTGTGTGAACTCTCTGGATACTTCCTTCCATATTCCAAAGACAAGCTTGTGATGTTTATTGGTGATTCAAAACTGGTCTTAACTGGATAGGTGGTTTTAAAAAACAGATGTATGGATGGATAGAAGTTCAAATATTGACATAAAGGCTAGAGAGCTCAGGGTCAGCATTACATTAACCCGCAGAATCATGACCACCTAAGAAAGGAAAGCAAAGACAACATCTGTTTTCTGGTACTTGACTACTGGATTTGACCACAGCGGTAACTACTAACTGTAGTGAAACCTATTTCTAAACTTAGCCGTAAAACTGCCTTCACTTCACAAAAGTCAACAGATATTCACAGGTCAACCAGATGTCTGCCTCTCCTTAAGCATTGTTCTGCCGGAGGTCCTCTTCTTGAAATAGAATTAATAGACACAGTGCTATGATGTGTAAAAACAATCATTTAAGCATTTTTCCTGTTACTGATAAAAAAAGATGAATTTGATTATCATGTAAAAAGTCATGTAAAATAATGATGATAACATGAAAATCAGCAGTCAACAAATGTCTAGCTTGCAGTAAAATAGTCTATCAAATGTACATTATAAATATTAACTTATACCACTCAACCTTCTGTACTTGTACAACACAGGCATTTCCCACCCTGTTATCGACTGAAAGCCTTGCTGGCTCAAGGAAAATATTTTTGCAATGTCAAAGCATTATCAGAGCTGAAATGTGCAGATCTCATAGGGCTATCTCAATCTGAATTTTTTTTCATACTTTTCTGTTTAAATATCAGAACAGAAGGCTGACTGACCAGCCAACACACAAATGAAAATGCAGTAGAGTCAAATTATGGGTGCTGAACTCACGTCTGCCTGATAAAACTCTAGCATCAATAACTGCTTTGCAGTTTCACGGGTTTTCAACGTTTTTTTTTTTTTTTAATAAACAATTTAATCTTATTTAGACGAGTCTGTCTGGCTTTAAAAAGGCAGTGATCACAAAACTAATCTGACTGGTACAAAAAATCTGAACAAATGAAGCTGCAATCCCAAACATGCCATTTTACAATCTCCATCCACAAAGCAAGCATTGACTGACACCCCCTCCTCCTTTACATGAGAGCAGGTTATCACAGGGACTACCATGACCAGGAGCGTGTACAGTTGTCAGATGCCATCAGCTCAACCGGGTCTAGACGTCGGGTCACGCCAGGCCGTACGCACTCCCACAGTCTCTGGAGGCTGTGCTGCCGAGTGTATTTTTAGATAGTGCCACCTTATAAGCGCAGCCTGGTCGCATCACATCTGTGTAGTTTAAGTGGAGCCTTTCCCATCAAGGCAATGTGCCCTTTTACCAAGGGCCTAAGGTCAGACTACAGACCAAACACAGATTTACTGTGACATTTAAAAAAGCAAAGATGAAGCAATGTGTGAAGCTAGTCCTGGTTTGGTCATAGATTTTTTTCAACCAGCTTAAAAAAATACACAAAAAAGTTGCTGTAGATTTGTTTGAAAAATGTAAAATAATTTTGGCGATGCTGTGTGAAGAATTGTGAAGAGACTACTCTTATGAGACATTTTCAGATAGCTTTTAATGGACCAATGAAAATTCTAGGGGTCCAGGGGTGAACCACCCTTTGGGAGAACAACACCACTGAAAGTTAGCAAATGTGCCTTGCTTTAAGAGAATAAAAACAACAAACAGAATGAAGTAACGCACATGCAAAACTGTAAATTTGCATTTTACAATGCAGTCAGTGTTCCAGAACAACAAAAGACACAAATCAATGTAATAGCCTTAAAGCCTGTAGTTCTAACCTAAGATGACAGGTAGAGAGTGTCCAAATTGTCCAGTGGCTCCATTTTTAAAAAAGTTTAATTTCTAAATGAATAAACAGGTGATTGTAGAGCTTAATCTTTCCTTTTCCCTATCCAGCCCAGTGTGTATCCCAAAATGCATGTCAAGTGTCAGGAATTAAATCTAGTGAATTATTTACTTTGTATTTTGTATGTACAAAAGAGGAGTACATTTTATGGATCAGACCATCTATTTTGGTTGTTTGGTTGACTTGTTTTTATTAAACCACAGATTCTGCCCTAATTTATCTGCCAACACCACAAGTCTTTAGAATCATGCAATTCCCATGCACACATACTAAAGAAAAAAATCATTTTAATCTTAGGCTTCAGACATCAGAAATACTGCCACTGAACATATTGAATGAATTTCAAGGAACTGTAAAGATAGATGACACATGCCTATAGACAGGCTTGTGTCTTGAACCTTTTGAGGATATACTAAAATAAAATATCTTATAGTTAGACACTATCTTTCTAATCACTGTAATAATAACAGTGTAATTTTCTAATTTAGTTGCTCAGATGACTGGTAAAGAAAACAGGTATTTAAAGTATCAGTCAGTAGTCTCTACTTTTACATCAAGGGATATCCAGAACCAAATAAGTTATCAATTTAGCAACTTTATTGTAAAAATATAATGTTAATTTTTTCTAAATTATTGAGAACACGATGATCAAAAGACCAATATGCTCCAAAAGGGAAGCAAAACCCTTTGTGACTGAAATTATTTCTGTAGAAACAAGTTTAACAAAGAATATTTCAGATCTATTTTAGAATTTCATTTGACCACAAAGCCCTCTTCTCTCATGTGATTTCAAAAGTTAATGAAGGTGGTGCAAAAATATTTGGTGCAACATTGGTCCAAACATACAGTATTAGTGATGAGGCAAGAGAGTGCAGAAAGTAAGCTATCAAAGCAAGGCTGAGAATTTGCCACAGAAATGAGTGAACCCTTATCCACCCCGTCATCCCGATCGCTCTCTAACAGTAAAACAGGAGCTCTCCCTCCTGGAACAGACATTAACCTGGAGGTTGATTTAATTTGAATCACAGGAAGGCTCAGAGGAGTTGTTCTGTCAGGTCCAAATGGGTCCCTTGGCTCTCACTCTAGACTAATGAAAGGATTCTGCATCAAACCACATGACCTAGAGATCTTTCTGTCCCCTCTGCAGAGGTCCATGTGCCTATTAGTTGATACGTAAAATGCCGATGGGGATGGAGCCTGTCTCTATAGACAGGTTTGATGGTGCTTTCCCTGTGGATGGCATCTCATTACAAGCAATAAAATCACTGTCAGCAGTAGGTGCCACCTGGAATGTAACCTACTGTACTATGAATTCAAATTTGATTGATGCCTAATCATTTTTGTTTTTAACTTTTTTTACTGTACGACTGCAGTAACAAAAAATAAATGTGAAAATTACTTTTCTGTTCCTCTGCAGGCATCAATGAAGCCCCTAAAAACTCAACTCTGTTCACCCAGTTTACAAATATATATATAATATTTTTTTCTCTTCTCAATCAAAAGAATGTCTTCATACCTTCATGCCTGTGCTTCATTTTATATGGAGATATCTGTGTATATGAAGACTGAACAAAGCCTCATCTCTCCTTTACTTGTCTTCATCCTGACCCTTACTCTTCCATACCAGACCAGCACCAGACCTCACCTACTATAAGTTGCATCACATGTGTGATCACACATACCACAACCTTCCCTCATATGAAGCAGCCTTCAATGTCAGCTCAGCATAAAAACTTGTCAAGCTCCTCTGATTTGAACTCGCCCTCCATGTTAATGCTACAGAATGGAAAGATGTTGTAGTAATACAACAGGGTCCATGTGGAAGCCATCTCCTGGCCGTGGGTGGTGACAAAGCCATTGCAATGCAGACACAAACTCTGACAGCTACACACAAAATTCTAACAGCTTTAATATTTGGGCTGCAGGTCCATCTAAATGCTTCTCTGGATCCAGGGGGTTTACTTCAAGAAATGATTCTGGTATTGGTTTGAGCTCTAAGAGAGGACATCAGCTGACTCCAGTTTAGGCATGGTGTTGCCTGACTCTGGGCCACATTGAGGCTGAGGAACTGGGCAGTGATGAGGACAAGGACACAGGCAGCTGAGGAACACAATGGTACGAGGAAGTCTAGCAGGATAAAAAAAACTCAAAGTTGGACTACAATACTTCTCCACAACATGGAAAGCTTGCTTTCTTGTTGGGTGTCATCTTGAAAGTCAGTCAAGTTCCCAAGAAAAGAGAAAACTGTCAGAGTTGGAACTCGACAAGAAGCCAGTTGACTCAGGCAGCAAACAGGGTGACTATCAGGTTCCACCTGATTCATACTCTTTATATTTAGCGTGGTTGCCCATTATCCCAGTAGTCTGAATTCCAGCCCATATCAGCTGATGGCTCAGTTGATAACCTTAAGCAGAGTCATGTCTGTTGTTATTGGAAAGTCTGCTCTGTTCTGATGACGCTTTTATCTACAGTTTTCAATACGTCCACTTAAAAATGGAGAGAACCCAAAACAGTCATACCACATATGGAAGTAAGAGTTTTCTTTTGTATGTAGCAGTCATGACTGAACTACGCTAATGAGTAACACACATTTCTGCTTGTCAGAGTGTACAATGTTCTTATCACATCATCACATAAAAATCACATATAAAGTTATACTGTGGTGGAAGGGAGGGGGGAGAAAAGTACACTAAAGGTATAAGAGGTAATGGCGTCTGCAAGTACGGAAAGAAAAGGAAACAGGGAAGAGAAGAAAATTGATTATCAACAAAACGCTGAATATAGTGACATTTGTTGGAGGAAAAGAAGGGACAAATGATAAAGCAAAAGATCAGAGAGGAAAATACATATTAAACAAAGATAAATAAGAAACAAGAAACAAAGATAATGAGAAAAGAGAAAGAGAGAGGGAAAATGAAAAGTGGACCAGAAAATGAAGCCCAAAACGAGTGCAGAGGAAATGAAGAGAGGAAAGAAAATGATCTGAGAATTAAATAAAAGAAAATGGATGACAGGAAAAGTAAAGGCAAAAAAAGAGGGGGAATAAAAGTTTTGGGTAAAGAATGAAACAAACAGAGGAGAAAAAAACCAAGGAAGAAGTATGAAATAAGAAATGCAAACCAAAAACAGTAATAAGTTAGTGAGAAACACAAAGGAAAGAAATCAGAGGAAGAGAAACAAAAAAGTAGAAAAACATAGACTAGGATCAAAAAGGAGATAGGGTAAAGAAATTCAAGAAGAAGAGGAATGAATAAAAAAAACATAGTAAAGTAAAATAAGAGAAAACAAAGGAAACAGGAAAGGAAGGGTTGGAATGTAGACGAAAGGAACTTCTCCAAAACTAGAGAACACAGAGAATGAAGGCGTGTGACATCTTCCTAAACCGTGTAGATGGGTACAAGAGGAGAAAGAACAAGAAAAGAGCAACAGGATTAGATGACAAGCTGAGGCAGCAAGCGAATGCAATAGCATCCCTTGACATGTCCTTATCTGGTTCAGAAACCCAGATTTCTTTACTGATAGCTGGCAAACCCTCAGTAATCAAAGCATAGACCTCTCCCTGTCTCTTCATCAAAGTCTGTCCACTTCTACATTCAAGTCTTCCACCACCACACTCCAACTTTAAACTCCACTTGGATTGGAAATGCACCTTTCACCATGACGCTTACATAAAATATCAGCACCCACCATGAAATCTCCACACTGTGATGCTTATCTGTGTGCTGGCAGAGCTGCAAAGAGGATGATAGGAGCGTGTTTTCACCCTTCCTCAGTGCAGACAAAGAGGAACAAAAGTCACACATAATTGTGTCTGTCAGACACATCGCATGCTTCAAATTTACATGACAGGAATGGCTGTGAGGGCCGGACACCAAACAATGCGCCTTTGTATTTGATGCAAGGTTGGCATCCTCTGGCATCGCCAGCAGTGCCATCACAATCGCATTGTTCATTGGTCTAAAAATGTGGCAACGCTGTTTATCAGTCACCTATTCTGAAGCACAAGGGGCCAGCGAGTCTCGCGGCTGTTGTTGTGTGAGCCGAAAAATCCATTAAAGGTTTCCATATGAGACCAGCAGGGGTGTGTGTGTGTGTGTGTTTCTCGGTGATTACCAAGGCTGTGGGCAAACACACAGCAGGATGAAGAGAATTCACACAGGACTCACATTGTCTGATCTGAGCTTCTTGGCAGGGCAACCTCCATCCACGGGATGTAGCATGTAATACAGTCGCACTTTGTTGGCATGTTTCCGACTCTGCAAGAGAAAAAAGAGGAAATGACTCAAATCTAAAATGTAAATAGGCATATACATCAAATATATTCTTGTCAAATAAATACATGGATGTAAATTCAACAGTAAACAACAAGACATCACCCAAATGTGTGGATCAGAATAAAAAGAAGGCCCATTGTCCCAGGCTTTGTCCCAGACAGTCACACAGTGGTTGGAGACCATTACACGTACAAATTATTGCAATTTTTAGCAACAAACTTGTGATCTTGTTGCCTTTGAAATGGTTGCTTCAAAGATGGGGCCCAAGTCTACAAAGACTTGCAAATCAATGCTGTCGTCAGGCCTCAATACATAGGTGTGTCAAGATTGTAATAAAATGAGAATACAATGGAGTCAGCCTGCTATCAGCTTATCACTGAACAAATTGACAATTACATGCAATCTATGACAGCACAGCGATTAACTATGATAAATCCCTGAAAATCACAAATCTTCAGTTGTCTGCTTACAGAGAAATTTACATTAACTACTTACATTCAGAGTCCCGACAGAAATTCGTAGATTTGAAACAGAAATTCAGAAATTTCTACATAAATGTTCAAGTAGTTGCAGCAAGATGGTAATTTGAGTGCAAAATAACACAGAGGCTTAGTAGACTTCCTATTAATTGCAAATATTTCAAGGCTACAAACCATTGATAACACTGCAGAAACAAGAAAAAGACATTTTTACAATGAAATGACAATACGAAAGGGGTAAGGATGAAACCATAGAGATTTCTCAGCTTCAGGCAACTACTACTACTACTGCCCGTTACCCCTCCCAGGGTATGGGAGTTTTCTGTCCTGGGCCATTCTTTCTAGATGGGTCCAGGTATAAGCCCATCATTTTTGATTCTGCCACGAAGTCTCGTTGTCAGGTGTTTCTCGGACAGCCTCTCTTTTGCTTTTTTGCCTTGGGGTTCCACCTGAGAACCTGCCTGGTGATGTTGGTTGGCGGTTTGCGTAAAGTGTGCCCTACCCAGCACAATCTTCTCTTCCTGATTTCTTACTCTACTGGAAGTTGACAGGTTCTTTCCCATAGTTTGATGTTACTGATTGTATCTGGCCAGCAAATGTGAAGAATCCTTCTGAGACAGCTGTTGAGGAATTTCTGGATTTTGCTATTTGAGGTTTTATTTGTCTTCCAGGTTTCAGCCCCGTACAGCAGTACTGACTTCACTTTGAAGTTGCACAGTCGGATCTTGGTAGTCAGTCCAAATGTTCTTGAGCTGGATGAAGGAGACTCTTGCTTTGCCAATCCAGGCGTGCCACTTGGTAATAATCACTGAAAACCTTGTCCAAGTTGCTCTGGTCTCCAACAAGTTGACTATGAGAACCGACTGTTCCCTTATCAACAAATACTATATATCCACAACTTTGATATCTAACTCTGTTACAGGAGAAATTATTTTTCACCTGAGAGTGGTCAGAATGTTATTGTTCCATCAATGATCAGAGATCCCAAGTTGTTGTGAGGCCTACTGGGACACAGAGTGTCGAGAACAGAAGATACATTTGGAACATCGGATGCCCCTGCAGCATATCTTCCCTGCCACGGTACTAAGAGACACCCTGTTCATGCCTTAACCACTGCTACTGACCTATTTAAAACCAAAACTGCAATAAAAACTTTCCTTATATATTTTTGATCTGCCATTTATAAAGCCCGTGCTTGTACAGATGATAAATATCATGTACTTATGATATCATGTTGAAAAACTGCCCTGTTAAGTTCCTGTGTTTCTAATAAGGCAATTTGCTTTTAAAATATGCTTTTACAGGAAAAGGCTGAGAGATATTGCATTAAGCTGAATTAATGGCCTGTGTTACATCAGTATTTGCTGGAGCTTATTTGAAAAAAAATGATGTTGTTCAAACGAAAAACAAAAAAGAAAAACTTTCAGAACAACTCTTCTACCCTTTAGTTCTCCCTCTTGTTTCAAAGTACTGGCTTAGGTTAGAGGACCCATTAAAAATAGGTGAAGGCCATCAAATGAGGTGCACTCTTCCGATCCCTGATACTGGACTGAATTGATAACTAGTGCTCGGTTTACTGAGGTTGAAGCAGGAGTCTTCTTACCGGCAGCCCATCAATCCCCCAGGATCTGATAGCACAGCCATGACAGGAGAAAGACGGGATTTGGGAGGACAGATTAGTTCATCTGAAAATAATTCTGCTTAAGGATGTAACGCTTTAGAAGTCAAGGGGAATGACACAAGGTAGGAGGAGGAAGTAGGAGGTGAAGGAAAACAACCTTGGATACTGCAATTTTTCTTTATAAGAATGCCACAGAGGAGTGATAGCTACAAAATAAATCTAGTGAAGCATGTATAGTAGCAGCGTTAACAGTGCCTGATGCCTTACTCCAGCAGACAGGGGTATCAGAGACATCCATGTGTATGCATCTCTTTACAAGGGCAAACTCATCCTGCCTGGGCAGCGTGGTGAGAGCAAGCCTGCGTGAATGTATCTGTCTTGCCTGTCTGGTCTTCTGGCAGAGACACAGCAACATGAGCTCTGCTGCTTCTTTAAAAAGAAAACAAACAGAGCTTGAAAAGCAGGAAGGGTGCATGAATATTCACTCTGCACTTATCATTAAAATCTGAGCTGGTTTGATCACCTACGTTTTATATTACATCTGCATGAAAAAAACAACTTTCAACTTTTAGCTCGAATAAATACAAACAAAGCGTTCTAGTGTTATATAAAATTCTGGTCTTGATCTATTTATGATGTTTTACTCTTTAGAGCAACAGGGAATGTTTTAAGCTGAAAGAAGGAGGATGGAAATTTGACTATTTGAAATTCAAATTTTTTCCCAAACTTACCAATAAACTGACTAAAATAAAATGATTTATTCTTTGGCAGAACCAGGCAGTGTGGTTTTGTTCAAACAGTTTGATGATGTGTCCAAAAAGATATATTTTTGATCTGTATGCCAAAAGAGTCTCACATGACACTGCATAAAAGTTGGTACACCACACAAAATTTATTGTTTTCACAATAAAGGCTTTAAAACTGTGACAAGATTATTTTTATTTCTTTCTTCTTTTGGTTCTTTGATTTATGTGTCGAATTTCTTCTTTTTTATTACACGTTGTACAAAAATCTCTAAAAATGCATTTTGGCCATCCACTATTTCATACAAACATGTAAAGAATAATCTAAATATATATTGTCCATCCATCCATTCATCTTTTTCTGCTTATCTGGGGCCGGGTTGCGGGGGCAGCAGCCTAAGCAGAGAAGCCCAGACCTCCCTCTCCCCAGCCACCTCCTCCAGCTTATCCGGGGGAACACTGAGGCCAGCCGAGAGATATAATATTTCCAGCGTGTCCTGGGTCTGCCCCAGGGCCTCCCCCCGGTGGGACATTCCCGGAACACCTCACCCAGGATACGCCCAGGAGGCATCTATGTCAGATGCCTGAACCAACTTAACAGGCTCATTTTGATATGGAGGAGCAGTGGCTCTACTCTGAGCCCCTCTCGGATGACTGAACTTCTCACCCTATCTTGAAGCCCCCTCCACAAATCGCTACCTTATCGTGGTGGAGGAGTTTGTGTGTCCCAGGGATCCCAGGGGCTATGTTGTCCGGGGGCTTCTGCCCCCTGGTAGGGTCTCCCATGGCAAATTGGTCCTGGGTGAGGGACCAGACAAAGAGCAATTCAGAAGACCCTTATGAGAAGAATACCTAGGGAACAGTTCACCCTGCCCGGGATAGGGTTACCAGGGCCCAGGCCCGGGGAGGGTTTCTGAGGGTGAGGATCTGGTGGCCGGGCCTGGCACAGCCCGAAAAAAGGACATGGGCCCATCTTCCTGCAGGCCCAACACCCGCAGGAGGCATCATAGGGGTTGCCTGCATTGTGTGCCGGGCGGCTGCCAGGAGCGGAGGCCCTGGCGGACCCCCAATCCCCAGCTACCAAGACTGGCAATAAATATATACTGAGGAAGAAAAATGTAAATAAAAACTGGAAAAGTGTATAAAACACTAAATGTGTGCTAGCTAGCATTGGCAAGATAGATAGATCAATCACATCTTACATAACCAATCTTCCTTTTTGCTCTCCTTTTTGGAGATAAATTATCTAACACAGATGATGGTGCGGGGACAACAATCTTAACCTCAATATCAGATCAAGGAGCTGATTGTGGCTTTAATGAGGACAAGGAGAGACTAATGCAATCCCAGATGAGCAGGGCAGGAAGTTTAAATTCTTCTTCATGATCATCATAGAGGACTTCATATGGCCCCCACACACCAATAACAAGGTGAGGATTGCCCAACAATGCCTGTACAATCTCCGGCGCCTGAAGAAATGTAGAGTGAGCCACAGCATTTTCTGCTCTTTCTGAAGCAGCTCCACTGAAAGTAGCGCTGCAGTATCGTCTGGTACAGAAGCAGCACCACAGAGGAATGTGGCATCTTCAGAGAGTGATGAGGGAGGAAAAGCACATAACCTAACCTGTTCCCAGCCTGTAAGACTGGGAAAAGTCTGGGAAACACTACCCACCAGATTTATTAAATGGGGCTCTGCAAATTAAAAATCACAGATTTACTTTTGTAAATAAAGCTGAGAGAATAAAGCTGAATCGAAAAATGCTAGGTTGATTTTAAATGTTTTTTCTGCAGACTTTGTTTCATTAAAATCCTGCATTTGGTGCCGTGGCCACATGTAGCTGTCTCACATTCTGCTACGGGCCTGGCCGGGCCATGTAATAATGAATGCTGATTATGGGAGAAATCCTATTCCACACTGAGGGCACAGCAGCAAGGCAATCAACTAGAGTTTAACTTCAATTTCCTGTGAGGTCAGTACCAGTAGCTACCATATCAGTGGATATATATGCACCAAAAAAACAAAAAACAAATGTAAATGGGAGGGATAGAAGCTCACTCTATCAAAACATATACTTTAGTTGGTGTTCTGAAGAAGGTGGTAGAGAGAGCCGTCTAGCATGCTAGTCTAAAATGTCCAATAGTTGTTCGATCGCATTGAGATGCAGTGACTGTGAAGCCCACAACATATGATTCACATCATTTCACACTCATCAAACAATTCACTGAGCTGTTGTGCCCAATGGACAGGGGCGTCATCCTAGAAAAGCCCACTCCTATCAGGATAGAAATGGTAAATGGCCTGTATTTGTATAGCACTTCACTAGTCCCTAAGGACCCCAAAGCGCTTTACACATCCAGTCATCCACCCATTCACACACAGGTGATGGTAAGCTACATTGTAGCCACAGCCACCCTGGGGCGCACTGACAGAGGCGAGGCTGCGGGACACTGGCGCCACCGGGCCCTCTGACCACCACCAGTAGGCAAAGGGTGAAGTGTCCTGCCCAAGGACACAACGACCAAGACTGTCTAAGCCGGGGCTCGAACCGGCAACCTTCCGATTACAAGGCGAACTCCCAACTCTTGAGCCACGATCACCCCGTTTCATCATATCAATAAAAGTGAGAACTTTGCATTGATATCCAGTGATCCTTCCCGTGAATGGGATAAAACAGAGCCAAGGTGTTGAATCGAAAAGGTTGTGGTGGAAGATCATTTGAGGCATTCCAGTGTGCCTGTGTTTGTCGGATGAGCACGGATCAATGGGGAATTCCCACAGGACAGCTGTGAAACCTCATCATTCTTCTCATGTTTGAGAGGAAATTACTTCTCATTAACCCCCCCAAAAAACAAACATGATTAGGCTTTTGTATGTTTACCTTCTGTTTCTCATTCACATTGTCAGCATGTTTACTCAGTAAAATCAATTAATTAAAAAAAATTGTCATGCACCAATAGCCACAATCACGGAATCCACTAACAGGAAGCACAGCTGCTCCAAGAATCCACAAAAGAGACATTCCAGTGCTTCATATGAGAACTCAAATGAACAACTTGTTTATTTTACTTTCCGTTAAGTTATTTAAAAAAGTATTTCCAATGCTTGTGGCAAAAAGTTGTTGAAAGCATCTTAAGAGCAATTTTCCGCTCTCTCTTGAAAATTTAATTAAAGTGTATATTTGGAAAGCTGATGTCATTCATGTGGGAGTTTTCATCCTGGCTCTTGTTTGTGCCAGGAGGACCCATGTAGCCTCCTCCCACTGTACTTTACCAAATGTTAAAGCTGCACAGCACTGTTGCATGCATCCTTCAGAACTGCAGAACAAGTAGAGAATACGCAGAGATTTCAACAAAGTGCACACATGCTAAAGTCTTAAGAAGAGACACTCTAAATGAGAGTGTGCAAGATGTATGCTGTTGAATTTGTGTGACTGGATTATGATCATTACAGTGTTCTAATGCCCTTTGATACTGGTAGCCATGGCACTAGCTATTGTGTTTGAAGCAAAATTACTTTTTTCTGGCTTAGATGGCCCAACCCTACCCTTCCTTTCATCATCAATGTGGCTGCCGATGTGCAGAGCAATCTCTTTAGGTGATGAAGCAGCCAAATGCTGATTCAAAAATTAAGAAAAAAAGTGAGGGGGGCAGCAGATAAGAAGTCACTATGAAGCCCTAACAAATGACCAGAAGGGAAGGCAGGGAGATGTTGACTAAGCCAGTAAAAAGAAGACAAAAAACAGTACTTCTTTAAGTCACAGTGGCTTACACAGTGCCCGTGGGAATTCTGTGTTTTCTGTGTATTGTCAGCAATGTGTGCTATCACCTGCAGGCGACTGTAAACTTGGTACAGGGTAGGGAAGTCTGGGACCCTGTCAGTTATGATGAATTGGACCAGAAAGCAAACATGGATATCACTGAAAAAAAAATAAAAAAAAGAATCTCTGTAGGTTGACATCAGCATTTGAGCACACCACATTGAAGCAGTTTTATCTATGCTGGCAGTGCAGCTTTAGGGAGGATACTGTTCTCTGGCTCACCACGTCAGTCCATGCTGAAATATCTCACTACCTCTTACATAATAGAGAGCCATATCATTTTAAAGAGAGATTCCTGATCTCTGGAGGATCCAGCTCAATTATTATTTTTTAATTTGCTGATGGAGACTTTTTCTTGCAGCACAACATTTGTGGTTTTAAAAGAGGTGTCCCAAAATCTGGTGGACACCGTAGCTATGTGGACATCCTTCCGGGTCTGAAAAGTGAAGTCAAATTGAAAGGCCTTTTAAATTGCAATATATTTAATGACCACCAGAGGGCGACTGCTGTGGTTGAACAAAAATTTCCAATTGCATGAAAGTCTATGGGAAAATAGCACTTGACTCCTCTTCTTATAGACCTGAGTAAAAACTCTTTATAAGTTTATGGGTCATACTGAATAAAACACTGAGCCCAAATTTACAATTTATGGTCATTATAAGGGAAACAAAAATTGCCCAGGAGATGCTGATTGTCCAATGACTTGTCAGTCACAAGTTGACCAGCAAAAAAAAGCTCACCAAAAGGCTGCCTGTGGTTAATTTATTTATTTTTTATTCTGAAATTTGTTTAAAAATGAGTTGCTGTTTGCTTTTAGGCATAGTTTTAAAACTAGACTGAAGTAGAAAATTTAAGGAAAATATATGCATTTTCTTTCACTCCACAGATTCAAACTCAGAATATAAAAATACCTAAACCTCAGTGGGAGATCCTTTTATGAGAGGGTGGCTGAGCGCACATCTGACATAACCAGGGATGAGAAAAAAATCCATATTGCATTACCACCACATCAGTGAGCTGATCAGTGAGCCATCCACCTCCTTTGGGCATTGTAAAGTTAAAAGAACTGATAATCCCAAACATTCTAGCCCTGCTTTTTTTTAAATATATACAAACTGATCCTTGTAACTTTTTGAGTATTGAGGAAATGTACAAAGTATGTGGTACAAATGGGCCACTGATTGATTGTGCTGCTGTTGATCCATTAGCCAGCCACAGAGAACAGCAAAGTTATAACAGAGAAAAAGCTAAAGTGAAAACAAATCTTAGACACACTGGAAAGAGTCCATTGCAGTCACTGTCTGTGTGTTTTCATACTCTATTTTTTTTCTTTCATTTTTTTTGGGTGGTTTTCCCAGAGAACTGTGCTGTTGCTCCCTTCCCTATTCCAGTCTGCTTGTCCACCAATCAGAACACTTAGGATTTTAATTCAGTTCAATTCAATTCAATTTTATTTATGCAGCGCCAAATCACAACAGTTGCCTCAAAGTGCTTTATATTGTAAGGTAGACCATACAATAATACATACAGAGATAAACCCAACAATCATATGACCCTCTATGAGCAAGCACTTTGGGGACAGTGGGAAGGAAAAACTCCCTTTTAACAGGAAGAAACGTCCGGTAGAACCAGGCTCAGGGAGGGGCGGGGCCATCTGCTGTGACCGCTTGGGGAGAGAGAAGTAAGACAGGATAAAAGACATGCTGTGGAAGAGAGCCAGAGATTAATAACAAGTATGATTCAGTGCAGAGAGGTGTACAAACACATAGTGAGTGAGAAAGGGGACTGAAGAAGAAATAGTCAGTGCATCATGGGAATCCCCCAGCAGCCTACGCCTACTGGAGCATAACTAAGGGAGAATTCAGGTTCCCCTGATCCATCCTAACTATATGCTTCAGTAAAAAGGACTTTTTAAGCCTAATCTTAAAAGTAGAGATAATGTCTGTCTCCTGGCCATTTGCATTCTTTCAAATGACCAGCAGGAGGCGACTCTCATGGCTGCACAAAGAAATCTGGCTGTAAAAACGACTAGGAGAAAATGGCCGTTGGTTCACTTGATCTGTGAAATATGAAAATAATGACCTTTCCTTAAAAAATGAAAAACAGTCATGAAACACCATGGCTGTCATTCAGGACAGTTTATATGTGAATTGCGTTGGACATGATTGCATAGACTCTTTTTAAACCCCAATTCCAAAAAAAGTTGAGATGCTGTTTAAACTGTAAACAGGTCAAATGAAATGATTTGTTAATCTGATAAATGCATCTTTTATTAACAACAGATCATGGAAAACATCTTTAAAATGGACATTTTTCAAATTTTGATCCATCCCAACACTTTTGAGCCTTACTGTCATCAAATTCAAATATCTTTTTATCATTATAATGTAAAATGTCTCAGTTTAAGGATCTGACATGTTTTCTATGTTCTACTCTGAATAAAATATGGGTTTATGAGATTTGCAAAAGATTTGCAATTTGTATTGTTTTTGTTTTCATTTTACAGTGTGCCAACTTTTTTGTGATTAGGGTAAAAACTAGTGTTAGAATTTATAAAACAGGCAGAGTGAAAATTTTACAAATACAATTGACCTTATTGAATATGTATGTGTAGGGCAGAAAGGAAGTAGAGGGAATTTAAATGAATTGTACAATGTGGTTTTTGGCTGCTCACTGTGCCATTTTTTAACAGCAAAGAAAGAGATGTCTTAATTGCCATTGACTTGTCTGCAGCAACTGTAGAGAATAAGCTGCTCAGAAGAACATGTGGTTGAAGGGAGAGAATTGTCTGAAAATATCGATTATCCCTCTGCTTCAGGACCACAGACGGCTGCATAATTTTTTCTCTGGGCTGCTAATATTGGTGTGAAAAAATGACAGCCAGAAAGGGGATAGAGGCAAAAGCCAAAAGCAGGTTTAAATTCTGCTTATTTTAACACTATTTTGAGTGAACACCAATAAACAGAAAGTTTTTTTTTTTCTATAAACTAACAGTAATTCTGTACGAGATGCAGGGAACTATAAATCAGTGCTGTGGGTAAAGTGCACAAATTCAGACTATGTCCGACATAAATAGAGTGCTTTAGTCCAGTTTACATATATTTATACCAACAACCAATGGCTGTCTCCATCACAAGTCCTTCCATTAGTACATTAGTACAGTGTGTTAGTTGATAAGTTGCCAACAAATGATGCTTTTCCTTAAGATTTTTCACTAGAAAATTTTAGTAATGTGATTTAGCTCCTTTTATTTTAAGCCATACCTGGAGAGTTAGTTTTTTCATTTTATCCACAAGATAAATTAGGTTGACAGCATTCTCATCCCTGTGTGTTTATGGAGCATTAGCTGCCAAAACATCCCATTTGTCTAATTCCTTAAACAAAAAATTGTAGCATTGTTGGTCCCTCAGCTGAACCACTGCAGTATAATTATCATTTCTTTCAGGTTAGTTGTAGCTGTTATAAATCTGACACAGTCAGCTACAGTAGTGCACCATGTAGACTGCATGCAAAGCAGCTAACTTGCCAGGGCAGACTGTCAGGAGAAAAGATGATGAATCTCACATTTTTAAAGTAGGGTTATTATAGTACATCAAGCATTTAGTCCTGTTGCTTGTCCTTCACAGGAGAAGATAAGGACAAGATAATTACAATATTTCTGTCCTGGTCACTAGTCCCTAATCAAAGCTTGTCATTTGTCATAACGTACTGAGACAAATTGGATGATTGAACAGAAAATAAAGAGAGTGAAGAAAATATTATATCCCCTGTTGACAAAAAATGAACAGTCTATAATATTTGTGGTAGTTTCAAGAAAAAACACATTGAATTATAAACAAAATCATTTGTATGTCATTGTGAAATAACTATTTAATCTCAAATTCTGCCCACGTTGCAGACAACATTACAACCAACCAACCAACCAATAAGGAGTACCTTTATCAATTAGTCTGGACGTCTCCAAACGTCCAGGAGGAAGCTAAAACCTTGAGTTGCCAAGCAGCCAGGAAACCTAATGGATTTAGAGAGTTTCTCTAAAGAGATGTGGGCCAAAATCCCTCCTCAGATATATTAAACTCTAGTAACAAATGTGGAATTACAGGGATTATTTTACATAACCATCATCTTATCATTGCATTAATTATCATTTCATCAAAGTGTTTATTGAAGTTGCTGGCATTATGTTATAATTTATATTATAGGGGTTATCATAATCAAATATTAACATGTTTATTACAGGTGCAGTATAACTACTTTAAAATGATTGAGTTAAATATATATGTATCATAACTCATATGCTGAGTATATTGTTACAGTAAAAAAGTAGCTGAGCAAAGGCCTGAATGTATTCAGCTTCTTGTGGTATTTGAGTTTGCCTAGTTACAGGTGACGGAAGGATGTCCAGCCCATGGTGACCTCAAAGGCCTTAGATCATCACCATATTCTTAAGAGTATGCCACAAGGAGGAACCTCTATGTTGCAGTTAATTCTTAAAATACATGAATGTTCTGTACATGCAAATTATGTGCTTGTAAACGCAAGAAGGGGCGTTACAATACCCTGATGTTATAAAAGCAATCTAGAGTGTATTTTGGGTAGAGATGTACAACTGTTTTGCAGTTTGCACCTCTCCACGCGCCGTGCATTCATTAAAATCAATTGTTTGACCGACCTCTTCTGGACTATCATTGTTTTACTCTCATCCTCAATTTCGAACCCGTAACACAAACTACAAATATTGTCTTACCGCTGTGGTTGTCAACAAGGTTTCTACAGGTATTAAGTAAATTTTCCTTTGGGATCAAATATTTATTTCACTTAAATGTTAAATGGACTGATTCTTATATGGTGCTTTTCTACTCCCCCAGAGTACTCAAAGCCACAGCCAAAGTGCTTTTCAGTCTAACATTCACACCACTTCATACTCCAGCCGATGCATCGGAGAGCAACTTGGGGTTATTATCTTGCCCAAGGATATTTGGGATGCACACTGGAGCAGCCAGAGATAGAGATAGTACAGGACCTGCTCTACCTCCTGAGCTACAACCAGGAGGTAGAGCAGCAGCAGAGCATACCACTTTTTACCTTGCAACCAGAGGTTTTTGAAGATAAATACACTTTACTTTATGAGCAAAGAAAGCCACCTACTACTGATATGCATGGGACTGATAATAAAAACCATTCGATGAGCAGATCACACCTGACACTGGCATTTGATATCTGTTCGAAATCCCTATATAGCTAAACTGCTCTGAATATAAAGCAAGGATGCTAGACTAGTTTGATTTATTGTTTCATTGTTTCTCCTCAAAGCAGTTTTCAAGGGAGATTGAAGAGCTTGCCACAGCTCATCTGTGGATTTAGGGTATCTGACTGTCTGCTGTCTCTTTATGTAATCCCAGACTGACTCTGTGAAGCTGAGACGGGGACTCTGTGGGGACCGCACCATCTGTTGCAGGGCTCCTTGCTTTTCCTGTGGCTGAAAATAATTTTTCATGACTCTAGATGAATGTTTGGGCTCGTTTTTTCCTATAAAACAAATTTGGGACAAATGAAACACCTCGGCGTGATGGGTAAAAGTCTTAACAGCTGAAGCACCTGAACTTTATCCACATGATTGTTCCATTATTGTAATTTTGCTCTCAAATAAGAAGAGCTTTTATAACTTCAAAAAAGATAACTTTGTTGGGTATTTCTATTCCAACTTTAAGGACTTGCCCATTCCTTGCCTAAAAGGACCAGCCTGCACCATTATTGCAGCATCATCACAACACTCTGTGCCTCCTGTCGACACCTGTTACACAACTTGGTTACCCCTCGTTACCTCTCAAGTCATGTTTGGAAGCTTTTACCCAAATGTAGCCTTGAGTGTTTCGTGACTTGCACTAGACCAGGAGCTGTGTGCTTGCCTCACTGGGCCCTTCTAATTATAGCAAATCAGACGAAAATGTTGTGACAGAGGTCTTAGGACACTCTGGTCCAAAACCGAGCTGTGTTACATACCTGGTAGCCATCCCTGGATTATTTAGGCAGAGGGTTTCTGACTGCTGCTGGACCCCTCAAGTCTAATGCAAAAGTTCTCGCTGCGTGGAACAACACTGCAGTCCACACTCACACAGGCAAAAATTCATGAATCATTTTGTTTACATCAAAACACTGGGGCCATGCAGGGTTTTGTGGAGGGATTACAGTGTGTTTACTCGGAAACACCACAGAGAGCTTGAACAGAGAATGAAAGAAAGTTTTCTTCAAAACAGCAAAATGCAGAGAGTGGTTCAACCGCTGCAACACATTAACCTAAAAAATAAATAAATAGAAAAACAGTAGCACATAATTGGCTTCCTTTAATTTCAGACACAGCTGTGAAGAAAATAGTGTTCACAGTCCAGCCTAAAACTAAAACGAAGAAGCTCCTCAGGTCCGTGTATATGTACAGGTTCTTCAGTGTACTTCTAAAATGATACAATTAATGGACCCCATCCTTCTATATGATACTTAAATTGACCTTGTTGCTAACAAGTGGTACAGTGGTTAGCACTGTCACCTCACACAAAAAGCTTCTTCTACCATTATCTTAAAACTATCTTGATGTTTAATGGATAGTAAAGCTGAATGTCGAGCATGTTCATAGTCCCAGATAGATCAGAGAAATCAGTGTGAGCGGAATAAAAATCTTTAATCCTTTGGATGAGGAAAATACAGACACTAAGGCTGAAGCATAGTTCCTGCTGTCAGGCAGTGCGCTTCTGTGTTTTCCCAGTCTGGTCATTAATCAAAATTCCTTACTGTTCTCACAGAGCAACTTCATGAAGAAATAACTTGAAGCATTTCCGCAATCACTTGATTGATGATGATTTCTACTTTTCCTTCCATTACTTTTCTTTCTATTTATTTTCATTTTGTATTACAGTTTATTTTCAGTTCGGTATGCTGCATACTGGCTTTGTAAAGCACTTTTATTGCTTGCTTATATGAAATGCCAACACCACCATGCATGATTCATCAATATAAAACAGATGGCGTGACAGAATAAATGTATAATACTGACCTTGTTACAATTCAAAGTTGTTATCTTGAGAAACCTTAAGTCTGGGCATTCAGGTGGATGATAATTCTTTCAGAGTACTCTTCTATTTTATCAAATACGGTTAAACACTAACTAAAAAACCGTTAGTTCAATTTAACAGAGACTTAAATGTTCATGGTGATATAGTCTCCACAAAGCACTTCTGGGCTAAATCTGGTGTGTCAGCTATTGGTCTTTAAAAACACGCCGTCGTTAATGTCTAAATTTGGTTGAAAAGTGAAAAATGACAAGTTGTCATTTCAGGATGTTGAATAGAATAGAAATTGAATTGAACTGAATTGAATAGAAATCTCAAAAAAGAATACATTTGGTTTAAAAGTAAAAGTTTCGATCAACTGGGCTTCAAAAAAAGTGCTGCTGGACTCTGAAACTCTTCCGATACAACGAGTAACCATTATGCCTCAGCACACACCACAGAAAATAATGCATCACAGCCATGCTGGCTGCAGAGCACTCACTCCTGCCACGTACATTGCTGTGACCAACAGAAATATAGAATGACAGGGACAGGGTGTATAAAACATACATAACAACCATGACAAGAGGCAAAAAATGTAGTACAGGCAGAGAGCAGTGCAATTCAATGCAATGCAAATTATGGGCTATTCCCTCAGCCTAGTAGTGCAGTAGCTACCGATGTAGCGTGCACTGCTTGCTATGAAGTAAACCCATGTGTCTTTGGGGGTTTTTATGCAACATTTGAAAACGATTTTACTTGGTTTTGAAATGGTTGTGATCAACCGCACAACGACTACGCTATGCACAAAGTGACATCGGAGAGACATCTTTATATGTCATTTTTGGACACGCAATTTTGGTCCACTGATGGGGTTGTTTTGTAAAGCCAGGCAACGTCTTTTTTTAACATCTACTGAACGTCTATTGTTGATGTCCGTAGGAGCTCCGTGTACGGGCTACTTATAGTTGGACTTGGACGTTTTTCAGTGTCAAACTTAGTCATTTTTTATACTGTTTCTATAGGCTCTGTTTTCCAGTGTTTCCAGAGGGTGAAGACAAACAAGAGTTAGTTTTGAATGATCTTGTTAGTAAATTTTGTTGGTTTTGAACTTGTAGCTTTATAAGGTGTGCATTAACAATACACTGATAAAATGAGTGGTTATATCTTGAGCACCTTCTTGAGAGTCTGTAAAATAATCTCTGCTCTTTCGGAGTATTTGGTGGAATACTATGTCCATAAAAGTGCATGAGTTCTGGAGCTGTATCATTTCTTTTTGAAACATCTGTGAAAAAGCAAGACAGAGCATCTGGAATAAACAGCAGGAAACATCTTTTAGGATTTGTGCAAGATTCAATTTAAAAAATCGATTTACAGACAACTTTTTAAAATTCTGAATTTGCAGGAAAGAAAATACATTGACTGACTACCCACAACTGATGCATGGCTTCATAAGGAGTCTGTGTACGTGTAATGAGAAATGGTGGAGAACTAATAGAAGTTGGTGGTTATGGGAGCACCTGCTGAGCTTGGAATAGACCTATCCATCAGCACAACCTGCATCAGTATCACTGGGAGAGGTCGAATATATTGGTCCAACACACTCATCTCAAATCATTTCACCTGTCCTCTCGCATTTGTCACTGTAATACCTGCCAACTTATCCACTGCAGGAAAATAAACCTCACTTCAGATAGCTCATACCGACACAAGCAATTGCAATCAGAGCATAAATCACAGCAGGAGTTCAATTTGTTCTCAGGACAGGAAGCAACTTCATTCTTCACTGCTGACAATCTGATGTGAATTAACAGCAGCCACGCCACCTCATTGCTTTGATAACCAATTTGACACCTCAGATGATTACTAGATGGATTCATTTGGATTTCTTTTTTTTAATGCTTGCACACTGAAAGCTGATTGTGGTTTTCGTAAATGACTAAAACTTGCTTGGCAGCAAGCCAAAGACTGGTTTGCAGAGATCAGTAGACAATACTGGGAACAAACCCCAAGACTGCCGAGAGAACACTGTCAACACTGTCAAAGTAGGCCATGCAGTCAATTCTCAAGCCCCACTAAAAACGCAGTATCGACCACAAACAAAACCCTGTGAGATCAAAGAGAACAAGCTTGTCGGCTTAATGGACCATCCAGTATAAAAGCTGAAGCCTGTTGAAAATGCCATGAAAGCTTCAGTTATGTTTTAATGTCTTTTTGGGGGAAAAAAGGGGTGTTTCAAGGAAACATTGCACTGTTAGACGGTACAATGTGCAAGCCCAGCATCTCCCCTTAAGCCTGAGGACTCTTCACTCCACTGATTCTATTTTTGACAGCTCCTAATATTATATCTCATTCACATTCCCCTGAGCTTACAAAGCTTTTGTTCCTCTTTCCAAGAATTTCAAGACAATTTTTCCCAAAAGCTGGACTTGAACTTGCATATGAGGGCTGCAGTGAAAGTGTTGCCTTTTTTATTGTTGTAGTCGTTTTTACTCACTAAATGACTAATCCATAACAAAAACTTCCATAAGAACTCAATTGAAGCGCAGAGAGGTAATAATGCACCACTGCTGCAAAGCAAGAAGAACTACAGGTCTCATTATCGTCTTGTAAACCTCTCCTTTCACTCTCGCTGCTATCCTTCTGTCACAAGTCACCCCTGACACTCTCCACCCACTCAACCTTGCCTTCACTCTCTTCATCACCTCTCGTGTACGTTGTATGTTGTTCTGAATGGTAAACTTCAGGTATTACAATTTAGCTACCTTGCATTTCCACTGTTAAACCAGCCCTGCTATCATTCACATACATATTTGGTCTTGCTTTTAGTCAGGGCTGGATCACGTGACACTGAAGCCTCCCTTAGTTATGCTGCAATAGGTCTAGGCTGCTGAGGGCTGCTGAGGGCATCCCATGATTCTTCACTCACCTATTTTAACTCTCTATGTTTATACACCACTCTGGATTTAATCATTAACTAATTTTATTTTTTGGCTCTACTCCACAATGTGTCTTTTGTCCTGCCCCTCCCTGAGCCTGGTTCTGTCAGAGGTTTCTTCCTGTTAAAAGGGAGTTTTTCTTTCCCACTGTTGCCAAGTCCCTGCTCATAGGTGGTCTTCTCACTCTTGGGGTTCAGTTTCCATTATTATAGGGTCCTTACCTTAAAATATAATGCGCCTTGAGACAAATGCTGTGATTTGGCGCTGTATTCTGTAAATGAATTTGAATTGAATTGTATTGCTTTCACTAACTCGCCTTGAGGCGACTTTTGTTGTGATTTGGCGCTATATAAATAAAATTGAATTGAATTGAATTTCTTTGCTTTTTTCTCCAAAGAATGCCTCCACCTCTCTAGGTTCTCTTCCTTCTATTCACTACTCTCACTACAGATTACAATGTCATCTGCAAACATTATAGGCCTGACCTCATCAGTCAGTCGGTCGATCACTATTGCAAACAAGAAGGGGTTAAGAGCTGATACCTGATGTAATCCAATCCCACCTTGAATCTGTTGCTCCTACTGCACACCTCGCCACTGTCTTGCTGTCTTCATACTTATCCTGGACCACATTCACATACTTCTCTGCCACTCCTGATCATGTGATAGAGTACCAAAGTTCCTCTCCTGGCACTCTATCACATGGTTTCTCTCTAGGTTTCTCTCTCTCATGGTTTTCAGTTGTTGAATCTAAATTGCCCATGGGTGTGAATGGTTGTCTGGCTCTTTGTGTTAGCCCTACTGGTGGCCTGTCCAGCATGTACTCTGTCTCTCGCCCTGTGGTAGCTGGGATAGGCCCCAACCCCCTCCCGTGATCCTGATAAGTGAAAGAGACTGGATTGACTGGAAGTCCCTGTCAAGACTCCATAATTGCTATTAACTATAATCATGATTGTAATTTTCTCTCTTTATGCTAATGGTTCTCAGCATCCTCTGTATTGGTACACTGCAGCAGTGTCACAGCAGCCGTAGAGCACAAAACTTTCATGGCACACAACAAACGAATTGTACCAAACCACCAAAGGCAAGATGCAATGTTGAAAATTGGACTTGTTGTTTTGAATTTGTGCCTCACAGAGCCAGAAGCACATGTGTGTGTGTATGTTGGGGGGGGGTTGAAAACCTTGCCTGGGATTATGAGCTGAGTCACAGCGAAACTGTGAAGGAATTCAATCTATTTGCAAGTGGAATATGCATCTCGCACTCTTTTAATTTGACGCACATCATGGACTAAACGCCTCCCTGTCAGGAAGATTCTAGGCTGTTCAGAACTCGTTTAATCATCTTTCAAGAGCCAAAAGGACTGTTTCACCTACCTCTCTCTGTCTGCCTCTCTCTTCCTCTCTCTGCTTTAAGGACGGGCTAACAACTGATCTCGCAGGACTCTTTCTATTAATAACCACTCCTTCACTCCTCTGTTTCCCAGTGAGACAGCCTCATAATTAAACTGTGTAAACGCCGCTGCATTAGTGTTTTTTGCTTACCAGGGAAGCTTTGGGCCACTTTTCATTGTGCCAACATGTTTGGAAGCGTTTTTAATCTTCTTCTTGTTTGTGTTGTTATCGCATGGCACGGAGAGACAGACTCCTGAGGAGCTTACAATTGTCTTTTACTCTTTAATTTAATAACAAAGACTGATAATGAAGCAAAGTCGCTTTACTGTTGATTATGTTTTCCAGTGATCACACTTCAGGTTGAGTGGAACAGCACTTTTCAGTCTCATTTCTCTACTGTAGATTAGTTTCTGCCAGCACTAGAAATGGCTAATATTTCCATGCCATTAACTCCAAAGCCTGTGAAAATGACAGGAGATGACAGATGGGGGCCGTTTGGACATCAGTCTTCCAGATGCAGACAAGAGCATCTATAAACTCTCTGACGCACCTGCTGCAAGTATTAGCAGACCTCGACACTCGGCTAATGATGCATGGGAGGTAATTACAAAGGGATCACGGAAATTAGTTTCTTTCTTTATCAGACAAACACATGGGCCAGGGCCAGGGCTGCATGGAAACTGCTAGTGTATGAGGCACCAGGAATTCATGAGTGAAAGGCAATTCTATGTGGCCCCATTGACTGCATCAAAAACTGTTCATGGACTACCAAAGATAAAAACCTTGGTGGTAGTTACTGCTACCATACGTGTCTCCAAGAATGCATATTGTCACTCATGATAGCAGCTGATAGAGATCCTTCCTTTGTGCCTCTTTGGAGTCATAGAAACAACTAGTACTCACACTGAGCTACAGTGATTTACTAATCCTCTCCCTCAAAAAATCAATACTTGTAGAGGTCAAACTGAGCTGCATGGAAAATGCAGATTAGCTCGTCAATAGCTGACACACTCTCCTACACACTCACATGCTACAGTTTAGTAATGAGCCTGTGTCAGTGAAAGGAGTAACTGCTCAGGATTTATAAAATGTTGATTTCACGCTTTCTTAGGTCGTCTTGGGAGAAATGTTTTAAAAAAAAGTGAGAAAAGCTGAATTTCAAATGTGATGCACATGGTCAGCAACAATATCTCTGGTAACTTTAAATGATGCTCAGCTAGCCCAATGTGTGTCAAAGAAATATCCGCCACACCATTACATCACCACCAGTCTAAACTGTAGATACAAGGCAGGATGGATCCATGCTTTTATGTTGTTCATGCCAAATTCTGGCCCTACCATCTGGACATCACAGACAGTGTCTGCATGCCTGAGCTGCTGCCATAAGATTGACTGATTAGATATATCTGTGTTAACATGCAACTGAACAGGTATATTTAGCTCACACCATGAAAATCAAAAAAGATATGCAAGCGTTGGAAAATGAGGACATCCCAGGATGAGACAGCAATGCCGGCACCCCTGAGGGCACATGATATCGTCTGAGCCAGTCGCAGTTATTAGGCCCTGTGGTCTTCTCTAGACATCTAAAGCTTCAGACATATTCAGCAGCCTGATTGGAGTGCTGAATGTGCGAATACAGCAGACACAACACTAAGCTTATGAATGAGACAGTGACTTACATGCAGTGGAGAGAATGAGAGAGGAGCAGTGTAGTGCAATGTTGGATTAAAGTAAAATCATATTAAAATATGATTTAGCCCTGTTTGTGTTCCTATCTTGGTAAAATCTTTTCCAAACTGTCAACATGAAAATACAGGTAACAATAAGACACCAACCAGTCTATTTTATGGACTCCTTAACAACTCCTTGATAACTTAGATCATAAAATCAGAAAATATAATAAACTATCTGCTCTAAATCCAGTAAAACAGTAACAAAAACTAAAGCATCACAAAACAGTCTTTCCACCATGGGATAAACTGGGATTTGGCACGTGGCAGAACCCTAAGACCCAACAGAGAAAAATAAATAGCATGAAAATATCCATCCATCAGTTTTTTTCTGCTTAACTGGGGCCAGGCTGCAAGGGCAGCAGGCTAACTGACTAGCCCAAACCTCCCTCTCCCCAGCCACCTCCTCCAGTTCTCAGGCCAGCTGAAAGTCATAATCTCTCCAGCATGTTCTGGGCCCATGTTCTCCTGATAGATTGCACGGAACACTTCACCCAGGCGTCCAGGAAACATCCTAGTCAGATCCTAACTGACTCTTTTCTTCTGTGGGCTCACAACCTACAAGAGGTGCTGTAGAGGCCAGGAGCATGACATGAGCGTGACATAAGCAGCTACAGCTGTGGTGGGCAGCATGTTTGACAGAAATAGAGAAAATCTTTGTGTCGGGTGGTAGTCAAGGGCAGAGGCCCTGGCGGTGCAGTTCATGTTGGGACACTATTGGGACACTGCGTGAAAATAACTTTGATAAACTGATTTATACCGTGAGCTCCAGTGGACTGTACTTTTTTTGTATACAAGCTAGATGTTCAACTAATTTTACGCTGTAGATCTTAAGTTTACTGCTCTTTGTCAAATTTAGCCAACTACATTTTGCAGTATGTTATCTCATGGATCTGTTATCAGGACAGGCAAGTCAATCAGTGATTTACCAGTCAAATCAATAAAATAAACTTAATTAGCATGAAACCAACATGAAAGCTATCTCTGTCTCAGAACAATGTTCTGTACTATAAATGATGTTTTATTGTCTGTGCACACTGTGACGGTCCTCTTGTGACCAAATTTGGCATTATCTACACAAGCTAGCATGAATAGCAATCACTGCATGTATCCGAAACAGATTCTTTTTTGTTGTAGTTTGAGTTCACACGTTATGAATACTCCTGTATTGGTAGATGTTTTTCCTCTTTGTTGTATATTTTAAATTTATATTTTTATATTATATTTTAATTTTAAATCTTTAGTATCAGATCAAATAAACAGTAAAATATTCAGAACATCATGAAAGACACTTCTCACCCCGGCCATTTCCTGCTAAAACTGCTGCCCTCAGGCAGACGGTACAGGACAATCAAAGCAAGAACAAACAGATTTAAACACAGCTTCTACCCAACAGCAATATCGTATTTGAACATCAGCATTACCAACTCTACCCTGTACCATGCTGTGGAATAACTTGCAACTAATTGAGGCATATGTATTGGAACGAATGTAAATGTTCTGTTGTTTTATTGTTTTATTTTAAGGTTTTCAGCACCGATCGAAGAAATTTTTTTAAATTTCGTTGTTCAAGCGACAATGACAATAAAGATATTCAATTCAATTCGAAAAGAACACAAAAGTAGCAAAAAAAACCCCAAACGCTATTATATATTAAACACTTGTTCAGCCAAAGAGGACTTCCGAAAAACAAAGATGTCCATGCAGAGTGGAGCGAGATGCAAGAAAGACATTCAGCACGGGAAAGAAAGGCAGTACAGAGTCATAAATGGTATGTTTTAGTCTGGTCTCTTGTCAGCACAGTAAACAGCTGCTCATTAAGATGTTCTAGGGTCGTGGTAGGGGGATGGGTGGTGGGAATAACTGGTTTATTGGCTCTGTTTGCCCCCTACACCACTATACTAGCTCAATGGACTATTTTACCATCATGGTTTCTTTTCAACCTTAAGTTTTAATAAATGTAACCAGATCTAACCTAAAACACACATGCATTATATTTAATTATGTACTGTAGTATTACACTGTATATTAGCTGAGCTCCTAAACCCTTCTCCTCTTCTTTACAAGCCAAGTGAGTCATTTGCTGTATAAAGCATAAAGCATAGCATAAAATGTTGAAAGGCAAACTCATTTTGTAATGTCTCCGAGATAATAGAAACCTATTAGTGAGGACATGAAGTGCACAAAGAGCACAGCAGTGAACAGAACAACACAAGCAGCCAATAGTGAGCTACTCGAACTTTAAGAGTGTCCCCAATGCAGTTGAATTCTGCTCTTGTTCGATCATGTTATGTACTGAGAGGAGAATCACAATGCAGTGGAGTGAAAATGCAAAATGTGAGCTTGATACAGCTTCCACAGAAAAAGTCATACATGCTGCAGCCGCTGGATTAGTGTGGTGGCATTTTGAAAATGACTCTGCAGTGCTGACAAATAGCATTTGACAGGCATTGTCCCTGGATGTGGGGAATGAGATTATTCAGCTTGAAGTGGCTGAAATACACATTGCCTTAGATGTATGAAACTGTGCAAAAGGTAGTCTGCTGTGGCATGTTTAGCTCATGCTGCTGAAATATACAATTTTATATCCGGTGGTTTTCCAGGACTTCTCTATGACTGGAAAGCTCGAATCCTTGAAACCAGATTTTCCTGGATAGATGAAAGCTCCAAATTTGATTTGTATCTAAAGCTTAAATAAAAAATTACATAACAATGGATCTCGTGTTCATTTCTCTCCTACTCATAAACCTACAGAGAATTATTTCAAAACTGTGAATCTTAATAAGATTAACCTCAATTCCATACTACAAGCTATTTTAGGGTATAATGATCTGATAAACCCTGCAATGTACCACACAGCAGACAGACAGAAATAACAGCTAGCTAAAATAGTGAGGCATTTAACTAAGTATTCAAATATTTCCCTCTGTAGATAGTGGAGACCAAGAACCACAGCAGATGCCACCAATGTCAGCTAAGAGGAAACTGAAATTACAATTTCTCTCGAGCTGTCAAAAATTGGACAGAAGAAGACTGGAAAAATGTTGTCTGGTCTAACAACTCTCAATTTCAGGGTCAGAATTTAAAAAAGGATTGATCCATCCCGCCAACACCACCAGCACCAGTTTAGGCTACAGGTGGTGATACAATGGTGTGGGGGGTATCTTCCTTGCACAGATTGGGCCCCTAGTATCAACTGAGCATTGTTGCTGACCGTGTGCATCTCTTTATGACCACATTGAATGTCACAAAGCTCAGACCATCTCAAACTATCTTTTTTCTCTGTACTCAATATAATAATACCTTTAATCAGATCTCAATGTAATATTACCTTGGGGATGTGGTGGACTGGAAGCATTAAGTATTTACATGATGGTATCATGTTAACATACTGTATATATTCTCCTCATGTTAATTAATGTTATGATTAGTTAATTTTTAAATGATGGCCATGTTCTGATAACACAAGTGAACTGAAACAAGGCAGAAATGTGCACCTGTTTCAGTTCAAATTAAGTAATAACTGACCACAACTGTGAGGTTATTATGTAGCAGTCTGATGTCCATAACAGGTCATTTATTTAAGGTATGGCACAATGGAAGCTCTGCATTGCCAAATCTTAAATAACAGACTACATGTTTTGTAACAAATGAACTGGACCCCCTTCACTTTGCTGCTTAGATTTAATTTGTTTAAAGAGAATAGACTGAACTACATTCTGAAAAAAAGAGAAACTGGTGTGGAGGTGGGTTGCAAAGTGACTTGCAGATGAGCGCCAACCGTGGACAGGCTGAAGCAGGTTATATAACACATCAATATGAGATCTGGCAGTTGAATCTGAAGAAAGGTATTAGGTAATCATTCAGCTGATTTGCCAGGACTGCATCTGCTTAATTAAGCCTGTTCATTTAAGCTTATTCTAACACGTCTTCTATTTGAGGATTAAATATATATATATATAGATATATATATATATATCTATATATATATATATTTCCCTAATATTTTCATATTTATCCCATTTTTGCTACATAACTTGTGCCCTGGTGCCCTGGTGTTTTTATAAGTCATTATAATACTAAATGTCTGGTTGCTGTGGTTGTTGTGATGCCATAAAAACAGTGCCTTAGATCGTCGAGGAATAGGCAGCCCCTAAAACATGCCACACTCAAGCAAGTACTAATAAACTGCTGTTGACTCAGTAAGTGAAAGAGACGTTGAACAATCAGACATTTAACGAGCTGTGTTATATTTCTTTGAGAGCAGTTACTCAACGCTGCTAGGAAAATACATTAAAACGTAATAGGCATCTAGTTTAAAAAAGGTTCTCTTGCACTTCTTGCAAGAGTGCAGCTTGTCAAGAGAGGCTGTAGTCCACGCCCAAATCAGAAAACATGCAACAAGACAGATGCATAAATTAACATGCGCCACACTCATGTCTTTGAACTGAGAACCAAAGGCCACTCTGATCCACTCTGCAGGGGAGCTCTTGCTTTGATGTATTTGAAAAGGAGGTTTAAAGATCAATTACATGTCTACTGTCACCCCAAAGACTGATTTAACTTTGGAGTTTAAAAATTCAAAGCAACACTGACTCGATCACAGATCATCATATTTGAGTGAGTTAGATGACCAGTCTGTCAAAAAGGTTTCATCTGAAGGGGGGATACAGAAAAAGTTCTCCATTTGATAAAAAAGCCCCTACTATGGTCCAGGAAGTTTTAACTATTAATTCTTTTTCAGTTAGTTATTTAATTATTTATTCCTGCCCTGAAAGCCATTTACATGTCTATTGCCTCTGATCTCTCTTGTTTTTGCAGAGTCGAACTTGAAGTCTGCACACTCTTCCCAATATACCTTATACAGTTGCAGAGGAAAACCATGACATTTGCCTGAAAGCTCAGCCCACAGTTCCTGACACTGGTGGTGTTGCCAGTACCTATAGTACAATATGCCTTAGGACCTACTTTCACCTCAAAATCCACCTGTAGGGCTTGAGGCCAAGGGAGGAAATCATTATTGCCTGTCTTCCTTGGAGATTCCTTGAGCGGGGTGGGGGTGATGAAATCAGAAGCTTAAGGCCAAAAATGTGAAATGGCATTAACAATAACATATTATCTGTTGCAAAAAGCTTCAAAAATTTTGTGTGCATCCCCCCTCAAAAGGAGTTTTCAATTACAGATACAGAACTGGCCCAGCACTTCACCTGAAGCATAGACGTAAAATCTTCTGGCTTCATTCTTTCTTTGGCAAACGAACTTTTTCATTATTAACAACCATTATTATGATTTATACATATGTTTAGAGCTGGGCGATAGAACGATAACGATATGTATTGCGAAATAACTTTTTCTCGATAGAAAAATGAAGCTATTGCGATAGACCTCATCTCTCTCTCTTCCTGTCTTAAAAAGAAAGAACAGCCAATCCAAATTAAGTAGCGCAGAGCAGAACCAATCACAGCCGCAGCGTCACGTCACGTGACTTGTTGTGTACAGCACAAGTGCCAAGCCGCACATGTGTATTTGTTTGGGAAGCAGCCAGCCGCCGTGCCGGCCAGGTAATGGAGAAAATGAGTTTGCCCACTAGAGAAAAATCTACCGAGAGCTTGGGTGACCAGGTTACTGAAGAGAACACAGATGACGGTTCCAGTCCCGGAGAGATTGTCGAAAGGAAGGGCCAGAGAAGTTCCGTAGACTGAAAGCACTAATTCGTCATCGAAAACAACCAGGAGAATCCCTGCGAAGCAGCAACACTCAATTGAGTCGGCTTTCTCCAGCATCTTACCATATGACAAAAAAGCTAAGAGAAATAGCGACATAACGAATGCCATAGCCTACTGTCTTGCTAAAGACATGCTACCAATAAACACGGTCGAAAATGAAGGATTCAAGTAGCTAACTGAGGTAATAGCTAAGCTATACAACAAGGAGAGATTGAGAATTTCCTTTTAGTTCTCAGTTTATTTGATATTGACAAAAGTTAGTCAATTTTGTCTGTTCTTCTGAAAAAACAAACTAAGATTTATTTTTAGAATTAATATTTTGTTTCTAAGTGGAATTGACAATTTAGTGGTCTGTTTTGTTTGTTCTGTTTTGAAACTTAAACGCTTTAGCGGCTGCCTTTTGTGTAGTTTGCAATATTTGCCTTTATTTATCTGAAACTGAAGTCTCATGTTCTTTAAGTACATCTGCCCTGTTGAACTTATTATGGGAAATAAATATTTAAATCAAAACAAGCTGCTGATTATTTCACATTTAACTTGTGAGCAACGGCACATTTAAATCTTACAAATATAGTTATTTGGCTTATATCGTGATATATATCGTTATCGCCTGAAATGAAAAAAACATATCGTGATATGAAAAAATCTTATATCGCCCAGCTCTACATATGTTCATATTTTAATGAAAGAGGTCATGAGTTTCAGATGCAAGTCAGAAGATTTGAAGATCTACAGTCTGATATACAGCAACTGTAAATCTTCAAACGCAACACTGCAGGAATCATTATGGACAAATCGACAAAAACAAAATGCAAACACTTCACCTTTCAAACGCAAAACTGCCATCTCGATTCAAAAGTTTACTTTGTTGTGGCACTTCCTTTATTTCTTACTGTCGTCAACATGACCCAAACACGTCACCATGCATTAGACCCTAACTGTGCTAAAATAGAATCCAAATACACTCCATCTCCAGGAGGCAACAGGCCAAGTGCTGTATTCTACATTCACCACACAATAACAAAATTAATATTTGATTTGGATTGGTACAGCCACTTTCTGTTTCCTGCAACAGCCTGAAGAACACAATAGTTCTCCTGTTTCCCATAGACAGTTAGGGCTACTTTAAATAGCACTCTGCAGCAGCAGCACAGCGAGCACTATGCCCTGCAGGAAACAGAGTCTGACTTCTTAAGAGTTGCAAAAGAAAAGTTGATTCAAAGTCAAGGAAAGCAAGCTTAGAACGAGGCAAAGTTAGGACAAAGTGACACTGTCAGAAAAATATATTTTAAAAAAAAAAGAAGCATTTAGTTTTCGTTGTTGAGATTTCACCTCAGCAACATGATGCACAACAACAGGAAATCAATAACATGCTTAATTGACTCAAGGTCTCAAACTGTTTTCTTTCAGCCTCTCATAGAATGAAAGTCAGCTAGCCAGCCTTTGCTAATATTGCCTGGACGGTAGTGTTCATATGAGTCCCTTCAACTTTTGTTACTGCAGATGTCCAGCAGCGGCAGGCTAGCAGTCAGACTCACTGGTCTTGAAACTCAGTTTGACAGTGAGTGAGCAGTGGCATCTGCAGAGAGATAGAGGTCCACTACCTGATGATGCTCAGGCAGGAGGAAACCAACTGGCTGCCTTTCTCAATTTGACCTTAGTTGACTGATTGAGGCGTCGCCAGTTTTCCCAATCAGTCAACTCAATCAGCCACCAAAATATCAAAATAATAGGGCTTTACTGAGATTATTCAATAATTGTATTGATAGGATATCATTAATTAGTGGGCTTCCATTTCAGGAACTGTATTAACCATTAGAAACAAAGGGCAATTCAGCTTGTGAACTGTAAGGTTAAAGAAAGGAAAATTTGATTTTTTTTGGATACAATACTTGGCTTTGATTACCAATCTAACACCAGTCCTAAAATTATTTTGCAGTAGGCTACTAATAGTTTTGTTTTTGTTTTTTTGACTGACCACACTGCTAGATTAGCTGTATCACTTTGTAATACTTAAATACAAAATGAGAGATTAGAGACTTATTCCTAACTTTAAAATGTTTTGTAGCATTGTTGTTGTTGTGAGTAATGGCTTTTCTTGTTTACTGCAACTGTGCTGTCAAACTGAATTCAGCAATAATCTCTTGGGGTTAAAATGTTAGGTAGTGTGCATGAATACCCCTTAAAGTATGAGCTGTGGAAAATCTCAAAGTTCAGTTTCTCTTTTGGTTATATCTGTATTTCTAGGTTTGCATTCAACTGAGGCTAAATGAAAGAACAAACAACTGGGTGAACTCAGGTGTATGTCAGTGTGGAGCTGCAGGGCTCAGGTGGATAGATTCTCCAAATGTCTCTGGGGGCAGTGCCTAAACAGCACAAAGCTTGTCATTAGCTCCAATAGAGTAGTATAGTATATCAGGGTCATGTGACTCTCACCTCATAATGGGCGACCCGCTGGGACTCGGAGATGAGCTGAGCGCTGCACACTTTGCAGTAGCTGTCTGTGAAAAGCCCTTGGTCCACCTCTGTTGACTTCATCTGGAGAAAGAGAAAACACATTTACTGACTGGAGTTCAGTTCTTGGCAGGTGTTTTTAAGAACTGCACACATAATGCTGACTGTTGTAGGTTAAAAATGGGGGAAAATCAGGCTTTTATTGAGAAATTGAAAGACAGGCTGAGTCAAAAGAAGTTAGCGAAAATGTTTTTTATTTAAACGGCAAGTCCGAATCACACTGGACCTCTCTGACTAACAGTTCTGACAAAACGACATAATATGTCCACTGTACATTCACACAAACACAGAAAGCTGTCTGATTTCCATTGGTACTATCAAGCAGCCTTGTTTTGTGGGTCTACAGGGAGCTATGACAAACCAACCAAGATGTAATAGAGCAAGTAAACAATAAACTCATTTCATATTTTCAACACAGTTAATCAATATTTTATTAACTTAGTGACAGATGCTGAGCAGCTTTTGCAAGCAATGAGTCAGAAAAACTATACAAAATATCCCACTTAAGACATGAAGCTAAAATGTTATTTGTTAATGAATAAATAACAACAGATCAAAGACGAGCTGTTCCTGGGAATTCATTAAGGTATAAAAGTGAACTCCAGGCTGTGTGTTGGAGGAGAAAAAATGTATTCTTGGTGACATGGCTGCAAAAACCTTTTATTTTCATAGCTGAGCCCTCTCTGCTTTCTATTACTAATTCAGCCTGATTTCCATTAGAAGCTCGCATTTCATATTTGGAAGCAGTCAAGCTTAACTCATCCTCATTTACAAAGGCGCATCTTCATTTGGAGCCATGGGACAGAGGGAACTTGGGAAGAACTTATCGCAAACTTGTTTCAATTTACTACCCCCCTCCCCCCAATAAAAAGTCAAACAACCAGCAAAATACAAAAACTTCTGCTTGTTACAGTTTTGTCTTAATTTGCATGTAACTGATAATTATGAAATCTTCTACTTTTGCTAATAGCTCTGTGCTATTAGCAAAAGTAGGAAAACTGTAACAAGTTTTAAGAAGTCTTAAAAATACAGTTTAAAAACAATTAGGTTGCCTGTTTTATTTAACACACTTAGGCACTAGTGGGTGACAAAGTAATGAAACCATCAACACATGTTTTAGTAAGGTGTGTATGTTGATGTATATATCCTGCAGATTTGGGAGATTGTAACTACTGTTTGGTTTTTTTTCGGCAGAATGAACTAGTAGTGGACAACTGGTCCCATTGGATGCAGTTCCCCATCTGGGCGGTGAAGGTCCTACTCAGGATGCTCACTGTAGTGCAAAATCATAAGTCCTTCAGACTTATGATTTTGGTAGATGGACTGGTTCTTATATAACACTTTTCAACTCTATCTGAGCACTCACAGCACTTTATACAACTTGTGTCATTCACACATTCATGCAAGCATTTTATTCTCTGCTTTTTTCTACATAATGCTTTCTTTCTAACATTCGCACATGATCATACTTCGATGGATTTATCGAAGAGCAGCCAGGGATCGAACCACCAACCTTCCAATTAGTACATGAGCCACCCCAGTAGAGACAATGATGATGATGATATTTAAAGGAATCTACCCTCTCTAGCTGGACCCCATTCATGCTGAGAGGATGAAGGTTCTTTGCTAGTTTTCTGGTAATGTCCACTGTTATGTCTTTGTTGGTCTTACACACATTCAGCTCAAGAGTGTCAAGCAACATTAAGATGCATCAATAACAAAATGGAAGAAGATGCATCTTGGTATTGGTTTTAGATTCAAAATCTCTACTCCAGGAATCATTGTACAGCATATGATCATCAAAGCTTTAATAATCCTCAAACCACTTAGTGGGGACATGGTGAGGATGAGTTTGGTCTTAAAAACTGCACCAGGTGTCCTGTGGTTTGTCAAGCACAAGCAGGAAACACTAATATTCTGACAGACAGCTGGAGAATGCCAAGGGAAAAGGCTCATTAGAGACTTGTCAATCACAAGGGAGGCACACCTTAAATTATACCCTACTTTAACATTTATTTTTTATTAAGGAGATAACATTCTATAAAAAATGAGTGTCACACTGAACTGAAAAATACTCTCAAGCATCCACTGAGAACACAAAAAGAGACTGAGCTCACAAATCAAAAATCAGGTCACTTTATCAAAGTCATCATTAAATTCAAATTAAAGTTTTTTGCAGTCAGATGATTCACCCCTGCTGGCCATAATGTTTCAGACCTAGAAGCTTCCTCGGCCTTTTACATGCAGTCTATGTGGTTTTACAAGTTTCCCATAAGTGTACTCTTTAATATTCACAGAGAGTACAACTTAGCTTGTGGTAATGTATAATTTGTAAGGGTTATTTAAATTTGGGGTTGTATCTTACATTTTCATTAACAGAACGATGAAAAAGCCTACAACTTTTTCCTTGTTATTACTAATTGATAGTTCATCATGCCAGCAAACTGCAAAAGAAGGAGAAAGACAGAAATTTGGTGGTCGTTTTTGGGCAAGGTAGGAGGATGGAAATTTATTTAAAAAATGATTTATACTAATTCTGTTTCTAGACCTGAATCTTTGTGTATTGCCATAATGATTCATGATCAATTTTCTGTGTGGAAAAAAATTCAGCTTACAGCAGTTTCAGCATCAGAGAAACTGTTGGATTCTTTGAATATGAATCACCAGCAACAGAACAGAAGAATAAACTTGCATGTTAATCAAGTGTGCAGTATCTCCACTACCATTCAAATCAGTTCAATTCAATTTTATCTATACAGTGCCAAAAAGTCACAACAACAGTTATCTCAAGGTGCTTTATATTGTAAGGTAGACCCTACAATAATGCATACAGAGAAAAACCCACAATCATATGATCCCCTATGAGCAAGCACTTTGGTGACAGTGGGAAGGAAAAACCCCCTTGTAACAGGAAGAAACGTCCGGCAGAACCAGGCTAAGCGATCAGCCTTCTGCCATGATCCGTGGTTGAGAGATAAGGGAGAATTCGATCTGTCAACGTCTCATTCACCTAGCGGTGCTGAAAGAGTTAAATTACGTTCTCTACTGGGAGCTCTGTTTAGTTTTAGCAGTTATCTCAGTCTCCCAGAGTAGCATTTCTAATTTTGATTGAAACTGTCAGACAAAACGGCAGCCTCGAGCAAGCCAGGATATTAGTTTACAGAGGCTGTTAAAATTATATGTCTAACGTTAAAATGTTTGTGACACAATAATTTCATCCTAATGGTACTGACATATTCATAGGGTTAATTTTTGAGACAAAATATCAGAGGTAGTCATGATTTTGCAAATATTCCACCTTGGAGTGCAGTTTGCACAAATTGTTTTAAAAATGCACTCACCCTACAAACATTACTGAGAGTCAAGATCTGCACAAATTGACAGAAACACTGAAGCAGCTCCACATTTTATTCTTATTGTCATGTATGTCCTATTTGTCAGGTGACAGAAGAACCAACACAAAGCTCAGAGAGCAATGGTGATACAAGATCACAGGTGAAATTGGATGATGACTTGGTGGTTCATGACTGTATCTGAAGCACATGTGTGACTGCATGTATTTGGAATGTCTCACTGTTATTTATCAGGTGACAGAGGCAGCTCTGCCATGTTGTAGCTCGGACAGAGGTGAAGAGGCGAGGTCACAGGTGACTGACTGATGATTTGGTGCTATAGATTAACGAGAGGTGAAGGCATGTGTTTGGCTCCTTCACATAGTGGACATTGAGTTGTTGTGTGGGGCACCAGTAGTCCATGTCTGTTGCTGTAACAGTAGTTCATGCTTAGAATAAAAAATCCCAGCTCACTGATTTCATCGGGGCAATAATGTGCCTAAAATGTTGCATAATTTTGCTGAGAGATCTTTTACTTTGTGGTAATCTTAGATGAGCAGTTTTATGGACAAAAACCACCAGGTCATTCAGTGATCCCTTAGTGCTAATGTATAAGAGATGTTGGTGTACTATAACTGAAGTAATGTTGTTAAGTCCTTAAAGTCATATTCTTTTATTGTCATGACTCTATTTGAAGCTATTTTTATTTTTGTATGATACTGATTTATATGGAATATGGCTGAAGTAAACTAAAGTCTAAAATACTGAGTCATTTTTATAATAGTAATTTAACATTATATAATTCACATATAACACTATGAATTGTAATTTAAAATGGTTTCAAAGCATGTAGAATAGCATATGTAGGCAAGTATATTTCTCCTTTTGTTTTTATGAAGAAGCAAAGACAAAAAGGGGGAAAAAAAAAACAGGGCAGGGTCCGGTGGTTGAATCATCCGTCCCCACCAATGCCACAACCAAATCTACGCCCTTGAAGTAACGGCTTAACTACTGCTAGCTTGAAGGCCTGTGGTACATAGCCGTTTATTATAGATCAGTTGATCATATTGAAGATTGAAGCATTAATAGGACTTCTTTGAGCAGTCTTGTAGGAATGGTTTCTAAATGAGTTTGATGTCACCATTTTGTGCTTGTTTTTGCAGTGCAGCTGTCACATATACACCGTCACAGGCAGTAGGAATAGATAAGCATAGATGCACAAGTATCTAAATCCAGTTTTAAACTTTCTTTTTATTGTTAGCATTTAGAATCACTTTCCCAGGAAATGGCATGCCCTTGACTGGTACTTATAACACAAGGACTCTGTCTCTGGACTGCTGCCCTTCTGCTCTCTGGCAGCAAAGACGATATGGTCAGACTGAGAAAACAAGGGCGAAACATGTCAGGAGTGTAAGTGTCAGCAGATAAACAGCAAGAGAAGAAGAGAAACATAAATAAGTCAGCACTGCCACTCTCTTCCTAAGTCTTGTAATCAGTCGAGAGCAGCGTCACTTCTAGTTCAGATTCTAGAGGACAAACAACATAAATAAGCATCTTTGAGAGCTCTATCAGCCTGTGCCAGTTGGAGCCACTGACTATTTTAGCAAGGGTGCGCAGATGTGCAAAATGAATAATTAATCAGCCTAAATTCTGTTAAGAAGCAGAGGCATCAGAGGTAACTTCTGCAGCAGCCTGGGAATGAAAGCAACTCTTATCTCTGACTTCATTTTCCATAGCTAGAAGGAGGGCTCGGTTCTATTTCTGCCATTGTAAAGTCTGCATGTTCATCTTAGTTTGGACTAAATGGCCATGACCCTACAATGTGGAGTAAACAGACAGAGAAATAAGTATCTCTCTCCACAATGCATAATCCCGTGAGATACGAAAAATCATTCAGCTGGATCTATTGTTAGGATGTGAGCTCTGACCCTAAATTTTGTCTGCATTTAAGGTCAGCAATGGTGGGAATTTACTGTAAAAATCTCAACATTGCCTAATAAATAACACTAAAACAAGGCCTCTTAAAAAGTTCTTTTTTGTTAATGGTTTTGATTTTGGGTAATACTGTACTGACCGATTTCATTAAGAAGCGAGACCCCTTGTAACACCTTGGTTAGGCATTTGTCCTCTTTTGTCCTGTTCTCTGAAACTCTGAAACCAACCTCGTACATCTTCTGTTTGCCATTAGACGAACATTAGATTCATGTACTTTAAATATGTATCTCATTGTGAGTCAGAGGTGTAATTTACAATTTACATAACTAGAATTTAGAATTTGGCTAATTTGCCAAATTGTTCCCTCGAAACTTCATAATGTCCACAAAGTGGCTAGTGAATCACTTAGGGTTAGGTTTAGGTAGCATTTCATGCATGATTCTACTTATGTGTAAGAAGGATTCTGAAAAAGTACAAAACATTGCTTTTCAAGTCCAGTCTCTTACATGTATCCTTACCCTCAACCGGTCAAATGGTTGCCCCTCCCTGAGCCTTAGTTAGTTAGTTTTTCCTTCCCACTGTCGCCAGGTGCTTGCTCATAGGGGGTCATCTGATTGTTGGGGTTTTCTCTGGGGTTTATAAGCACCTTGAGGTGACTATTGTTGTGATTGGGCGCTATATAATTAGATTTAACTGAACTGAATTTTGACCTAACAGATCTTCTGTTATAAGATTTCTAGTTTGGGTCTGTCAGAAAATAGATGGAAGGGATAGCATTAAACCAAACCCTAAGTCTACTTCCAACCCTTCAAAGGTCATCAACTCTGTTTCATACTTGATATTCTCAGTTATAGCCCAAATAGTACACCTATGCTAATAGTTCCAGTCAAAAGCTCGTTAAGCCCTGTCTACATATACAACTATGTGTGAGAACTAATGGTGAGCCATTGGTAGAGAGTTCAAGCTCTTTTGTATAGATAACCTTCTTTTTTTAAAAATATTTTTTGGCCTTTTAACTAGCTTTATTGGATAGTTGCAGCAAAGATTGACAGGCAAGTGGAGGGAAAGACATGCGGCAAAGGGCCACGGGTCAGGCCGGCCGCTTTCAGCCATGCGGCATATGGTCGCCTGCTCATCCAAAAGAGCTAAATGCATTTAGTATTTTGATTCTTAAATAGTGCTTTTCTTCTTTCCCGGAGTACTCAAAGTGCTGTATACAACATGCCACATTCACCCAATCACACCCATTCTCACAAGCACTTTCGCGGTACTTAGTGCTTTCTAACTACATTCACACTCCGATGGATGCATCGGAAAGCAACTTGGGGTTAGCATCTTGCCAAAGGATACTTGACATACAGACTGGAGGAGCCAGGGATTGAACTACCAACCTTCTGATCATTAGGTGACCTGCTCTACCTCCTGAGCTACAGCCACCCCTGTGGTGGATGGGTAAAAATAGAAAAAAATAATTAACTTTTACCTGAGAAGAGAACTTATTCCTGAGTGTGACTATCACACAAAGGCACAAGAGAGAAAGCAGGAAATGTCCTGCTGAGTATTAAGCACAAAGAGCAACAGCTTCTCACCAAATTAACATGTGCCTCTCCTTGGTGTTCAATTCATTAAGCTAATGGATTTTACTGTCAGATACATTGCTGTAATTGCAAGAGGTTGACTCTCTTCTAAATGAGAAAAATATTAATTTTTACCCAGTGTAATTGGATAAGGGGAGGCATCGCACTCGTAAACCAACAGGGGGTCCTTTACACAATTCAATCATCAATATCTGATCAGAGCAGCTGTTCTTAACAACATTACAGCCAAGCTCCCTCAGCACAGCTCCGTGAGCTCATTACGGAAGTTATGTTTCCACTCTGTCCCGTGTTTCTCCTTCACCAGAGAAGTCAGAAGAAACAAACCAGCACACTTCACACCAATGATCAAATTAGCTGGAAGCCAGCTTCTTTTTCGCACCTAGACAATCCTGCTTACCGACCGTCTTTGACTACGATAAAGTGTCAGCACATCAACGGAGGCAAGCTGCGTAGAGCTGGAAAAGTGAGGCTGGGGATAGAAAAAAAGAAAAAAGCCGATGAAACAGAGGGAGAGAAAAAGTTCAGAGATGAAAAGAAGGTTACAGTGGTGAGTGCCCAGCAGATGCTGCTGCTAAAAAGGTCAGTTGTAATTCGTTAGGGAGTGTGTTAAGCTGGGAAGCTGGATGAATGCCCATGCAGATGAGCTGGACTCGTGCTGGCCTTAGTGGCAGGTGACCCTTTGGCTAAGCATAGTTCAGATAATAAATAATGATAACCAGCTAAATGGGCACCGCTGCTGTCACAGCATAAAAATTCCAGCTTTGATCCCAATGTCAGGTAGGAAACATTTTAATACACAATTCTATCGTCTTGTCATTGCCTATCATATGAACAGACATTCTGACTTGACTATCAGAATGTCCCAGGCCTATTCTTTGGACAGGATAGGCCTGTTTTGGTTACACTGTGAATGAAAATAAAAGTGCATGATCAGGAAACACAACACGGAAAGACCTCTGGAGTGTGCACACACCCAGAAAATATCCACTTCTCTGCCAGCTTTTTATTAGATCTTAAATTATTTTTTGTAGGGCACAGTGGTGCTTCAAGACATATGCTATTAAGCATACAAATGAGAATGTCAGTGAGTACGGAACAAATGTTTCTTTTGATCAGACGCTGCCAATAGGTTAAAAAAGAGCTGTCTGAACAGCATGGCATTACTCTGTTACACTTGTATCAGTACTACATTTTATCCTCAGTGGACTTTTCTTTCTTTCTGAATCAATGCCAACATACCAGGAACTGAAGATGAACGTCATGAAAACCTCAAAGTTATCTGAGAATTGATTTTGGGCTAATCTGTTCAAGTAGAAAACTAAAGATGAAAAATTAAGAGGTGCTCACACTTAGAAATGTATATAACAAATGTCTGCGGCAAATTTTATGGCAGTTCTTTTGCGATAATTCACTGAAATCCAAAAATACAGTGGAAATGTGGTCCTAGACAGCCAGTGGATCCATACCTGATACTTTTTTGTTTGCCATCAAACTTGAATATCTATATCACTGACTTTTTTATGACAATCAATTCTTGAAATTAGAAGTCAGGAGATCAGAAAAATGATTAGTTAATCATTCACTGGCATTCATTGTTAGAATGAATTTATCAAATTTCAATAAAAGATTGATTGGAATTTGACAGAAGTGAAAGTAAATGGACAAGTTGAAGGTTTTGAAGGTTTAAGAACATGTAATGTAATTTAATATGTCACACATGTTAAACCAGCCTTCAACACTAGCCCTGCTCAATAATGCATCATCACACTGGAGACTAGCTGATAGCAACAACTGGGGTACGTTGTCTGGTTGTGTGGTTTGGAATAATATCACTAAATCTTAGATTACAGTGAGCAATCATCTCTTAGAACCAAAGCCACATAAATACCAAATTTGTTGTCTCATCCTTAACTAAGTGATTTTAGAATTCGACTGTATTCACATGGGGCGATTCTGCACTTCCCACACACAGGCCTCCTCCAGTGAGGAGCTTTAGTGACTAGCTGGCCCAGATTGTTCCCCCCATCCTTAACAGAGAGATGTAACACACAGCAGAGTGCTTTAAAAAAGAGAGAAGAGGCATTTAAAAAGCTGTAGCTGATATCAGCTTTCAACAGTATTACTGTGTTTCTCGGTGTCCTGCAGACGTACTAAGTCTTGCTACATTTGTGTCATACCAAATACACGAGTGATACACAAAAACAGAGTTCCAACACAAATAGACTTTATTTCAGTCTGCAGTCATCGCATACTAATACTATATACTAAACACTAACGTCACATATGTATTATTTATTTTTTTATTTTTTTGTGACTTTATCAGTCTCTCTAATAGTTGAGTGAATTTTGGCCCTCTTTTCTTTAACATTGCTTCAGTTCATCAAAGTTTGCAACGATTCCTTTATGCAATGCTCTCTCAATATTTTAAAAGAGCATTTTAATCGAGCTGAGGTCTGGACTTAGTAGCTCATTTGTACCATTTGAACTTTCTAAATAGGAAGGAGGGGATTGTTTACCATAAAATCAAGTTTGAGTTGTTCTCAGGTGGATAAAATGATTTACATATAAAAATGCTAAAATGAGTTGCCAGACTTATTTGGGCAGAGATTATTATTCTTGTATACTGTTTATTTATATTTGTGTTGGATTTGTTGATACATATCAGGTTAAGCGTTAACAGCCAAAATGACAGTCAGCAAGTCAAATAACATTTAAAAAAAACAAAAATCATCATCATCATCATCAATGTTGCCTCAACCAGACTGTAAAGCAAACACGCCAAAACTATGGAAACATATTTGGGAAGCAATATGATGATATCACAATATGAAGCCATTAAAAATTAAAGGTACTATAAGTAAAATTTCACCACTAGATTTCAGTACATTACAGATTGATGTCAGTAGAATTCTTATTTCTTACCCCTCCCATTTCAAGTGCATCCCAGCTACAGTGGCCACTCCAGGACAAACAACTTTGGCTGCTACTCATCTGTAGTGAGTACATGCTGTCAGTCTTCTGTTTACTTCAGCTCAGCTATGTTGACAGCTCAGCTCAGCTCAGGTGTTCACGTCTATTTACTTTAGAGGAGACTGTAAAACTTTGTAAAAGGAGTCTGATATGATTCGATGAGTCCGTGTAGCGCACTTCTGTCTGATTACAGCGATACTGAGGTGAGTTGTTGAGAATATCCTAAACTTTTCTTATAAATGCTGTTGTTAATTGCTGCTAGCTGACATTAGTGAAATTTGAAAGTTGATTAAGTTATAATTAATTATTTCTGTTTAATTATTTCTGTTTATGTGAATTTGTTGTTTTAAATACACATTAATTAATATATATTTATTAGTGCAAAATGACTTACACTACCTTTAAGTTTGTATTTGCAAAGGCTCAAATACAACACCAACAAGGCTACAATCCAGGAAACATTCCAGTGAACTGCAGTGATCCTAAAACCTTCTCACAGTCCATTTGGTCATTACTGAATTTTTGGCTTGCAGGTCCAGGAACTCAAAACATTACCTGTCCTTTTATTAACTGCACAAGAAGTGCTGGTCATTACCTCCCAGCTAACTGTATAAAGTTGTCATGGGTCTGTAGCTCTGTCCACTGCTTTAAGGAATATAGTTTGCTTTAAAGTAAGTTCATTATTATTACTTTATTATTATACTATTAGGAATAAACAATAAGGGAAAGATTCTGGATCAGCACCATGACGCAAACTTGTGGCCGTAATATATACAGTACTCTGGAGAAGGTATAAAATGTCACTGCATGTGCATGTGTGTGTGTGTGTGTATGATTCCAAGCGCTGTCACCAATCTTTGTATTTTTTTTTATTATTATCTCATACCACCTCTTTAATCAGCTACCAACTCTCCTATGGATTTTTTTTAAATGTCTACTGTCTCAGATCAATACAGCCCTGCCCTCGAGCACCATCAGGAGCAGCAGCAACCCCTCAACAGAACAGTGTACCCCACGGGCTACATTTGGTTTGTGCTGTCCCCACCTGATGACAGTGATACAGTATGATGTGATTCCATATTAGATTCTTGATGAATGTGGGTTGTTGTTATTCAGCCTGTTTCTACGTGCCCCTTTTTAACTTTGAGCACCCGCCCCTTCAAACATCTCTGCACAGCCCTGGCGTCAACCAACATTACCAAGAGGAAAAGGTAGAATCTTTGTCATGTTTTAGCTTTTATTTCTATTTATAAGCGCACACTTTTTGTCATCTTATATAAAGACTGATTTTAATAGTGTCTGTGCTGGGTTTTTTCAAATGTACAGTAAAAGTAAACTGATGTCAAAGGAAATACAATTTCTTTGATTCAGTAAGTATATGTGACAGTACTCAACATTTACTGTCTTTTTTTCTTTAAATCAGTAATAAACAGACTTGGCTACTGTGAGACTCTTGCTGTAGACACTATCTGTTCCAACATCAATTATGATACGCAGTTATACAGACGCTCCATAAATTCCATGTTTTCCTGAGTTCTTCCTGTCTTGTGCCATATATTTGGCTTCACATCTGGTGAGAGGTCATTTCTGTAATATACTTACATATCTATATTATTGCTAATATATATTGTAATATATCTATATCATGGCTAAAGCACTTCTGGATGGATGCAAACTGCATTTCGTTGCCCTGTACCTGTGACATGTGCAATGACAATAAAGTTGAATTCTATTCTATTTTGCTGTCATGCCCTTTCTGACTTTTCGTTTAGTCTTGTTAGAACCTTTAACTACAACTCCTGCTTCTATAAATTGCTGATTTAGATGCTTTCACTCACTCTTTTTTGACTGGTTATTTGAGATTATTCTTCAAGGCTCCTGAATCGAGGAATTTAGATGCTCCTTTTGTTTTTGAACATTTCTTTTTAAATCTCACAGTCCACCAGTGATTTCTCTTTTACTTGATGTTTCAATTTCCTATGCTGAGGTTCTCAAAGACTTTTTCTGTCTCTGTCTTTACCACTTAGCAGTTTCTCTGTCATGTGCCTCTTTTCCACTTGTTCCTACTCAGCTCAGCTTGACTCGACTCAATTCAGTTTTTAGGGTTTTCCATTAGGTGGTAGTACCTGGTACTGGTAGTACCTGCTCTGAAAACGTGACATCCACAGACTGCATGCCACAAATTGGCCAGTCAGTGGTGTCACTTGATGAGTCATGTGAGTGATTCTTTCATAACGGAAAAAGGACAGAAACTGAGTAGAGTCAAGAAACTAGTTGAAAAGAGGCTATATATTCTCTGATCTCCATGTTGCCCTCTGGCTTCAATTATTACCTCAGCAGATGTAAAGGCATCCTTAAATGAAGCATGGACCACATGGCCCTGTTATGTGTAAACAATACATCTAAAAGGAGACACCCGGGGGACATGTTGCACCTTTTCAGTTGATAATTTACTTTTGCATGCCAGGGAACACACAAGGCATGTGTCAGGCACTCTGCTCTTCCACCCATGGTACAGCCTCAGATCATACAGGCAGCTTTTAGGACTGGAAGAGTTAGTCTGCACAAACTCTGATATCTTGAAAATTGAAAGAAAAACAAAAAGATCCGCTGCTATTTTTAGGTATGCAGTGTGATGAGCAGTGTCTGGGGAACCGTAAGCATTGTTTTGAGCTGCCACGATCAGATCCAGTTGCTGTACTGGAGTTACAAAAGCAAAGTTCCTGGAAAAAAAAGTCACATTTTATAATAATACAATGTAAAAAGCAGTTATTATGATTTAACGTCATTTAAGTCCTCATAAAGCAGATCACTTCACATGTCCTTATCATGATCTTTATATGCCTCCAGTGCTAACATTCCCATTTTTTTGTTGTTTCCTCTACTCTCACTCTCACTCTCCCTTTCTTCCTCTTTCTCCCTCTTGGCTGGGCTTTGGTTCTTGTAGGATTCTGGCTGGCTGGCACACCAGGACAATTACCTAATCACGTTGCTGCAGTATTTATAAATGAGCTCTCACTACCCACTCTCCGCCAGATTGTCTGTTAGCCATGGTGTTATAAAAATTCAGACTCCATTAATGTTGTCCTTTCGGATTTCTATTTTCCTTGCTGTTTTCCAGCACTGTAAACACCAAAGTGTGCACTCCAGATTTCCCACATGTCCCGGCCAGCTACTTCTACCCTAAACCGGCCACCTTCTTGCTGCCAGTCCCTGCTGGTCCAGTCACCACTCTCTCCACTAGTGAAACCACAGATGTGACTGCAAATTTGTGTTTTTCCTGAAAAGTCCTAAAGGTCTCAAGGAGACCATTCACTGCTGCAAACAACTTGAAGTGTGACACATGCTATCGTGCCAATACACACTTGTTCACATAGTACAGTGAAGAGGCAGGATCTGTTCGGATACACTAACACAATCTTCACTCAACACACACCTTACCAGATTTGCCTCCTTTCAATTTTGTCCTCTACTACAAATCGGAATTCAAGATGAAGACTCACAGTTCTGGTACAGTGGAGGAAATCCAGCACTTACCAAAGACACAGGTCCAAATGGTCAGAAAAGGAGTTCTAGGCATTGATCTAACAAAAGCAGCTGGGGTGGAAGTTGTGCAGCAATGCACAAGGAGATGGCCAAATTTAAATCAAGTGTGTTTTTTTCTCTTTATGGGTGGCCTGAAGACATTTCACAATTAGCAAATTATTATTATTATTACTAACTAATTTTTTTTAATTTTTTTTTTTTGCCTGTCCAGTTTGGATCTTTAGCCATCAGAATTGTTGTCTAAAGGCCAAGAAAGATGCCAAGCGGCAGTCTTTACCAATTGGATCATATATGGCCTTGCCATATTGGTCCATTTGATTGGCCTTTATTATAATTATGTATTTATTTTATTTTATTTTCGGTTGTTACAGACGGGACAGACATGACTGGGGGATAGGACAGAGAGAAAAAATGAAAGAAAGAGAGGGAGAGAAAGAAAAATAGAGGGACAATGTGCTTTGAGGTAGCAGCCAAGAAAGGTGTAGTTTGTGTCTGTGAACACCCGTGTGTACACCTGTGCGCACACCTGTGTGGATCAGCACGCTTGTATTCAAAAGGTTTCTCCATGTAACAATCTGCTAGGGAGTGTGGGGAGTCATAGCCCCGTTCCCCAGGGCATGAAGCAGGTATGGAGGAGATCCAGGCCCCAGACACCCAGAGGTCCCAGAATATGAAGACCCAAGGAGGACCACCAGGGGGGCAACGGTGTCACCCTCCCGGAGAGCTGAGGAGAGCTCCAAACGAGAGGTCATCCAGCAGCCACGGAGCAGAGGCCAGAGGGGGTTGCAGTGACGTGCCCGCGGGCTCTGCCGGCAGCCAGCTGTGCCAGAGAGGACCGGGCCTCAGGCCCATAGGCCAGAGGCCTGAGGGCACCCCACCCCCCGGAAGGGGCCCAGCCGGGCCACAGGCGCCAGGCCCCACCAATTGGCACCAGGAGTGAGCCGGTACATACATGAGCGCCCAGACACCAAGAACCACCAACACACCAACGTCTGAGGGCATCAGCCACTGGCAGGGAGTGTGGTGAGGGGAGATAGGTCTACTAACTGATTTTAAAATGAGACTACAATCCTCCCAGTGAATTTGAGTCATCTAGATAATACCAACATGTACACGAGAATGAGAAAGTTTCAGTTATGGCTCAATTGTATATTACTGTATTTCTTCAGAAAGAGGGATGCTCATTGAAATTATTTTTAATGTGCCTTCAGCCAAAATAATAATCTATTGGCAAAATAATGAACCAGACTGTAGGCAGTAGATAACCCTCAACTCCTAAAATAAAGTAAGCTTCACCAATAAATTGTGAGCTATTTAATGAAGAATTATGACTACACATGGAGGACTGTAGAAACCCATAAATTAGAAGTTGGTCATTTATTCCATATGCAGTATAGTAAGTAGTAAAACTGCCAATTAATCATAGTAGCTCCACACATTGAGAGTAGCAGCATGAGAAACAGAGGGGCTGCAGAGCCCTGAGTGAGCTCGTGCCACAAAGAACTGCTGAAGCGTTGATCACGTAAAATCATAATAAGGTCTTTTCTTAAAAAGGTTCACAGTATGGACATTTCTCACTACACTTAACTATGATGCTGACTATGACAAATTGTAGAAAGCAAGCGCTGGTGTAGTTATACAGCCCAGTTTCCAATGCAGTTAGAACACTTTCTGAAATGTAAATAAACACAAAATGCAGTCATTTAATCTGTATGTCCACTCTCTTATGGCCCTGAGGCAGCACAATTCCACTGTTTCCCACACAAAGACTAACAGACACCCAGGAATATTTGGTGACCGTCTGGTTTTGGCATTGTTTTATTGTCTACCACCAGCAATCAATTTACTAGCTTCTATTTTGAAATTCAGTCATGCCAATCAGTGACTTTTCTAGTCTCTAAATGCACTGTTTCTTACATCATGCTGTTCTACTCTACTTGAGCACTCAAAGCAATTTACACAACATGCTTCATTCAACTATTCATACAAGCACGTTTTTCTATGGCTAATACTCTATCTAACATTCACACTCACCCAAGCATCAGAGAGCAACTTGGGTTTCAGTATTTTGTCCAAGGATACTTTGGCATGCAGACTGAACCCACCAGTGATTGAACCACCAACCTTGTGATTACTGGAGCGCCTGTTCTAACAGGAGCTACAGGAGGCCAGCCCCTAGTACTATTACACTACACACTGGCTCACTGGCCATACTGCTGCTATAGAAGTTCTTGATATCATCCTACTGCTTCCTCAAAAATCTAGTCCATGGGTGGGACGGTCTCCAGAACCTGCAGGAGGCAGAGGGCTGTTTGTGGCAAGATCAGAAACGCTGCAGAGCAGAACCACTAACCAGCAGCTTTCCAAGAGTTCGTCTGAAGGATGAGATACTCCAGTAATGGCACACTTTATTGTATTTTTCAGTTATGTAATTTTATCAAAGTGCTTGCCAAATAACATAATTGCTAAGGAAAAATTTAATTGGGTGCATATTCAATACTCTTACCTCCCGCATTGGAAATAAGAATCTAAATTCATGGAAAACTGAATTCTGACCTGAGAGTGTAAATCAGTCCCTGGGCACAAGAAAACTTCTGAAGAACAAAGTTGATCACTGCCTCGACAAACATTAAATATGCAATTCTGACAGTCCTCTGAATTTGAGCTCTTTTAAGAGTTGAAGTGAAAAGCGGTCCTGTGGTGTGACCACAATTTGAAATTCCTTTTGGAAATAATGAAAGCTGCATCCTCCAGGCTACAGAGGAGAGGGACTGAAAATAGCTGTCAGCACACAGCACTGATGGCATGGAGGGAGCATTAGTGTGCATGGCATGAATAACTGACTATATAATATTAACATATTTTGAAAATGAGAAAACAATGCAAAATTACAGTCAGCATGCACCACACTATCATGGTACAACTTCAAAAATGGAAACCCAGAGGTTAGGAGTGCAGCACCCTTTCAACTGCAAGGCAGTTGCACAGATCACCTGGTGGGAAGCAACTTGTCTCGAAGTCATTGTCATGCGACTCAGACTGATTGCAATTACTCTCGGACCAATGGTCAAAGGTTTGCATCAGAATACAAGTGGTCGCAGACTTGGTCCCCGTCTTCAAAGCAACCATTTCTAATGCAACAAGACTCCAAGTTCATTGCACACCGTCACAGCGTCTCCAGTGGTCTCCAACCACTGTTTGTCTGACCCGAGTCTGACTGTAACCATAAGGATTATTAGGAGATTTATATAAATATATTACATATTGATCACAGTACAGTTTTATGTTTGCATCTCCACATATAACTTGTGTATGACTTGCAATAAGAACGTGTTTCTCTGCATGCAGGGAGGAGCTTCACCATCTTCACTATAAAATGAGTAAAAACAGGAGTCTGCTGGTTTTAAATTAGAGCTTGGTGTAATAGTGCTTTTAAAAAGATGCTAGTGTGTGAGTGTGTCTGCAAAGGACTCTTCTGTGTGTGAAGAGGGCACAGTCCACAGTCGAGGCAAGACAGGTAAACCATTTTATACACATAAAAACAAATTGAACAACTGGCCTAAACGGTGAAAAAAGTTGTTTTTTTTCTTTAAAAGAGCCAATGTGAATGTTATGAAGTATTGCTGTTTTGGCTGTGCATCCTTCCACTTGTATTTACCTATTACTCTAGGCTAAATCATCCATCATTTAGGAAAGTTAGACTAGCCTACTGGTAAATATGTTATTCTCTTTTGGGCCTGGAGGGTGAAACTGTCCAATCTCTCTTTCTCTTCCTCTAACCAGTAGCAGTACATTACACACTGAGCTTGTAGTGGAAAAATCTTTTTTTTTTCAAATGTGAACTGTACCATATATACACAACCTGATATCACGGCAAAGCGTGTAATAGACACGCCAGTCAACCGTGTTCATTTCACGCTTTGCCTCTCCAAAATGTGAAATCTAAATGCATGCAGACGTTGCATTACCAGTAGGGGAGATAATATATTTAAAGCCACGAAGTCGGTAGTGAGCAGAAAATGTATTAAGTACAATCAAGGGTTCTTAGTCATCAGAAACGATTAAGCTAGGCAGCTAATATGTATATACATGTAAAGGTGCTAATAATGTCTGTTTATATGCTTTCTTGTGATTATTTTCATGCTGGCTTAAAATAAAATATCTCCCTGTGCTGGTACTTCGGATTACTGCATCTTCTGTGTGCATGTACATTCCATTTTTTGGAGAGGCAAAGCGTGAAATGGACACGGTGGACCGTGTGTCTATTACACCTTTTGCCATAATACTAGGTTGATACACACACCAAAAGTATTGTACTTTTGCAGAAAATTCATCCTCAAAAAGAAGTTGATGATGAGCTGATCCTGATGTTTCTAAGCAAGAAAAGGCAGAAACTGAGATTCTGGATTCATCCAGTTCTCAAACAAAGGCAGCAGCAGGGAGAATTTCATGGTTTGATCCAGGAGTTGAGGCTGTATCATGACTGCTTTCGTACATATTTCAGGATGTTAGTGGGGCATTTTGAACTCTTGCTGGCAGAGTTGGGACCACATCTGAGGAGGCAGAGTAATAACTTCAAAGTCGAATGACCCATAGCAAAGTTTAGTTGTATGTCTGAGGCAAAACAGTATTATTGTACAACCTATATATTCAGCTATTCAGCACTGGTGCATGTTCTTGCTGAATGTAATGGTCCCAGTGGTCAGATCTATTCATTCATATCTGAAAAATCTGCATGCTAAACTTACAGCCTAGTGATGGCAAACATTTTTAAATGACAATGGGACAATCGCCAAATCGCACTCTGTAAGCAATTCTAACAGGAACAATAAAACAAAGGTGATCTCTAAATTAGAAAAATTAAAGTTAAATCGCCAACAGTTACAGCTGTTAATAAGCACAAAAACAGCTTTGTTTTGGTAAGATCTTGACTGATTAGTTCCAGTGGCCCATGCAGACCACCAGGGAAACAACAGTGTAGTGGAAATGCATGTATTCATGACTTGGCACAGTGCAGTGCAACTAGAGCTGATGATACCAGGTCTAAGGAGAACCAGTGTTTGGGTGTGTGTAGACTTGTAAAGTACTTCTGATAACCAAGTCAAAGTGTGGCGGATGGCGAGTAGTTTCCATATGCAGGATCTTGGTCTGAAACTAAGTTTTGCACAAGTGGACTACCTACTTGTGAAAATAAGTGAACTAACAACTGACTGTCCAACCCCAATGAACACTATGAAGAAATGCCATGAGTAAAGTGAAACCCTTTGTTAACACTAGGGCTGTTCGATATAACGATATATATCGGATTACAATATAAAAACGTCTATCGTTTCATTTTACGCTATCGTTTGTTTCGTGGTGTCGCAAAATAAACTGTTTACGGCAATATTTTTTCATTATTTTGATGGTCACTGTAGTGGCTATATTTTCCTGAAGTTCTCTTTCTCTTATATTTAATATAACCACACTACAGACGCACAAGCACTTGTTTTTATGCCGTGTCCGCTTGTTTATTTTCCACATAAACCTTTCACAATAAAGCTCAAGATCCTGTTGAGACTTTTCAAAATAAACTGAATCACGTGAAAGATGCAGAGTATTTACGGATGAGAAGCAAAAAAGAGCCGTCAGGTGCTAAAAAATAAACCTTAGATTCAAACGTTAGAACAGGGTTTCCCCGCAGCACGCTGTGTAATAAATACTCACAAAGAAAACGGCGGCCGTTACAACTTGTCTAAAAATGTATCGTTTCATGCATCAGTTAAAACACTCGACTCCAGGTACGCGACGCCCAGCTGGAAACACTTCACGCAAGTCGAGCTGCCAGACATTCACAGAATTTACAGAAAATATTACATTTTTGTGATTTATATCGTTATCAGACGATAGATGTCTTAATATCGGGATATGAGATTTTGGTCATATCGCACAGCCCTAGTTAACACTGTTTAGGATAATGCTCAAACCAGCAGAATTCGCAGCCAGTAAAAACTGACAACATCGGGCCAACATTGACCATGGGCTCAAAGCTAAGCTTTCATGTGAGATCACCAGCCAACCATTGTAAGACCTTTAGTTACATTTGTGTTTAGATATAGACAAGATGTGCTGTAGTAATACAACTGATCAATTTATTACATATCCACGGTGTACAGTTGTTGTCCTTTAGTATATGCCTGACTACATCTCTAAGTCACTCTGAACAGTTGCTAAAGTTGTTGAAGAATGCAATAATTCTGATCACTGCAAACTTTTACAGTACTATGATGGCATGAATCTTGTTAAAAGATTTTCCAGTTTTCCTAGTCTCTAAAACCCTCATGATGAAAGAGCAAGCTTTATTCAAAAATGCAAAAACTCAGCTTTTTAGATTTTGTTGCATTACTCTAAAACCTACATTATCCACTTTTGTCTGAAAATTGATGCATGGCAAATGAACAAAATTGCAATCTGAGCAACTTGCAATGACGAAATTTTCAAAAGGTATAGACCTCATGGTCCACTATTTATTCACATTCACCCTAAGTCCTCTCCACAGCACCTCCATTTTTCTCATTTTGCCTGACTTTGCAAGTGAAACAAATGGGTGTTAAATGTCCAGCACAGCAGAAATAATCAATCAGTGATATGGTACAATGGCCAGTATTCTACTGTGAATGGATGGGACTATAGTTATCTTTGCTGACCTGTTGCTGACAATGAATTATTATAAGGAATAAAGTGAGCTTGTCGGTCACCAATTTTGGAGGACCTCCAGCACTGTTCTCTGGGGCCAGATATTGGTGTAAAATCCAACGTGGGCAATAATCCTCTGACTAAAAAAACACCACCCGAAAGTCCCATAGCTCTATCTATGCTGAGTGGAAGACAGAGATGGTGCGGAGAACTCCTGGATCAATGCCACAACTAAATAAAAGCAAAGATTTACAGAATAAATTGGCAATAATTCTTCTTGTTAATCAGATCTACACTGATTTTTGTTTCAGTTACTTACACAGTCACTAGCACACAGGTGTAGAATGTATCAATTAAATCACAGTATGACTAATATGACCTTTTGTAGTAATCCTCACTATCAGTATCCCTTGTAAAGCTATTTACGCATACGTGAACACAATATTTATACCCCACTAGTATTAAGTGGGCTACTACTGATTTTGTGTATTTGGAATCTATTTTTATACAGCTACATTTAGTGAAAGGCAAACACAGCATATCAGCTTAAACACCTCCAATAACCAACTGTCAGTCACAGTGGTGGTGAGTGGTAATGAGTTGGGCTTGTTTTCCAGCCACAGGATCTGACAACTTGCCATCTTTGAGTCAACCATCAAGTACTGACGGGTCAACTGTGAGGTCATCAGTCCAACAGGACAATAAACATGAAAACCCACAGAACTGGGATTTATAATAAATCTTTAGAAAAACAAACAAACATCTAGATGTTAATCATTTCTCTATGTGTGAAGATCGTACAATGTTTTGTTGAGATTAGACAACACATTAAGGAGGAGGTAGGCTACTGAAAGAGGGTGTACTTTCTTTTAAGCATGGTTTTACATTCACAACTACATGTTAACTGCACATATGTAAAGAGTTAAGCTTCCTTCTTTCAAGGACAGCGAGGACACTGGACTTTGACTTTTTAGGGTTTGACTGGACACTAAAAACTCCCAGGGTTTAAAATATCTATTACTGGTGTTCACCAAGACAGAATAAAAAAAGGAAAATAGCAGGTTGCTTTTTTAGTAAAACACAGAAAACCCAGATAATAAAAATTTGACATTTTTGCTTCAAAGATTGATGGCAATGATTTACAAACTTTCTTCTTAGTTAAACTGTGATTGACTAGTTTGAGTAGAATTTTAATCTGGATCAGAGAAATAGCCTTAGATCTTGATATGGTATCGATGAAGGAATCGGTATCTAAATAGCTACACTGGTTACGTGGCTTTCTAGCATGCATTGTTCCTTTAGCTTATCCAGAGATGGATAAAAAATCATTTGAAATCAATTCTCAGTTCTCACTCAAATCATCTGAACTAAATCTCATCTGTAAAACTGAACTCTGACAGTTTTGACACACAAAAAAGAAGAATAAATCACTTAGTGGTAAATCAATCTGTACCTGACTAGGACTGACTGTATACGACCGAAGTGATTCTGAACTGAAATCCAGTAACATTGATATATACATATGACAAAACTGAATCCATTTTACATATTATAACTATCGTCGTCACCATCCTCATCTTCATTGTTCTCTTTATCACCATCATTGGCATCATCATCAAATCCAAGCAGGATGTCTGCAGTAATCACTGTTCCTGCCACTCTCTGAATGTTGATTACCCCACAACTTGATTGCAAAGGACTTCACTCTCAGTCTCAGTAGAGGTCCCATGTTCAGCCTAATTGCAAGTCTTGTTAGCCAGTCTAATACTAGGGTGTTCTGCTGCTTACATACCCCAAAAGACATGAGTTTCAATCTCTGCAGATACCACAATGAGAGGCAACAACCCATGAAATACAAGCATTGTCTAATCCTTATATCTAAGAGGGTCATCAGTGACACATCTGGGGTTAGTGGTAGTGTTTGAGTTTAGTTATTGTCCACCTATTTCATTGCCCATTTGTAGGTTTTAACAGAAAAACCATGATACCAAAATGACTGGGTGAGACTTCATCACCCAGTCGGTTTGCTAAATGTCATATAAGACCATTTTTAAACTTTGCCAAAATGATTTAATTCTGTCATGCAGACTAGTGCTGGGCGATATATCGATTTTTAAAAAAATATCGATATATTTTTATACGAGATATAAGATGTGACAATATCCTTTATATCGATATAGTCTATGTTACGTTATAATTATAGTTGCGGAGCCGCAAGTTTGCCCCTCTTTCGTCCACTTTTGTCTCTATGCAACGTTACTCGACCTCGCCTCTCCTTCACTGAACACAACTCCCCCTCCTCCCCCATCGCTTCACCTGCAGGCAGCGACAAGATGGACACGGCAAATCTCCGTTAATGAGTTACTGCGCATCACCCCGTGCGTGGGGCTGGACGGTGTCAACGTGTTAACGAGCTAACCACGTTAACAAGCTAGCCACGCTAACAAGCTAGCCACGCTAACGCCATGCACGGCCTGAAATCCTTTCATTTTCTCAAAAGTTGACTGCGCGCCTTTTGTATGAATTCTGGTTGTGCTTGATGACCGCGAACCGATTTTATGTGATACACAGCGCTCAGCAATCTGTCAAAAAATGTTTTAGTTCGACTTCGGTAAGCTACGGAGCTGCACCGCTTGATGGATTGCCAGAGCATTACGGCTACCGAGGAGCCTCGCCCTCGCGGAGTGATACGTACTGTGCGTCAACGTAATATTACCGTATTGTGTGTGTATAAGGACCATAAATGGCACCTGTTCAGAGACATGGTTACGAAGCGGATTTCAAACTCCAGGCTGGGAACAGAGCAGCTGTGAAATCTGTCTTTGTTATTATGCTCAGTGTCTGTTAGTTTACATTTTGACTGCACAATTGTGAGCTCTTTATTATGCACAAAACGACATAGTTTTCTTTTATTTATAGAGCATCATTATTTAATAAATGCTCATAATTTATTTTTGAGTAGTTTTTTTCATGTACATCGATGCTGTATGTTAATAAAAGTGCCTGTGTGACATCTGGGACACAGCTTTGACTAAGAACTCTCTTTTTGTTCTTACTTTATGGCTTTAAAAAAATATCGAGATATATATCTTATATCGCCATCCAGCTAAAAAATATCGAGATATGAATTTTGGGTCATATCGCCCAGCTCTAATGCAGACAATTGTCACTTTTACGTTACTATTCAGACATACTAGTGCCATTGTTTGTCACAGTACACACTCCACATTTTCCATACAAGCAAAGGATTTGTTGCACTTGTAGAATGCAGTGTGTATGTAAAAACACTTTGGAACATTTAGCTCTCACCACCACTGTCACTAAGGGCAGGCTCTCTCTCTCTGCCTGTTTCTGTGTGCATGTCTGCGTCTTCGTGTGCATGGCACAGTGCTGCTAAAAAATTGTACCCTCCCACACAAGTCTCTCTTACTGATTGTCTGAAGCAAAAGTCCACAGAGAGATAATTTTCTTTTATAGCAACTTGTAGATAGTTGGTGAGAGTTAATATCACATATGTACATGCTGTTGCTCTTAAGCAAGCAGAACAACTGGCTTAGATACACAACAGACATGCACAGTGAGTACCTTGTGCGTACTTTTCCATTAATGTAACTGCTCTCGGAGATTGCAATAAATGTGAGATGCCAATGTTGCAAGGTCAAGCCAAGTAAGATTATTATTGCTCTTTCTTTGCAAAAGTTCAACTCTAAAGTTGACAAGTTCAAACACCTTCAGATTAATGAAAAGCAGTGCATGTTTGAAAGAAAATATAGTGTCTTTTAGAAAATGCAGCTAAGAAAAGGAAATCATCTAAAAATACATGGGACTGAAGCGACTTGGTGCTGGTCAAGGATTTAGTAAGGAAGGAACAAAGGAAAGTACATATATAATAAGAGTAGCTGTCTCACCTCTCCGTGCACACTTTGAGCTGTAAGGTCTATAGAATCTGCCTCCTCTATCATCAGCAGCATTTTGTCCAGCTGGTGCTCCGGGGCCATGTGAGAGATTCTAACATTGCTCTCAGGGGGGCAAATTAGCCGGACTGGTTGAGCGAGGCTGCAAAGAGACTTTACATCCTATTCCAGAGACCTGTGCACTGATCTGCCTCCCATTCTGTCTCTATTATTCTGCTGCTCTGGCTTTGGGGACGCAAAGGCTGGCCAAATTGTAATGTCATGCCTTGAGGTCGAAACAATGAGCATTTGCTTTGTGTTTGCTGCTAAGTGGGCTATTCCCATGCAGTGTGACCCAAGCGGTGTCCACAGATCTGCTGAGTGAAAACATTAGCACTCACACTGGGCATACTGCCTGCACTTCAGTAATATAATCAGCTTGGTGTTCAGCCAGAACAGATATTTAGGGCAAATGTTGAGTCGGTGCAACAATAAAATAGTGACACTGGTCGGTCTGATGAAATTAATTCTTCCCAGCGCGGACATGAGATCAAGGAGGATTCAAACTCAAATAATCAAACAATATGCTGTCAGAGACATAGCGTGGCTTGGGACATGACAGCACAAACCTGTTGGATGATCCTGTAGTTAAAGTAACTTGAAAATTACATCCATAACAGCTTACACAAAAAGCACTTAACTACAAGGTGACATATTCATGCATCTAAGATTTAAAATTTAAAAGACTCTTTTGGGACACCAGAAGTGTTTCCAAGCAAGGTGAAACAAGCGTTGTGTACGACCAATGCTATAGTAAATACATAGATAATTATTTTTCCATCTACTGGCTTGACTTCACTAAAGTCCTTAACCTTTTAACATCTGGGTTTAGGGTTAAGATAGATAATCTCTTTAAAAACACATAAAGGGAAGAGATCTTAACAAAAAAACCCTGTAATCTAACATTCTACACTCACTGGTCATTTTGTTAGGTTCAACTTAGTACTGCTGGGCTGAACACCCTTTTGCCTTTAGAACTGTTTTAATTCTTCACAGCATGAACTATTTAAAAAATTCCTGAAAACATTCCTCTGAGATTTTAGTCCATATTGTCATAAAAGCATTCCACATATGCTGCATATCCATTATGCAAATTTCCCCTTCCAATGCATCAACTATCTCTACTGGATTGAGATCTGCTAACCGTGAAGGCCACCTGAGTATAATGAACTCACTGTCATGTTTGCAAAATCAGTTTGAGATAAATTGAGCTTTGTGATATGCTTTATCCTGCTGGAAGCGGCCATCAGAAGACGGATTTAGTGTGGTGATAAAGGGGTGAACATGGTTAAGTAGCAATACTCAGGTAGTCTGTGGTGTTTAAGCAATGCTCAGCTGATACTAAGGGGACGAAAGTATATCAAGAAAATATCCTCCACACCATTGTACTACCAACAACAACTTGGATCCATGTTTTCATGTTGTCCACACTTTATTCTGACCCTAACATCTTAATGACACACATCACATCAGGCAGTGTTTTTCCAATCCTGCTGGTGTGGTCTTCTGCTGCTGTAAGATTTGACATGATGTGCATTCACAGATGCTCTTCTGCATACCTTGGCTGTACTGAGCGATTATTTGTAATTACTGTGGCCTTCCTGCTTCCTTAAAGCAGTCTGGCCGTGATTAAATATTTGCATTAACAAGCAGCTGAGTGGGTGCACCGAATAAAATGGCTTTTGAGTGTTTTGAATTTCTGAAAATATGCCTGTTAAGCACAAACTAAATACACAACGCTAACATTAGATGGATAGCCAATGACCTGGTTAAGAGGTAAAAAGAACCATGCTTTGTTTTGTTCTTTATAAACAGGGGCACTTTTCGGATGCTTTGTTTAACATCTTATTCAGTAACTGCATTTTTATAAGCAGATACAAGTGGTTCTGCATATTTGAGGCCAGTCTGGAAGCTGAGAGAAGATTCCACACCTTTGATAAAGCGCACATTATCTTCTTTGATGGAGCTGAGTTTTCTTAGTTGTTTCCTTCAAAACAACTTCCAAGCTCTGTGTAATAAATGTGCTCAATGCCGATGGTTGGAGCACTTGGTTACTTTGTGTGCTATTTATAAAAATCTCAAGCCCCATCTCAGTTGACCTTCTGTGAAAGGAATAATGGAGAGAGAATGGAAACAACTTTGGCAAGGATGCAATGGAAAGCAACAAAGAAGCAGAGCAATTTTAACTCTGCAAAACAAACACATTATTGATGATGTGGAAGCGCGGAGCTTCAAAGCCTCTTATTTATAGGCATCACAAATTACAGACAGCATGCGGGGGAATGGAAGTGCTTTTTTCTTCAATTGAAGGTTTTCACAAACAGAAAGGATGACTTGAGTGGTTGGAAAAAAATCACTGGAATATTAAAGATAGGGTTGATGAAGGAGCTTTATTATCTGACACACTTTATAACATGTTGCTGTTTTGGTGCAGAACTTTACTGCTGAGCTTTAAAAGAGAAATGTTTGTGTCCCAGGGAAAACTTGGAAACCTTCAACAGTGCCATCTATTGTTCCGCACAAGGGGAAACTTGATGATATAACTTTAAACATTCGTATTACTTTAAATAAGGCAGATGGCACTTTGAGCACCCACTTGGTAAAATGGTGCATAATTCTTTTATTCCTTTTCTCATCTTGCTGGGGGCTGCAGAATAAAACACACCTGGGATGTGTCTGGGATCCTTAAGTATGTGTTGAAATGATGCTGCAGGAGGAAGAGGAAGCCTTAAGTAAGAAAACACGTACAATACTCATATAGCACATGAAAGCAAACAGCCTTGAAAAAAGTTTCCTTTCGATTGATCTGCATGGGTTTCCTCCTTACTTTTTTCTTGTTTTACAAAGGGAGGCATTAAATATCAGCGGCCATATACACCATATTGCCAAATCATTGAGTTCAGGTGTTCTGATCATGAACACAGGTGTATAGAATCTACAAACATTTGTTAAAGAATAGCTGTCTTTCTCTAGATCTCAGTGAATTATTGATTTATTGATTTATTGATTAGCATTTAAATATCCCAGTGAATACAGAATAAAGATCTACCACAAAGCAAGAAAGCATGAAACAAGGCTAATCAAAAGGTATTGGCTGAAACATATGCTTATTATGCCAACCCTTTTAACAAAAGATCTTATAACATGCAGCTCATGTACATAGGGCTCGAAGCAAAGGGTAAAAAAAACCCCAAAGCAAACAGACAAACAAACAAACAAACAAAAAACAAACCAAAAAAACTTTCCACCTTAGATAAGTAACTACATTAAATTAAATTTCATTAACATAATCAAAGCAAAACAACCAAGAGTTTCAGTATTATTATTTTGCTCTTTTCATTCTTGACTTATATATTTTTCCAGTACTCTATTTTTAAACATGTTTTTAAAAGAGGAAAATGAATTCCAGCATAGTACCGTGATAAGACGCCACCTGTGCAAGTAGAGTCATGAAATTTTCTCACTAAACATTTCAGTCAACTTTTAGTGGTATTATAACAAAGTGGAAGCCGCTGGGAATGACAGCAACTCCATGAAGTGGTAGGGCAAGTAAAATCACAGCAGCTTTCGGCAGAGTCAATTGGTACAGACTTCATGTGGCCTTCATATTAGCTCAAGAACAACGCGTAGAGAGCTTCATGGAAGCAGCGGCATCCAAGCCTTTCATCACCAAGCACAATACAATATGTCGGATGCAGTGGTTTAAAGCACCACACCACTGGACTCTAATGCAGTGGAGACATTTTCTCTGGAGTGAGAAATCATGCTTCTCTGTCTGGCAATCTGAAGGATGAGTCTGGGTTTGGCAATTGCCAAGAGAACAGTACTTGTCTGACTGCACTGTGCCAAGTGTAATTTGGTGGAGGGGGATGTGGTGTTTTTCTTAACTTGGGCTCAGCCCCTTAGTTCCAGTGAAAGGAACTCTTAATGGTTGAGCATACCAAAACATTTTGGACATGCTCCCAACTTTGTTTGAACAGTTTTGGGATGGCCCCTTCCTGTTCCAATGTGACTGGACACCAGTGCACAAAGCAGGGTCCATACAAACAAGGATGAGTGAACCTGGTGGAGAAGAACTTGACTGGCCTGCACAGTCCTGACCTTAACCTGATATAACACCTTTGGGATGAACTGGAGCAGAGACTGTGAGCCAGTCCTTCTCATCCAACATGTCTGACCTCAAAAATGTCTTCTGTGAGAAAGGTCAAAAATTCCTATAAACACACTTCTAAACCTGTGGAAAGCCTTCCCAGAAGAGTTGAAGCTGTTAAAGCTGCAAAGGGTGGGCTGACATCATATTAAACCCGATGGATTAATAATGGAATGCAATTTTTATGTGTGTGAAGGCAGACAAACAAATTCTTTTGGGAATATAGTGTACTACTGGCTAATACGCAGAGCCTTCTGCCAGTGCAGAGGCAGGTTTGCGCAGCATCAAGGTGTTGCTGTAGTTAGAAATACTGCATTTTAATGCCATTTAAGCCAATTATTTTTATTAAACTGATATGAACGTGTTGTATTGCGGTGCCACAGTGTAATCCTCCAGATATCCATCCGGAGACCAGTTGTTACTAGTGGAACTGGCAGCTACTGAGAAAAGGGCAACTGTCAGCGGCTGGAACAGCATTAAAAAGGAAAATGCCTTTTCCCCCGTTTTGGAGTACTTGGGGACATGTGTTTTGTGTGTGTGTGTGTGTGTGTCCACTCTTCTCACATAACTTTCACTGACAGCCCACTGATGTGTCGATGTCGGCTAAGGCAAAAAACATTGTCAGCGCCCGATACGAATGCCAGAACTGTCAGCACGTTATCTGTGTAGAAGAAGGGCTCTTATAGTCATCCCCATATGCCAGTCCCAATCCAAGTTTTTCTAAATGATACACAATACATTGAAAAATATTGATGGTCAACACAACTTTTGATACAATAAAAAAAAAACCCATCAAAAAGCCGAGTGTGGAGCATTGTGAGAACGTATGTATCAGTCGCTGTATTGTGCTGCACAACAAACAAACAAGTATAAGTTATCATTATCTGTGGAATAACAATAATTTCAATAAGAACACAAAGGAAGTCTCAAAGAGTACATATCACCACAAAGAAACATGAAGGAAGTTATGCAACAAAATTTCACCCAAATGGGGGGCAGCTGATCGTTTAACATTCATTACAGTTTGTCCTGCACTGGATGAAGAAGCCACAGGCTGCAAAAGAAAGCTTAATGTGAAGTGTAAAACACACTCTCCAAAGGTTATTGGAGGATTTTGCCCCCGGGATGGAAGAGTGTTTGCAGCATTGTGTGTATGTGTGTTCAACGTGTGTTGAATTATTTAAAGTTAAACCTCTAACTTCAATAATGGACTAATACGCCGAGATTGTTTCTGAATATGTCTTCTTTTATAGCTTATCGAGAGGGAATCCCTCGGGGATCGTCCCAGGCTGTCACCTTTTCAGCACGCAGGAACATTACATGAGACATAAGGTCAACCTCCAGCAACCAGGCTGCTCTGCTCACTTTTTCACCCCGGCGTGCGCCGCAGCGCGCCGGCAGCAGCACAGCTGCGCTGCGCTCCTTCTGACGGGATCCTCCGTGCAACAAGGACCTCGGTGTTAAAGATATCAGCATGCAACACCACAACCATGCTTGTCCCCTGCAGCAAGCCATCTGCATAAAGTCACACTCGTTCACTCCTAAACACGCGTGCACGTCTATCATCACAGTCTAGAAAAAAAAGAGCGAGAAAGAAGAAGAAAGCAGACAAGAGCGGTAACGCGTGCAGATCATACCTGTAACTCCACGCTGTAGCCCTGGTGGAAATGCGTCGGGAACACCGCCAGCTGATGTTGCACTTGGAGGGAAACTGTATAATCCATGAACCAGAAGAAGATGCTGAAGAGCGGTACTGACCGGGAGACGCGTCTGCTGCTGGCAGCGGTACTACACTGTAGTACAATCTGAGCGTGCTCTCCGCCCCGCTGCGCTCCCATTGGCCGCGCGCCGCTCATCAGCCACGTCAGTTGACTTTGAGGCAGCAGGTAGGCAGCAGCATCTCCCATTAGCAAATGTCATCCGCTTACTCGTTTCTGATGTGCAGGCAGGAGCCGGGGCTTGGGATGAAACGGTCTGCAAAGAGCCTTTTATAGTTCATGTGGGAATATCGTTATTACTGATATGAGCAGTGGACATTCTGTGTGGCAAAAGCTTTTCATTTTATCTCATTTTTAGTTTTTATTTCCTATATACATCGTTAACCTGACATTCCATTCAGCCTTAGCATGTAAGTGCTGAGATTAGCCTGTTGGACAACTCAGCAGAGTAAGTTTAAAAAGCTGAGGTAAAGGACATTTGTCCACCTGCAAAGTAAAGGGTGCCTAAAGGGTGCTATCAATAACCTACACAGCATGCTGTAGCTGTCTACTGCCACTAGGGGACAGTGTCAAAAACATGCGTCATGGTCCTTCTGCCAGCTGTCATAATCACAGACTGTATAAAACATGGACATAGCTTCCAGGTCAGAATAATTAAAGACCCTGTCACATGGAAATACGTGATGTTAAAGTTGGTGCTGTTTTGGTGTCGCTCTCTCGTTCGTCTCTTGATTTTTGTAACCTGGTGTTGCCAACTGGAAGACATGAGTAGCCTATACGATCATTTCGGCTTTTGCAGCTGTTTTAATGATGTGTCTGTGCAGAAACTCAGAGATTACGCAGAGGGAGGTGCTGCAACAGTTTGAAAACTTGAGACTTTGTGGATAGAACACTGCAATGTTTTTGCTTCCAGTTTTGATTTCTTCTCTGTCTATGTCAGTGCAGAGGTGGAGGTATTGTCTGAGTGGTGACAACTAGGCAACTAGACAACAAGGCTAGGAAACATTTACTTCAACTCCAAACTTTTGAGCTTTATTTAGTGCTCGCAGAAGAAGAAATGGTAATAATGAATGAAGGCTTAGTCAACCATAAGTAATGCAGAAATACGTGAATGAATCATCATTTGAATCGATCTGCTTTGCTCACAACCTGTTAGAATTCTGTGAAACTCATTTATTTTACTGATGATTGAAAAATCAGCAGGTGTATAATAAAAAAAAAAAGAATCAAAGGATAATCAAATCAAATCAAATTAAAAAAAAATGTTTTGCATATTTGCAGCAGTGCCAGACAGTCCTCAACTGTATTCAGCTATATACAGAGGCCTTCCAAAACCTTGAGATCAGCTGGAGGTTTGGAAAGTTCTCTCGCAAGGCACAAGCTTCCCCTCACTTGTTTGATCAGTATCCTCAAGCAGCTCCTCAAACTTCAGGCTCTGTATAACGCTTTCAGTAGTTGGATATATGACGTAGGCTTATAGTTCAGTTATCCTTAAAATCAAATGGAGTGATTTTACCCGTGACAACATGATCAGTCATATTTTGTTACCATGGTTAACTTTTGATTATGTGTAATATTTGATTCTAACTATGATTATGCTGATTAAACACTTCAGTGTGGCTGTGGATCAGTAAATAATAAATGAATAAAAATCCTCTTTGGTAGTCACATTAGGGGAAACTCAAAACTGTGTATAAACATGTGAAAACAACCTTCTTTTGTAGAATCACTTCAATCTCATTCGTGTATAAAGCTCAGCTTTATGTTGGAGAGATTGATGTAACAGTGAGGTGCTTTTATGACTGTCTCATCCTTATTATTTGAGATTCACCACTAATATTAAGCACTAATATTTATTCCCATTTGCACAGTACACGCTGAAAGTATACTGGATTTTAAAAACTATCTTTGCAAACTCTTTCTTTCCTGTTATAGTAAGAAGTCAATAATCTACTTCGCACTAATTTCCTTTTTTCATTTTTTGGATATACGGATTTAACAGATTTGCTTTGCCTTCAGATTATAAAGTTATATATGATCTAACCTCCCATTACTCTTACTGGTGCATTCTGCTGAAGCTTTCTCTTGATAAACCTGTTTCTGGAGTAAGATGTGTATTCTCTATTGCAGATAATGTTTGATCTTTTGTTCTTTAAATTAAATGTATAAATTAAATATGTTCATTCTTTGTTTATAACATGTACAAAGTATTTCCTTTTAGCCAATCCCTGTTAGGCTCTATATCATATCATTTTACACTGAGGCCAACACACAGCCCACTTTGATCACTGCTCAGACTGTAAAGCATTTATAAAATATTTTTGTTGATTTATGATTTTTTTTAAAACCTACAATTCTATAGTAGAGTGAAAAATAGGAACCGCTCTGTCACTGAATGGTTTATTACTTAAGTACTTTTGCTTAGTATGAATGGCTGCTGGGAGGTCTGTATCAGCAGCAGCAGATTGGAGTCTTTGCCAGGCCATTTCTGGCCCCCGTGCCATATGTTTGACAGTCCTGCTCTATGTGATGATGACAATGACACAGTCATCACGCCCACCTACCTGCTGTTTAAATCAACCTGCTGTAGCAAATCAAAAACTTAATCTTGCTTTTTTACTTTGGCTTCTCGAGGCACATGTTCTGGTGCTGTTTACTCTTTGTTGTCCAACTATTGACCAACATCAGCTGAACAAGTTTTATTTGCATTGCAGTAAAACAGTCTATGTGGAGGGGAACCATTAACCTCTGTGTGTCTCATGCAGCTGTGTTAGACTGATGGTGTTTCTGAGTCACGCTGTTTGCAGCTGTGGCACTACCTGCACACACCAGGGTGTTATTTAGACATTGGTAGGGTAAGCTCTTGGAAATGGCCCAGCTCTGCTTCAGAATGTGGGTTAAGGTCTAAAGGCGGTGCAAAGCTGCGGGGCTACATTTATGTGCAAACAGGGTCAGCATTGCAATTTGAAAAAACCCCTCCACTGCTTCCAACTAGGTCAGAATACCAGGTCAGAACGGTTTCATTTATTAGAGAGGGAGACAAAAAAAACGGTTAGAGGAGGCAAAAGTCTTTCATCTGCCCTTGAGCACATGACCAACAGGTCCAGATGGTTAGTATGTCACAACAAGCTAGGTTCGAAACGTGAAACGTGTCACATTCCCAGAGGCCTTATTTCACCACATTTTCATTCAGTGTGTTTATTGAGGTTGTCGCACAGTTAATTTGCCTTCACTGTAGGTAGGAGGATACACAACCAACAACTGATGTAGAGCTGCTTCAGGAATCCAACCTGTGAACTTCTGGAGCCCGCCTCAGTGCCAGGCCACGCAGCTCCCTGGAGAAGCGTTCTTTGATCGCTGCCGCATGCTCGCCACCGAACGGAGCTCTAAGACAGAAAGTATGTCAGAGCCAGATGATTTTTGCTCATTTCTGGATTCCTTTGCATCTCATTACTCAGTACTCTGTAGCCAAATGTATTCATGACATGCATTATGGAGGAGTGGTTGTAACTGAGCGCTGAATATTAATTCTACCCTTTTTTTCCCCACATCGTTTCCAAAATCACATCCCCACCTCCTTTACAGGCTTAGCACATTAGACACATATTTGCATTACGCCATTTAGACTGCATTTTTAATATGATTTGTCATAAACTGCAGCGTTTGCGACGCACCCCCAAGCACAAAAAGTGCCAACACTCAGATGCGTTATGAGGCATGATAGACAAAATATAGGCCACTTCTAAATGTGGTGGAATTCTGGGTAAAGTCTGTGCCTCCAGTAACAAAATACAATCTCACTGAGCTCCCTGTGGCCAGAAGCAGGAATCGTTTTGCCAAAGACAGACAGAGGATTCTCACTAGAATTTCAAACAAGTGCTCCTGCAAGACTTCATATTATCATAAACTACTGTAAGCAGGCAGCTGAAATTAAGCCTTTCAAACCTGGCCCAGTTTGTTGTGAGGAGCCATGCTGTAAGTCTGTAGCACACATGCCTGTCTGTGGCTGGCACACTGCTTTTGGCTCCTTGTCTGCCTCCGTTTTATTTATGTTTTCCAGCTGGAGCTGCCACACAAAGAGAGGGAATGCCACCATCAGTCAGTCACAGCCGGCTAGCCCATAAAAAGCAAACCCCATAGCCACCAGAGTGGCTGTGGCTGGGAGCACAGTCAAAGAAAAAGCAGCCGGTGCTAGTGGTCATATTTTATCCTTAAAACAAGCAGCTGTTGTAACTGTCATGCACTATGGCTGAAAAGGTAAAATGTCACCAAGTGATGTATTTGGGATTATTTGTACTGTACAAAAATGCAAAAATATTGTATGACAGATAAGTAAGGTTAATAACCTCACAGTCAGGGATGGAAGAACCTTTCCAAAATAAAGACTTGTTAAAATAGTGAACTGGACCTCGCTGTCAGAGTCAAAAACAAGAAGCACTCAGTGAATGGAAACCTCACTATTTAAGGAATTAATATTTGTATTTTCTATATATTAATTTTTGTTAGTTTTTTGTTTCCTTTATGAAGTTTATGAGTATATTGTACTATAAATATGTTTCATTCATCAAAATTCTTTTAAATGTTTAGTAATAAATAGCAAGTGAAAAAAGTTTTTGAATTCTATTTTGATTTCCAAAAAACAATAAATCATAAGGATAGTTTTAAAAAGCTCCATATGGCATTATTATCACTTTGACTTTCAGATCAATCTATTGACTTTGAAGGAGAGGTCAGAGGTCAAATGTGACATGATAAATCTTTATACTTTTTGCATATTGACAACATACAGCACACTTCATAGTGTATAGTAGTGTTTAAGTTAAAAGGCTTTTTGTCAGTTGTCGACCAACAAATCACTGAGTCAGCCTTGAAGGCCTTGGTGGATGTAGTTATGCATAGTTAACATGACTCCACTCTACACACCTACAAAGAGAATTTATTCAAAGGTTTTCGAGCTATTGTGTTTACAGAAGAAAGAATGCCACGCATGCAAATGCTGGTGGGAGTAATGATGATCATTCACAGATGAAACAAATACTTTGATTACTTTTTTAAAATGGAATATGTCTGGATGATCTGGAACATATGAGAAAGAGACTGAACAGTCTGTTTTTGCAGTCAGTCTCTTGGTTTAGGAGACAGTGGCAAGACCAAAGACTTAACACACTTAGAGAGAAGGAGAAAATAGTTGAAGCCACACGTGTCCGGAATGGAAAGGACTGTATGATAGTGAATATCTAAGAACAGTGATCTGGAACTGGAAACAGGATGCTCTGGGGAATATATCCCATAGCAGGTCCAGCTTTCTGGGCTTAACCTCATCACAGGTGATGAGGTTAAGCCTAACCCTCCCAGAATATGTATTTATTTCTGCCTTTCTCTCTTTTTTTTTTAAAGAAAATTGTTCTCCAAATTTGTGTGTCTTCCGATTGCCAACGATTGTTTTCCAGCTTCCAAAAAAGAAATCAGTTTTTTCTCGTCTGCACAAAATACAGGGTTAGGATTGAGCGTTAGAGTTCATGTCATCATCACGGACGATGGCTTAGACCTCAGGGGGTTGAATGTTCTGCAGGTAATCCTCAGATGTCTTGTAGATTTCATTTCTAGTAGGCAGATGAAGGGCAAACACTATAAAAGGTAGCTTTGGCCATACACTTAAGCTTTTGGTTCATCATTTTGTGATATGAGAGCAAATGGTAAGCTGTTATTACTTGGTGTGAGAAATGTCAGGAAAACAAAATCCTATTATGTGCTCAGAGAAAATAAGGTCGTAACCCTTAGAATAAAAGGCTAAGGACCTTATCAGTGTCCAGATGTAATGAGATGTTAGGACATCCCAGGCTATTTAAATATGCCCTGGATGCCAGAGGGATGTCACATGTCATTAACTTCCTCATATCCAACAGATCATTAGGGAACCAACTGAGGGTAGGAGTTAGGGTTGGGTTTTGTCTTAGTATGCTAAATAAGCACATTTTATGGACATTTCAATAAAAAGGCATGGAGATAAACTTAACCCAAATCCTATCCCTAATTCTCTACGGGACTCTCGTGGGTGTTAAGTTATATATAGTGACTGAAAAGATATCTGAAGCATTAAAAAAGGGGCCAGTCCACTGCACCTGTGACTGTCACTGCATTCTGTGACTTTTAAAATGCTGATTTGCTACATCACAGAATCAGGGGAATCCCCGAGTCAGGATTTTGTAGAGTTGACACAAACTCAATTACCTAATACCGCAGCATTGACTCAACAGACCACAAAACGCTTTTGTGTGCTAGTAATTCATGCTTATTGCACTCTGCTCTGGTGTTGTATTCCAGCATTTTTTTTTTTTAAACCACTGTGTGTCATTATTAATGGAGCTGACTTCCAAACAGCACTAATAACAGCAAGTAATACTGGGATTGTTCTGAAAGACAGTTTAACTGTGACTCAGAGGGAGTGTCATTACACTTTATATACAATTTACAAGACAAGTACAATGTACTTTACCTGTTAGCTTACATACTTATGATACTTTATAGCAATATACTCCAAGTTTCAACTGTCAGCCCAGATACCACAAGTGGATGTCCTAACTCCAAATGGCAAACTTGAAGCCATTCTCTGCGTGTCTCATAAGCATTTACACTGCTGTGGAAAAATATTTGCTCCTATTGTAATTGCTTGTTCTTCTGTTTTTATATATTGATCACAGATGTAAGTTTGATAAATATGCAAAAAATTGGAGATTAAAAAACATGCAAAAACCTTTTACAGCTCTGTAATTCAAGCATCTGTTTGGAATGACCGGGGAAAAACCTTTCAGACCTCTGACTACTTTTTTTCTATTCAATGAAATTTTAACAGTCGATATTGGGATTTTAGGCTTCACTTTAATATCGGCTGCACCTCTCATATTTTTTATAGTACTTTTTCTGCATTGTCCTCCATGTTGAATTTAAAATATTCTTAAAGTCAAACTTTGCCCACCTTTTAATAGTGCTTTTGGAGGCTTTTTCAACAGTACTGGGTGCATAGTGCTCTCTGTGCATGGTGCTGATGCCCCATGGACCTTGCCTGAAGAATGTCAGAGGATCAGCATGTGAAGGACTCGCTGTCTGCCTCTACTCATTTTGGAAGTTGACCTGCCAGCTGGCAACTGTAGTTGTAGTTTTGCTCTGGAAATCCGCCTCGAGCCGGAGAAACTGCAGCACATGGAGGGCTGGTTCATGTACCACTACACCGATCTCACAGAGGCCACAGAGCAGAACAAGGACTACTGTCAATGGCAGCAATAGCACAGTATTTCCCACAGATTTACATTCTGTGGGAAGCACTGCACTGTTGCTAATGGAAACTAAAAGCACAGCATTCTTGAAGTTGCACATTTGGCCTTCATCAGTATATAATATGACTTGATTGTTGCCCACCACTTCTTTGTAGGGGTTTGTAACAACTGGTCACCAGAGTACAGCAGATTAGGTTTCATGGGTAACCATATGCCAGTGTATCTCTTTGGATGTTCTTTCTGAGGTTTCTTATATTGATAATATTGAGATTAAAGTAGGAGGAGTTTCAAAGTGCTTTCAATTGTTCAGGGCATATAGCTGATTCGACCTCCCATTCTGTTGCTCTATTCCCTTTGTTCATGGGGCTTATTTAGCACAGATATAGTGTTTCAGCACAGCCACAAGAAGCTGCAGACTGGCCTCATGAGTGCATTCACTAACATGGCAGAACCTGTTCAACTGGCAGCACAAAAGCCCAACCTGGTTCAGTGACTTCTAATTTCTCATGTGTTTCTTTCTACTTCTTTTCTCCACGTTAATTCATTTGTTTCCTCTGCGAGAAGACGGAGTGTTTGTTGTGTGATTCAGCTGCAGAGGTTACAGCATGTTCATGCTGGACTGCAACCTGCTGTATCTGTTTAACTGGAAAAAATGACAGCATCTGTTACATCACACTCTGACAAGATATTGCTGCCAAAACCCCCGCCGGCATCGACAGCCCTAAATTATCTCCTCAGAATTAAACATAATTTTATACTTTGAATTTGGATGTCCTCACTCAGTCAGGGGTAAACCTGACGCAACTGCTGGCACAGCTTCAGAGCAAAGACGCTGCTTTTATTAAAATGTAATGCATGGTTACAATGAAAAGCCTTCACGAGGTAAAGATTCATAAATGTTTAATGAAAGAATTTTACTGCACATTATACACAAGAGTAATCTAATAAAATAATAATAATGATAATAGGCGACCAGATCACAGGGGAACCTTAAGTTAGATTGACTGGGTGATATTATTAGGGTTTTAATAAAAAGATGAAGAAAGACACACACGCATGCACACGCACGCATCAGCTAAAAAAAAGCAGACAGGCCAGGCAGAGGAAGCTTGGGGACAGGGAAGACAGCGGTGGAGATGACAGATCCTGACAGGTGAAATATGAGTTCCACTGATGCAGTGAGCAGGGGAATAAGCCACCGGGGGTTCTCTGGCACACATCTAAACTCTCTCTTACAAATCCCATTCTTTCTTTCGCTCAGAGCTCTCGCAAGGTCTCAAATATAGAGGAACATTGAGTCATTCTTCTTTCATAAATAGATCATCGCATACCTACAGACATCACCTGCTCTCAAGTGGAGGGGAGGGTTGGTTCTTCATAAGGTCACGCAGTAGTCAGAGGAACAAGCGCCTGGGACAAAAATGGAGCTTACTAACCCTCTCCAAGCCCATGCAATCTAGAACAAATGTAAAATAAATGAAACTTTCAAGAATATCTAAAATAAATATGCAGTTTTTTTGAACATTATATATTTACATGAGCAGTTTTGCATATGTTGTCATGGAAGGATAGTTTAAAGTTTTGTCCTAGCAGAGAATAGCTTTGACGTAAGCTGAAACAGAAGGCTAAACTTAACTTTGTACATCTAAGCAGGTAGGCTGTGGTCACAGATTTTTAGATAATAAGGATTAAAGTTCTGCACCATGAATTTTCTCTCCACACTACTGTCACTGTGGAGTATATTAGCAGTGTGCTATGGTGTACCAGCACAGTTCATTAAAACAAGTAATTCCTTGGCCCACCTGACACATTTGGCTCTCTGCAATTTAGTCCACTTCCTCAAAATGAAAATAACGTAGAACAATCACTGGAAGAGATCCAGCACAAGTACAAAACTGGATTTATGGGCGTATTCCAAAAACGTTTTGCGTATACTTTGTAATTTTATGAGTTGTTTGTTTACGTTTTATAGGTTTCAGCAAGTCGTTAGGCCCATCCCAAGATTCCCGGACTACACAGGTAAAATGCATTCCCATCGAAGCAAGTGAGCAAGTTTCCCTCCCCTTTGAGGCATCTTAATATAACACAGACCAATGCCTGACTGATCACATGGGGTCACAGTTGACTAGTGAGTTTGATTTTATCCTTCTCCATCCCTGTCTGTCTTTTCTTATTTGTCGTTCACTCTCTAAATAATGCAGACCTCCTGATTTATATTCTGGACAGGCAAATGGGTAAATGGGTAGATATGGTAAGCGGGCATAGAAGGCTGGACACACTCTAGTGCGCCATTGTTGAGGGCTTGATTGAAATTGCTTGGTGCATCGCTCGAGCACACGAGGCAATTACTCACACACATTGCAATTATGGCACAGTATGGGTTGGCAGCCAAAAGAACTCGGGGTTGAGTGAGAAAACAGTGCACTTTACAGAGATTTAGTACTACATGCTCACAAATAAATGAACGGTGCCCATGCTGGAGGTCTGCAGCTGTTGATGGAGTTATGGCCTTTTCATTTGTAATTTCCCACTCATTCATCTTGCAGTGATAATATCAGTCCATGTCATTTGCAAGATATGAATACATTGGTAAAGAGGAAAAGACAATAGCTAAATAATGTTAGCAATTTTGAGACCAGGAGGTCAAACACAATAAGCCTAAGTGTGCTGTTGCTGTTTCCTCAGACATATGGACACATTTTGCATTTAAAGAAAATAAGACGCTTTATACACTGTGTGGAGCAACTGACAAAAACACAACAAAGATTTAAACTTATGACTAAAACTAAATAAAATCTTAGTTGAAGGACTATAGCTAACTAAAAACTTGCCATCAAAATGAACACTGTTTCAAAGCTGCCTGATGCCCTGGAAACATCTTTGATGAAAATGCCGAGATGGAATAAAACTAGAAAATTTACACTGTTTATTAGCTAGTTCTGTATTTCATTGAAAGTAATTTGGTATCTGAGCTATGTTTGAATTTTAGGACATGTTCAACAGTGACAGAAAAGGATGTCACCAGGATGAGGATGGATTTTTTTAAATCCCGCCATACAGACTCTCCAGTCTGAGTCAAGCACGTCTGCTATCTGGCAGACAGGCTCTCTGAGTCCAAAATAATACTGCCAGCCCAAACATGCAGCTCTGAGTCAAGGCAATACACTGTCTTCACATCTCAATGCCCAAAGGCTGAGAATCTCAGGGTCATCACAGGCATCGTTATTTGATGCTGGCAGCTACTACTGACGGAACTATGACTCCATTGTGCTACAAGGGTATGTGACAGGCAACGGCCTTGTCCTGTGTTCAAGATGACTCTAATCTCATGCCGCCTTTTGTCTCTGCTTATTCATCTAGAGTTTTTTTTCTCAGGCTCTCTAAAAGACAAAAGAATGAGTTTCTGAGCTGTATAGTCTTTTTGTAGATTTCTTTTCACTGCTGTTGTTCTGGAATATATGTCTTTGTCTCTGTTTATAGAAAAAGCAACTCAGTTCCTTATTTTAAGCCTTACAAACAGGGTTTGCATATGAGTTTACAGGCTTGTGGATATGTGCATAAACATACCTGGCATGCCTCCAGTCATTACGCTGCTTCGGTATATGTAACATATCAAATGCAGCTGTTTGCATGATAATACACACATACAAATGCAAAGACATTCCACTTAGGTGCACTCATAAAATGCAATGGTGCATTCTCAGGCACGTGCTAACATAAAAGCTCAACCAGCTTTTATTACCATTGCAGACAGTGAAAAGTGGATTGCTTGATGTTAAATTTGCCACACAAATCATCAGTATGTGTCAACCATCAACATCTACCTGGAATATTGTAGGGAACTAAAAATGTATGAATTACAAAGAACGGAGGGCTTCTGCCGTCAGTGCTTCCTGGCAGTTGAAGAGACAATACTGCAACTCCTATCCCTGCTAGTGCTGGTACTTCTGCTAATATGGTGCCTCATGGCAGTTACTTTAACCAACAATTCCATAACAACTTGCAGGTTATTTTTAATTTCTTTCCATGCCAGTCATGAAATTCGAATGTGAAATCTCTGCACAACTGAATGAGCAACAGAGGTGCTGAAAAAATGCATCATAACAGCAATTAAATAGAGCTCCCACAAGCTTTTGCTTACTGCTTGTTTATTTGCTTACACAAATCAGAAATACCAGCTTTTTATGTATTTTAATTCTCAATGTGCAACAAATGTTAGTGAATGGAATAAATATAACTAAAATTGTTACTCTCACAATCATATAGGGGATTGCAAACTGAAATAGCAAAATGACACAGAAATAATCAGGGTGTAATATCAATAACAGTAACAGTAACAATGGTATTCAATAAATGCTATCTTTAAAAAAACAGCAACTGCATTGCCATACAACTCCAAATGATCTGGTCTGAGTGCAGGATCTGTGGACTTTGGTCTGGAATGTTTTGATTTAGAGCTACTATCTTTTTTTCTATTTTTATTTTTTTAATATGAATTTTTGAACCTTTACAGATGCTGTAAGAAACTAGTGTTGTCCCATTAGTCATCCCATTAATAATACAGGCTCAGTCCTGGAACTCTTACATGCAAGGTGGCCATTTGTCAGACTGTTTTCATTAGACCTCTGATTGGATGTTGGAATGATTGAAGGATTCCTTATATGTTGGTGCAGGAATGTTGTCCATGTGCATGATGAAGGTCAAATGTTTAAAATGAATGAATAAGGCAAGTGGTAAGTGAAACAGTCTGCACGAGTTCTGTTTAATGTTCTTTTGTTTTATGAAGCCATGAATTTCTGCTCTATTGACTGTCTGGTTTTTTTCACCAGAAGTAAGTAACTAAGTTGGATTTCAAATGGCATTTTACAATGTGCGCTTTGTTGTATGGAATAAAGAATGATATGGATCGATCAAATATTAGGCTTCTCGATTCATTACCTGCCTCGTCTCTGGCTCTGTGCTGTTACCATCTGCATCGCATCTGCAGACTCTCAGCCACAAAGGGCTTTCAGTCCAACGGGGTGATTTATTAAGAAATACATGCTAGATCAGCTCCCGGGAGCACTACATGGACCTGTACTGCTGGCTGTGGATTCTGTTTGCAAATCTCATTCATCATCCCACCCACCACCCTCTTCTACTCAAACAGAGGGAGGGAAATTAACATTGCCCAGCAATTATGAACCAGCACTGAAAATCCAATCAAGCCTCTGACACTCATCTCGTGGCGTGGCAGAGCTGCCTGATGGCACCTTTTTAGATTCAGCCTTTGTTGAGGGTATTCATTAGGAGCCTGCTGAAATGGCATTCAGGAATGCACCGAACACTGCTCAGAAGTCTACATTAAACGCCTATAAAGTCAACTGAAAGTTAATATACTTAATTGTACTTACATGTAGTACGTACATGTTGTACATGTGCTTGGCTGCCCCAAAATTTTGAATGATAGTTCGCTGTAGTGGAGGCAAAGTTTTGTGTTTTACGCTACAGACAGGTTAGGCATAAGTGACTCTATTGGGGCTTGCATGACAGATGAAAAGCAGTATTATTAGCACCTTTATGCCTTATAATGCAAAGGCTTTACAAGCCTCCTCCATCCATTGCACATTTTTATTGCCTTTTCACAGAACGGCATTCTTCAGTTCATTTCTTCTCAATTCAAACTCCTTTAGGTTTTAAAACAGCCACCAACAGAGTTGCTGGCTTGGTATGGAACATTTTTAGAGTTACAGACCGTGATGTTTTCATCTGCAAAGGTGCTGTGATCAATGGAAACCCATCTCAGTGCTATTTTTCAGGGGTTCTCTGTGCTGGTGTGAAATGGTCAAGTCCCTGTGAAATTGGGAGCAGGTAATCGAGTGCTGATCAGCCTGTCTGTCGGCTCTGAGACAATATACTGTGGACCCTGCTGGATGCTTGTGCTCTACGTTGTACAGCCAGCCACAAGTTAAACCTGTAGCTAGGCTCCTGTTATGAGCCTTTTCCAGAGTCTGAACTTTCATTTTGATGAGGACAGAGAGGGAAAGCACACTGTACAAAAAATACATCATAATGGAAATTAAATGGTAACATCCAGAATCAACAATAAATTTTATGCTCAATATTTTTTGTCTCTTTATTGATCGACATAAACTAAAGCTGACTTATTATCAGTTTCACTTTAGACCTATTGTGGAATTCTGGACAAATTCTTGAGCTCTACAGACATTCAGAAAATGTCTGGTTAAACCTGTCCTTAATTTAGCAGATTTTTGTTTTTACTTCACTATAGTCCCTTATAAGGCACTATAGTGAAGTAAATTAAATCACTTACTCACTGAAATAGAATTAGTAAACTACAGTGACTCAGTCAGACCAGCCACAAACTATAGACACACCTGTGAGTCAAGGTTCAGGGCACATTAGCAGATTTTTATGTAGAAACTAATGTCAGAGAACTTTAAATGTAAACGTGAAAGTCAACTCTCTGAACTTTCCATTTCATAGAGCTGAGATAATCCCCAGTGAATGGTGTTCTGTGAAGCTGTAGGCCAAAAACTCTGTTTGGTAAACATTTTGATTCATTACATTTTTAACCTGTTGTTGAAAAGATACATTTCTTTAAGTATGAGGGATGCCACCATGATCCCTTTCACTGCATCAGTTTAATTTCAGGAATGAAGTGATCGGCAGAAGAGAATTTAAAGTAACAGCCCCTTGATCACACTCACCTTCAACCATAAAAATATCCTGTTCTAAGGAGAAGCAGATGAGAATGGATGATCTAATTTCTAAAGTCTAATTATTCTTTATAATGAACTGTCATAAATCCTGAAAGTATAACTTCTTGATTATAGTTTTTTGTTTAATCATGTATGTGTAATGTGAAAAGGTTATGCATGACTTCATGCTTTTAAAAACATAAAGTCTAAAGTTCAAAATGCTTTTCCCCTCGACACATAGCTTAATTCAAGTTCATATAAACATCTTAATTCAAGTTCATTAATTCATTGCTGAGCGTGTTCTCAGTGCCGCTGTTTAATTCCAAAGTTACGGCTGCCCATTAGAGCTCTGAAACTTTAAACTGGATGCATTTAAACATCAAAGGTTACAGTCCCACAGCCAAATAAAGGAGATGTGGAAATTACTGAACATTTATTCCCTCCGTCTGTTCTGTGTTTTTGTAGCAGTGATTCCAGCAATGTAAAAGAGACTTAGCAGCAGATTAGAAGCAAGTATAAAAACATATTTTTCTGCAGCCAAATGAATACAATGTGAGGGGTATGGCTTAACAAGCTGCACATATGAAGTGTATTCCCCCAGTAGATCATTTATTTTGCACTTAAACATGCTTTGTCTTTTATCCTGTGTCCTTGTCTCACCCCAACTGGTCACGGCAGATGGCTGCCCCTGCCTGAACCTGGTTCTGCTGGAGGTTTCTTCCTGTTAAAAGGGAGTTTTTCCTTCCCACTGTCGCCAAAGTGGTTGCTCATAGGGGGTCATAAGATTGTTGGGTTTTTCTCTGTATGTATAGGGTCTACTTTACACAATCATCTTGAGGCAACTGTTGTTGTGATTTGGCGCTGTATAAATAAAATTGAATTGAACTGAATAAATAAAATACCCAATGAACATGTAGCACTTCCACCAGATTTTAAACCAAGTCTTGGAACATAACCTGCTCCCCACAGTTTTAGCTTTAGTTACTTCACCAAGTACAGTGTAGGTGTCTAGTTTTAGGGTCATATGTTAATGCTTTTGGAGCAATAAAACTGTTGCAAAATTGTTTGCAGGAAAAAAGGAGGGGGGAAAAAGTCTCCTTCTGAGCATACACTGAAGGTTGGACACAAACAGCATCGTTTGTGTGGTTTGTATATTTGTATTCTGCTCCATTTGTTTTGTGCAAAAATCTTCATATTGGTTAGAATAAATAAGTAGGTCTCCACACAGGGGAAAAAGAACAAAGCATGATTTTATGCATCTGACAGCTGTGGTGTTATCTGAGTTATTGTAAAAGCTGTCCAATTTGTTTAGATTTCCTTCTGTTTATCATTTTCAAAATATGAGCATGAGAAATCTGACAGACGTGCATCAGGGTGTTTCTTTAGGGTCGAACAAAGAGACACATAAAGTATGTACAATACTGTGCAAGGTCTCAAGTCACCCCCGATTTCTTTATGTTCGAGGTATAATGAGACTGCACAGTTGATCAAAATCTGACTATATTTTTCTGTGTTTACAGTTCCGTTTATTTTGACAATATCCCACATGCTGAAATGCAGAACCTCCACCATGTTTTAAAGACCGAATTGCACATTTGGATTCATTACTCCTTAAGATCTCCATTAAAATCATACATGTTTGCCTGATCCAGATAGTTTTTTAGGCCCTCCAGTTGTTCTTTTACCCTCCACTTTTCCAGTTCTCTCAAATCACTTGACACACTTTAAACCATGCCCAGTTATTTGGCTAATAGCTAATTGTTGGTGCGAATGTCATCTTTGAGGATTTTTTAGATCAAACCAAAGAAATGTTAACAAAGTTGTCCATTTTGTGTTCACATAACAGATGAGACTGAGAATGATGCCTTTTTTATGCTTGAATAATATATTGGAAAGTATTAAGTGGCTTAACAAATAGGTACAAGGACTGGACTAAAAATGCCAACCAGTGTCCAAAGAAAACCTTTAAATGACCTTCATAAAACCTGGGGAGCTAGTGCTCAAGCTCAGTTTTGAGTTTTGCACATGACTCCATACTTGTTTAAGAGAATGTGCAGATAGCGTCTTTCTAACTTGTGGTTGGCTCCTGTGGTTGTGGCGATGCAGTTGCTGTTAGAGGAGATAGTGGATCACATTTATTTGAAATCACTCCCAAGTTGTTACCTTGCACTTGTCCTCACCTTACCAGACAGACATACAGACACAGAAAAAAAAACAACACTAGAGGATTAAAGCTCAGTACCTCTCCTAGGGTGACAGGGAAGAGAGGAAAACAATGCCAAGCAGTAAACCACTCAGTAAATCCTTTGCTAAACTCATTATAACCTCAAAGGGAGATAACTGAGGCAGAAAGAGAAAATCCCCCAGCCCTCAGTCATGACAGAGAGCTGATCATTCCTTATCAGCATCACGGACCTTCAATTCTCTCAATGAAGGCTTTACAAGGGAGCAGACAGCAGCTTTTTACTGCATATGCAATGCAAATATTCATTTTTCCAGCTTTGACAAATGTATGAAATGAAATTAATAACCACAGAAGTGTTGCTGCGATTAACATTGACAAACATTTCTACAGGTCTCATTCAACCACAAAGCTGGGAATTAAATCATCCACTTCATTTTTTCCCCCCACCATCCACTAAAACAGTCATCGGGAGATTTCCTCCGCTTGTGGTGAGCATGGATCACACAGCTGCTGATTAACCGTTCAGCCAGCAGAATGGCCTCTTGTTAGAGGATCACTGGCTCTCTGGAGAGGATACAGAGGAGGGGAAAGCACATCTACGTGTAGTAACTGATCAATAGTGCACAGCTGAACCAATCATCAATCACACAGACACATGGGACCCTGAGGCACAGTGCCTCATACCCTCATTCATGAAGATGAATAAACCATGACTCCTGGGGCAATCCATCCAAACCTCAAAGGAATCTGTTCTCAATCTTCAATGTTATGTAGTTTTTGCATGTACAATAGGATAGCGTAAGAAATATTAGAAGGGTTCCTTTCAGTAGATGTGATGCCTTTCAGTAACATTGGAGAACAGCACCATCTTCTGGTAATTTGGAGAAAAGACATCTGCATGGCCTACATTGAATCTGTTGCATCATAATGTTTTTTTCACCTTTTTTTTTGCATGAATTATGGGTTCCTTTGAAGAGACACTTTATTAAAATGCTTTTAAATGTAAATGTACCATGCAGGCAAATGTGAAACATTTTCTACTACTGCAGAGAAGGCGTTGCATAGATTATAAAGAAAAATAAATGACAACAACAAAAAAAATAAAACTAATGTTCTTAGCAAAGTGTGCTGAAGAGCATGACAATGTTCATCATTTATCATCTGCATTAAGCTAATAAATTGGAGAATTAAGAACTTATTCATAAAACAGTCTTCCACCTGATTTGGTAAAGTTCAGCTATTCCATATAACATTGTTACATCACAGTTAGTTCCTTTTCTCACTTTTCCCTGTGCGCCGTCACCAAGTGAGCACTGAAGATAAAATATGATCAGATTAATGTTCAGAGATGAACCACTGACCATTTCTGATCTGAATTACAGTGGTTATAATATGAAGCGTACACTTCTGTTATTCAGCCGAGACTTACTCTCTCACTGCTCTCACCTCACTTCATTTACCTCATGAAGACACTGAAAGAAAGATCCCTATAGCTGATTACATTTAATCAATCGTTAGTAAAGCTATCTATCATAGCCAAGTACAATTACACAGCACAGTCTGAGTGTGTTCTAAATGAAAAGCTATAGTTGTCTACAATAAATTACACATGCAGAACATGAAGAATTTATAGTTTGCTCAGAATTTATGTGGCCTTTCTGACAAGTATAATGTTTGATGCTTGCTTGAGTATAACTGATTAATCAACCAACCAAAAATATTTCCACTCAAGAGAATTGCACTTTTTCTGACAGAAATATTTCCACAATTACAACTCCAACACAAAAAGACCTGTTTATATTACTGCTGGTGTCTACGGAAATATGCATTGTGATTACAGAGCTGTTGTCCAATATTTACAACTGGTGGGAAGTGGGAAAAAAATGGTGGCGGTGGTGGGGTTACTGAAATAGGCCGTAAGTCATCATAGGCTGTAAAAGAAAGTTATTTATGCTTATTATTTTCACTTGGATAACAGATGGCCCCTTTAAAGGCCCCCTCCAGTCACACATTGAGACATTTAAAATGACTCTGCAATGAAAAATAAATTATTGTGTCGGGTTTTTTTTTCTTCCTACATTTTCCACATTAAAAAATTCTTAAAAGCACATCAAGTTTTTCTCCTGGGACTGAGAAATTATGGATCTTATGCAAATATGCAGTTCATTTAATGCTCATGGCCAAATCCCAAAGCAAATTGGAAATGATCACTGGACTGCAATAAGGTGAAATCAGGGTAAAGCTTCACCTTCAGAATTTAAAATGGCCCAGAGTCAAACCAAACACATATGATTACAAAATGTGTCTGGGTGATGAATTTGTTAGTTCTTGTAAATATGGGCACTCTAAAGTGCAGGTTAATTGTTTAAAAAATATCTGCAGCTTTTAAAAACAAATCTGGTTCATTCTGATTATTTCAGTTTTTATAGGTCCAATTAATCTTTAATTTTTAAATTTCCCTATTTCACAGCTGAAAGGAAGCAAAGTAGAGGAAGAAAATGGTGCATGAGGGGAAATATATAAGGGTTCACCCTTCCACACCTCATTTAATAGCATTTTAACATAAACCACTGCCATCCCGCTCCAGCAGCCACAAACAGGCAATTAGGACTGTTTCCATTTAAGAACAAGATTCTAGAGAGCTTGAAACAAAAAGAGTTAGAGTGAATCACTGGGGGTGAGGGGAGTGGGTACTCACTACTGGTGACCACAGAGATGAAGCACTGTCAGGCAGCTGCATGTTTGTCTTGGCATTCAGGCGTGGTGCGAATGGAGAATAAGGAACCCCCTGCACTGCCAAGGACAAGGATTGAATATCGGTGTAAATGTCCAACAGCATCTCTCACTTCATCTTGTCCAGGCCAGAAGAGAGAAGAAGCCAGTTTCCAGAGACCAGACCTGAGGTCATGCGGTATGCGAGAATCACTTTATCAACTTGGTTTAAACTACTTGGAAGCCCTGTTTGGTGGGATTTAGTGGACTCAGCTTTCAGCCAGAAAAGGATAATAAATTTAAAACGCTGTCAAATTTGTGGCTCTGGCACTATCCTTAATCTTTTAAGAATAAGTTTTTTAAGTAAATAATCTTTGACATTTTCAAATGGTATGTTTTCAGTCAAAATCAGTGGCTGATGTAATAGCCATTTAGAAAATGTGGAGAAAAAGCAAAAAAAAAAAAAAAATGTGGGTGGAAATGTGAAATTGCTTTTACATATAAATAAATATTCAGAGGGCTTCTAGATGAAGACCTGTCAACTCCCCAGCCAGAGTGCTTATTTAGGCACTTGCACTAAATAAATAACTTGTAGTAGTATTTGCTATATTAATTTTGCCTTAAAAATTACCAAGACAAAAAAAACTACATGTACTGAATCATCATTAAAAAAACCCTTTATGCTGCACTCAGTCTAAGCTGTGAAATTACACTCATGTAACACTAGAGGGAGCCCCTTGCCAGCCTGTCATACCCCTCTGTCTTGAGTTACATTAGAGAAACAGTTGAACACATTTAAACAAAAGCATATCACTGTTAATGTCATCCCAAGGCATGTATTGTCAAATTTATTCCTTAACTCAGAGGTGGGGAGCATTTTTATTCAGAGGTCAAACTGACCTAAAGTAGGCATAGGGCTACATGGATAACGTAATCAAAACATGCTTACACAAACTCATTGCCTCGAGATTCCTTAGCAAATGCTGCCTTTTATTCATTTGGGTGGACTAAAAGTACTAATACCTACATTTAAAAAAAATGGTTAGGGCAAATGTTAGAGAACCCAATGTTTGAACTCACTGGCTGGGTCTTTCTGTGTTGAGTCTCCCTGTGCCTGCATGAGTTCTTTCTGTGTATGCTGGGTAATTTATTACAGTAATTGGCAATGTTAAATTAACTGTAAGTATGACTGGTTGTCTGTTAGCCTTGTGACAGACCAGTGACCTGTATTGTTTCAATGTTCACTTCTCACCCTGGCAGCTGGGAAGGATTAATAATCTGTCTGTCTGTCACAACTTGGGTCTTCTTTCCAATACCAATTGCTGCTGCTTATCCGTCTTGATCTCATCTTGTTTTCAACTACCTTTGTAGGTGTCTCCCACTGGGACATGGGGAATTCAAGTCCATATGTGGCACAAATTCTCCTATTTAGTATACACTTTCCCAGCCACTTTGTGTCTTTCATTGTACAAGCTTGCATTTTTTTTTCTATATGTTGGATAGTTTCTGGTGCACCTCTGCAGACTTTGCAACTCTATGGCTCTAATGCCATAGCCTGTTCTTGTGCTGCCATGATCGGTCCCTCTGTTGTCCTTTAGGCTGGGTTTTTCTAGCTGCTAACAGGATTTCTTGATGTCAGTCACTTGATCTATCTGTCAATGGTACAGCCCACGCAGGAGCTTGGTCATCCATGATAGTTCCTCCTCACTGACTGTTTACCCAAGGCACTCTTAGAGCAACTCATATTAGTGGACCATCTTCCTGCTGTATTCGCGGAGGCTCCTTTATCCTGGTTTGTGGTTCTAACTCTCACTAATCCTCACCCTCCCTCTTTCCATTGCTCATAGAGCCTTAGGGTTCTAGTCTTTGGGTGGAGACCTCCATGTATTGTGAGTTTTTGTGTTTCCTCCTGTTACCAGCTTATAATTCCATGACCGGTAGAGTGTGTGTATTCATGGTCTGGATCTTATTCCTACTGGCTTCTAAGCACCTATCTTGTCCTCTGAATGTATGTGGGGGTATCTTTATCATGTTCCTGTTGGCCTGTGGGACACAGAGGTTATTATAACTGTCTTGTATGTCTGCAATTCTGCCTTCTGGCAGCTCCACCCCTTCAGTCCAGATCACGTTCCCCTCTCTTTGCAACCATTAGGCCACACTTATCCAGTCTGAATGACATCTCGATATCCTTGATGTAGATCCTGGTGAGCTGTATCAGTGAGTCAAGGTTGAAGGTTACTGCACTTCTGAATCTAGATCCATGTCAACTCTTGCTCTTAGGGGGTTGAGGCCTATGCAGAACAACAGCATGGACATTGGATGACCTTGGTTAGGTGAGTCCAGGTGCTCAGGTTAGTCTACTTGGTCTTAAAGTCTTGCGTACTGCTCTACCAACCAGGAGCTTGTCCTGTAATGTTATTTCCACTGCCTTCCTGCATTGTGCTCATCTATTAGCTCATATGCCTATTCAATTTGGTTGCTATGACGCCTGAGAGGAGCCCTTGTGGGGCTCCCTAATGATCAGGATTGTTCTGCCCCATCTTAACCAGTCTGGCTGAGTATCTGATGTTAGCAGGCCTTTTATTTGAGCTGCCAGGCGTTCATGGAGTACTCTTAGCTTCTTCATCCAGCAGGCAAGGATCATGTCAGCTGCTGTTGCTGTCCGGCTCTTCATTGGATGTCTCCCTCTGTGATGTTGACAGTTTTTTGCTCTGGGAGGTTGCTGTGGGTTACATTCAGGGCCACTAGCCACTGTGGTCTTGGTATTGTCTCCTGTCTCCTGTCTCTTTCGCCATGATGTTCTTCAAGTATTGCTTTGTTGAGTTCTGGGTGTGTTTGCCCTTGTATTATTTTTCCCTTGTAGCTAAAAGTAAATCCTGGATGGATCTTTGGAGAATAGGGTATTTATTCTAGTTGTCTATGCTTTTCTGGTATATTTCTTCAACCAAGTGGCCAGAGCTGTGAGTCTTTGTTTTGCAGTTTCTACAGCCTTAGTTATGCTATCTTGCTGTACTTCTTATTTATCAGGGACCTATCTTTAATGACACCATTCTGCACATCAGGTAACCAACCAACATCCTTCTGGGCTCCTTGATTTTGGCATCTAGCCTTCTTCTCCATAGGAATGCTTTCTCTACATACATCCTTGATCTTTCCATGTTACTGTTGCAAAGGCATGTATAAGCTCATTATTTGGATTTCCAAATCAAACATGCACATGTGAATATAGCTTTTCTATTTTGGTCCTAGTGTACCTTGGGCTCAAAAATATAAAAAAGCACAGACATGTTTTGTTTTCCAAATGTTATATAAATAGCACACAATAGTAATTTCAAGCAGACTATAAATTCTATAGTTTTCTTTTAACCTGCAAATTTAAGGCTTACTATTTTTATTTTATTTACCACCTGTTGATTTGTTTATAATTAATAATTAATAGTTATGTAAGTATGTATCTTTTGCCTTCTTGGAAAAACATGATGTTTTTTCCATGAAAAAAGTCCTTACATCGCCTCTATCCCTCTGACTTACTACTTACTGTGACGTGTGCTACGCCTTCCCATAATTAAGATTTATGTCAGCCTTGGAGGCAGGAACAGTGATTTTATGTGGGGTTTCCCTCTCCTACGTCAGCCTATATAGTATATGGGAGCAAAGAAAAGTATTTGTTGAAATGACCTTTGAAAAGGAGAGAATGAAGAGTTTGAACGAGAGATACACGGAGGCTGTGTGCTTACAGGGCTATCCACGGCGGTTAACACAGTTTTTGTTTTCCCCTGCTGTAATTTAGTTTGTCACCTTATTGACACAGAATCCATCTAAAGATACATTTGGATCTCAGAGGTTGTTTCCAGACCATCTGATATTTTCTATCTTTCAAATCTAGGTTTTTAATGGCATCTCAGTAATGAACTTTCAATAAATGACAGCCCCCTAACCTCTCCATTTAACATTTTCTTATAAGCAGCTTTTGTGCAAAGATACCCCTCAGATTCAGCTTTCAGAAACAAACCCATCTCAGTTAAGTCCAGGCAGTATTGTTTCTTGCTGACACTGTTGATATATAACCTGATACCAGTGCTCTAACAGAAACACCATGTAGGTCATTATGAGCCCTGCAGGCATGGACAAATAGCAATTCAGTCTCCCATTCAGGGTCAGTGAAATATGAGTCAGGCCTTTCTCCAGACTCATTTCTTCAGACTATCCTTCTGTCCAAGGTTAGCACAGGCATTCTTCTATTTCTACTGTAACCTAGCTAATAATGGGTAATGCAGCACAAGGTGTGCATTATTTTAGCAAGCAGGAAACCAGCGTCACTGTTCATGGGTAGTTATTCATCTTTGGAAGACGCATAAGATAAGTTGAATGCTGAAAATCGTTCTGCGTTGTATCATTTCCTTAGAAAGATGTCATTCAATCACTCATTTATCATCCTCTCTGAAGTTTCACAAAGCTTATATCCTTATGTGAAGCTCAAAACTTGTGAGTTATAGGACAGATTCATTTTCAGTCCAATCAATCAAGAAGCCTTGTCTTGAAAATACATTTAAAATCTGGGGCTCAGTGAAGGATCTCATGTTTGTTATTTGAATTTCAGTTTCCTTCCCATGCAGCTCTACTAAAGCACAATATGACTTTGAAAAATTAAAGTCCAAAGTGCTTCCTCACATAAATTATGTGGTGTCAATATGTCATCTGTCACAATGCAGTTAGACATTTTGACTTGCTGTAACAGAAAAAGCAGCGGTGAAACTAATTTTGTTGCCTGCAATGGCTTAGTTCCATTAAAGGTCTCAGCAAAACATGGCAAACAGCAGGTATTTACATTTTAGAACAACTCAACTGTATTCTCAATAAAGTTTACAGAAAGGACTTTTTTTGTAACTTTTTTTTTTCACAAATCTTATTGTAATGAGAGTATTCCTGGTATAAGGAGCTTGGAAAGCGTCTGGACTTCTTTAAGTTAACTTAAAGAAGTCCAGACACTTTTCTTTCCAAGCTCCTTGGACTACAATGACCTGGATGACTGAGAACCTTCACAGACGAGAGGATTCTTGATTTCCTACGGTCCTTCCTGTTTAACAAGCCAATGATAAAAGGGATTGAATATTCTATAAATAGTCTATAACTAAAATAAGAAAATAAGGGTACCACATAGGATAAATCCCCCAGTTTCTTCTCCCACTACCCTGAAGGCAATGTGGAAAGATACAGAAACTTGACAATCACAAATTTAGAGTTTGTTGTGCCAAATTTAACACTTTTTAGAGTATTTCAGCCTAAAAAAGGGTAGACACCTGAGCTGATAGGACTCCTAGAACTGCATTGTAAGACTAATGCGAGAATGTCTATAAGATGTCTTGATTGGAGCAATTTTTGTTGAAATAGCTTTAGGATTAGCTTAAGAACTGTGGTCGATATTTTGACAAGTACAATTTATTTAAAATTAGCTGTGTGCTTCTGGTTGTGGTTAAATGGGGAAAAAACAACAACAGAAAAACACCCACCAAAAACTGTAAACTCCCCTCACAGAAGAAAACATCTTGGCAGAAGGTTGGAATTAAATGCAGATCTTCGGAGTTTAGATTAAATACCTCCATCCAACCTCCTCAACCTTGCTTTCATTTCAATGCCAAACTGCTTATTTCTCAACAACTCTTTCATTTTGTCCTTTGGTGGAAGGGAAATGTGTTTTTAAAGTATGGAGCACAGCCTGAATTCATCGAAGAAGGCTGTCATTACACCGACGTATGAAGAGTTTTGAGTCTTGTTACTTTGCTATACCTTGGCTCACTGAGATCTAACCCTAACCCTTTGCCAGACTTGAAAAAACTGTAAGTTCTCTCAAGTCTTGGCTTTAAAGGGAGAAAGAAAATAATCATTCTAACTGACATGTCAAAATCTATTTACATTTTATCATAGCAAGTAATTTTTGCTTGTTCCAAATTCAGGGTTGGGGTTCAAGTCTGGTGTTCGGCTTATCACCAGTACTCAGTCAGACTTCTGAAGGTTAAACAGTATCCTTACATCAACTTAAAGAACCAGGCTCCTGAAATATCTTATTATGGTGAATGGTAAATGGATTGGTACTTAGATACAGCACTTTTCAACTCTGAATAACCACTCAAAACACGTACTACTTCAAGCCAAATTCATTCACGTGGTTTGGAGGTGCTAGGGTTTGATCAATTAATCTTTAAATTAGGAGATGATTCACTTATTTAGTGTTTGATTCTGGTGGGAAGGTCATTTGAGAAACCTAATTGTCTCAGATGGATTTCTGACAGAAAACACACATTACTTGGGACTTTACAATGATAACAAATGCTTTTAAATTTCTGTCTGCTTCCCAGTTGGTAGCAAATCTGTGCTTTACATCAGTTCCATTTCCCCAGCTCATTGAACATCACTGGTCTGACCGTCTTCTTCAGGCCAATCAAGCTCCACTCGGCATACTTTAAATATCACTGCTCATCTGTCATTTTCCATTGCAGATGGCTTCCTGCAACCCACCTCCTCACATCTCCAGCTCTCCCATATTACTCAGGCTAAAAGGCTCTATCTTCATCTCCAACACCAGCGTGTAGACTCCATATCTACAATTATCCAATGTGCAGCGTGAACCTGACCAAACTTGAAGACAGCGATACTTCCCAGCATCTGCTTTTGGGCCAAGAAGTCATTCGAATTTCCAGGAATCTACTGTTAAGAAAGTGTGTCATCAAATCCTTCATAAGACCGGCCCCTTATCGGTAGGTGATAAGAAAACAAAAAGACTGGAGAAAGGAATGAAAGTGATGAGATGCAGAATTATTTGTGGGGGGAGTGCAATATCCAGTAAGTCTGAAGCAATGACCAAGACAGTCACACTTGTGATGATGCATTTCCTTACCTTCATCATTCTTGAAGCGGAATACAACTGTAATGGAAACAATAACCATTCTCAAATGATTAAAGTATATAGACTTCTTTGAAGCCTTTCAGAGATTTGAAATTGTTGTTGATAGAGCCGTAGCATGTGACATAATTCATAAGCTAGTATTAAAGCCTTGAAAATTATCGGCACTGAGGTTTTGATCGTGATTCCTTATATAACAAAAGTTTGTTGAATTTAAAGAAGAAAAAACAGGTGGGGAAAGTGTACCACACCATGACTGTTAGACCACACTTCACTGAGAGATAAGTGTAGAAAAATGTGTTGATGAGGCATGACTTCCACTTGAGTATGTGGGTGTGAGTATGTGTGCACACCTAACAACATGAAACAGAGGCCCTCGGGGAGATCTTTTTGTTTCCCTTAAGTGAGTTATATAAACAGATAGAGTTGGAAAAATCCTCCCACTGGAATATCAGTCTACAATCAGATTTATGTTTTTCCTAGCAGCTTGTGATTTCAAGTTTATTTAATCAGTGCAATCACAAAGGGACAAACCATTCGGCATGTTGTTAACAAACCACTGTCAAAAGCCGTGCCCGGGCTTGATAGGCTCATTATGGGGTGCCGAGCAGCCTCTGGTCTTTTTTTTTTTTGATGAGCTGTGACTTGGCAGCAGCTTGCAGTGTCAAATGTGGTAGTGAACAAACAGACTAGATAAAAAGAAGAAGAAGGTTTTTTGTGATGTAGACTGACAAGACGACACAGATTCTGTGTGAAATAGTAAGAAAAAGTGAGAGAGTGTGAACCCTTTCATGCATTATGTGGTTGGGGATTTTCCACTGTGGAGATACAACTCTTCTGATTCACATGAAGCAGGATAAATGATAAATGTGCTTTTAGAAAGAGGAGGGAAAAGATCACACCCAAGACTTTCACCCAAGAGGCTGGCTTTGTGTCCTGTCTGTGCTGACCATTGGTAATTATTTCTTTCAAGTTCCTTGAATTTTCCATCACTGTTTCATTACATGTTGGAGCAGTTTATGGTTTACATTTGATCACTGATTGCTTAGATTTGAGCACAATGAATGGATTAAGGATGTCAACACAGCTGATGTTTTTCAGTAAGACAATTGTACCATTGCGACCATTAAGTGTGTATCTCCTGATCATGGTAACCAGGACAACGAAAAATAAATGTATCTCTTTCCTGGGTGTTGACACGTTTATTGAGCCTATTGTGTGCCACCACAATATAATTTAATACGTAGAGGTTGGGTGAGCTCATGCATTTCTCTGACACTTGTCTGAATATTTTCACTTTAAACATCACTCATTTATCATCAACATAATGAAGCAAGGCTGGTAGTTATAATTTTTTGAAACTACTTTAGGCCCCCAAAACACAGATCTGGAGACAGGTCTGTGTCTCCAAAATGCGTATTGTTATACAAGTGGTTGCTGGCTTTTGCAGGGTGGAAGCGGTTGCACCAAAAACCTCTTTGCAATCGCTTTGGCCACTGGTAGATTGCTGTGGTCACCTGTCATTTGCATGAAAGATGACATCATCTGCAAACTAACCACTAGGCAGTTGTGAAAGTGAGAAGAGTGCAACATAAACCAGGAAGAGAAAAGTTGTGCCTTTCTTCTCTCTTTTTGGTTACTGAAGTTATTTACTGAATTCAACATATTTTAAAAGGCACAACTTTTATTTTGAAAGCTCTCAACTTTCAGCTTGTGGTGCACTCATAGTTTCACTACTGCTCAGTGAGCAGTTGATTACTGCTTGCTGACAACGGTGTTTCCCATACAAACTAGAGGTGACTGCTCCAATGTACTAACGGCCACAATAATTGCAAAGATGCTTTTGGTGCAGGACTGTACACCTTTGTGTGACCAATTTCACCTAGCAACAGCAAACCACCTCCAGCAACCACTCAGTAACTGGTTGGGGAGTGCACATTTTTACTAGTGATTACTGGTTATCAGCGGGTCGCTGGTGTAATGAGAGATCTCTAGGCCTGCATGTCTATGCCTTAACACTATACAAGCACTAAGCTGCTGTAGACTAGACATAGCTCAAGAGAATTGCACAATGTTAGGAAAAGGATTTTTGAATTAAGTTGGTTACTCGAACATATGGAAACAGCTGTAACATGAGTGCTACAATGAAAGTAAATTTTCACTAAAGCATGCTAACACATAAAATTGTTAAATACATAATTTAAACACATAAATTGTTTAATTGTTTAATCTTTTAAGGTTGATTGAGGCTTTTAAACTTCTAATAGCCAGCAGCTGCAGCAGGCACACACTTGTTCTAAGATGAATTTAATATTTTAGATTCAATTGAAAATGTAGCTAATGCTCATGAAAACAACAGCTAGCTTGCAGACATGATGCCAGTAGTATTTTCTGCTCTTGAAGAGATGTACAGTTCTACGGGGCAGGGGGCTGAACTGCTTATACAGCCAGCTAAAACAACCAATTACATCATGCTTGTTAAGCCACCATTTTCATTTCCTGTCACACACAGTAAACACTCCATTAGGCTATGTTATGTTTATAGCTGTAATCTTTCACCTCCTTTTTACAGCTGGTTTTGTAGAATCGATTTTTTTGCTTTCTTTTTTAAACTTTAGTGAGCAGAGTAAATGGGTTAGATCATTCTTTGGAGAGAGGTTTGCATGGAAGCTGTCTACCAGGGGAAAAACAGATGGACGCAATGAGATTTATGAGATCTTACGCCAACACTTTGATTTACTAAGTCATGATCAAGGCATAGTTATTCAAAATTATTTGAAAATTTGTCTCTTAAATATTTTTTCCCCTTGCAGATATGAGTTTCCATATAGTTTCAAAGAGATATATTTACGGCACCTGTTTAGTAGTGCAATGCACATAATGACTCACGGGGCTGATCCAATTCATGTACCAAATCAGAGTTAACTTTAATTTGCCTCAGCAATGAAAATTATAGGCTTCGAAAAAAGTCTCAATTGCAGGCCATTAAGCAAACAGACACTAGACTGTTTTTCCACATCACCTGCAGCCACCATCAACCATAATTTACAATTATCTGAGCGTTACAAGCATAAATTTGTCTTTTCATATGTCTCTGAATTGTCAACGTGCCCACGTGTTTCACAGTAATTGTGATTTTTACGGCAGCTTTAATGAAACCTTTGTTCCCAGGTCATTTTTCTTGCCATGCAGCATCTGAACACACAGAAAGATGTAGCTAACATTTTCTGAGTGGCTCTACTTTTCATTGTTTTCTAGGGAGCTAGATTACATTCATAATTAAAAGTAAGAAGCACATGTTTTTTCTAAAGACTACCTTAACCTTCAGCATTTTCTAAAGGGAACTCTGCCAGGAAAACTAAATATGCCTTGTTCATTCAATTCAGGTGGAAACCCCCCAAAGAAGTAATTTTTTTTGCCTAAATATACCATGATAACATAATAAGTAAGCAGCCACAGTTCAAAGCCGCCCATAAGAGTGAGCAGAGAAAGTCAGCCGGGGAGATAATGACTTATGTACGGGCGTTACAAAGAGCATGGTGGAACTAACCAAAGAGAAAGCTATTATTCAGTGAAGACTGTCATTATAAACGATTAAATACCTTTGGATAGATACACTGTTAATTTTCCAGTAGACAGTACCCTTCCTGGAGACACTGGAGTCCAAAACAGAGATATATATTTGGTTATGCTGCTGCAAATGAATGTATGGTATTATTTCACCTACATACGACTGGGAAAAAACTACTCATTTTACAGAACAGTGTAGGAAAAGAGACAATGCTGCTGCTGTATCAGTCTGTCAGTATAAAAACTTGTGCCACCGACCTTTACAGAATACTCAGTACATTTACATATTTTGTAAGACAGTCTTAGTATCTGGAGCATGGCTCCTATAGCCTCTGGTGATCTGGGTTTTCCTCTACAGTGCCCCCACAGAAAGTCACATTTTTCAGAAGTGGTTAAGAACATGATGAATAGATGGATTTTGCTGTCTCTGGTGATCTACTGATGTAGATCTGATATCTGAGTTAAATTTGAATGATTTTAAATTAATACTATTGGATTATTTCCTCTTAAAATGAATCTCACACATTCAAATCTACCTCAAGATAAGATTTTAGATAAGATAAGACATAATGGTCACTTCAAGTAGCACGATCACTTCTTTCAAAAGCTTAACAATTCCTGTCATCTGAGAGCATTTTAACTTCATTAACTCATTACCATTAGTGCTGTTCTTTGAGACTTGATGGTGATTACTGGCCATGTGCACTGCCCAATTCTTCTACTTATTGTGCACAGACTAAAAGTTTTCAAAGACATCTCATATCATGCAAAGAACAAATAGTGCTGCAAAACTTTTAGGAAATGAAAACTGCAGCCTTTTTCTTTAAAATTATACGATTATTGAAGGGAGACGTGTGATAACACAGGGAATTATCTGGAAACAAGAAAACAAAAAGTTTGGATTACTTTGTAGTTCTTTTGAGATTGGCAGGTGTTCATGTCTTCAGTTTCTCATCCATCTGTGTTCATTTCCGTGTACTTACCCTGCTTTTTCCCTTTTACGTAGTATCAGTGTTGTTAAAGCGATGTGTCATGTTATGCTAATGGTTTTCTAAACCTGAGTGATGTATAGAGAGCTGTACAATTTAATCAGCTTTATCACTTTTTCACAATTGCCCTAAAATTCACCCTGGTATATTTAAAACTTTTGGAAACTTTTGGATCTGTACTGGAATTGAAATTTATTTTCTGTGAATTTGAACAGAATTTGGCTGCAAAACCCAAGCTTGGAATTGGCCCACTGGCATGTCAGTTGTGGTTTGAAGGGGTCAAAAGTAAGAACTTTCCATTCAGTAAAGGACATTTCTTCATAGCAGAGTTTTGTTTTGAGTAATCAGTAATGCAGAAAACAAATGAGACTCATTTATAATCACCTTTAATTAGTCAGAATCAAAAGTGTGTTTTAAAAATATCAAAACTGCTAAAAAATTGTTTAGCTGGCAGACAAATAATTGGAGATCTTTTGCTCAACACACTTAACAAAACTAAACAAAATCTAAGCAACACTAAAAGATTTTTGGGGGGCATCAAGGTGGAAATGACACAGAGCCAGTACGTGTACACAATGAGGAACAATAAATCATCAGAACAAAAGACCAGTTGTCACCTGTATTTTCTATATTTAAATGTGAAAAGCAACTGAATTGTGAATCAGATCCACTGATTACTGCTTGTCCGGGTCTTGGTCATAGGTATATCAGTCTTAGCAGAGATGACCTCTTTTTTTCTTGTTATCCCATCTAGCTCTTGAATAGCTTTGGCATCTCCACATCTCCACTGTGTCCTAGGTCTGCTCACAGAGGAGGCATGCTAGTTAGATGCCCAAACCAGGCTAAGTTCTGCTGCTTATATCTGGGATCTCGTTCTTTTGGCCACTACCCAAAGTCAGAGGTATGGGTAGGAACACAGACCTGTATTATTGCTTGGGGCACTTCACACTTTTCTGGGTAAGAACCATGGCCTCATACTTGAAGGTGCTAATTCTCATTGTACCAATTTTACAGTGGACAACAAACTGCCCCAGTATAAACTGGAGGTCATCACTCAGTGAAGCAAATAGAGCCATGTCAAAGCACAGATAAGGTCCTGAAACCTCCTTATCCAGTACTCTCTCTATCACTTAATAGGAGAAATTCCTTCCATAAAAATTTTGAACAGAATTGGTGACAAAGGTCAGCCCTGGCAAGGAAGGACACTGAGAAACAAGCTCTAATTATGATGATGAGCCTTTATTTGTCGCTGCAATGTTACACATACATGTGACATGCAGTGAAATTGGACATGGATTATGATATGAGAAATTGGATTATGGTTGTAAAGGGACAGAAAAGCACGCAACAACTGCCGTATACCCCGAAGCACCCACACAGGGCACCCCTAGAGACACAGTCAAATATATTCTCCAAGTCTACGGTACAAAATATTTGTATGCTACTTGGGTGGATTCTTGAAAAGATAAAGAGATGATTCAGTGTTCCACAACAAGCATGAAAACTGCATTCGTCCTCCTGAATCTGAGGTTCAACTAAAGTATTGTTCTGTCCACAATTGGTGTAAATTTTCCCAGGGAGGCAGAAGAGTGTGACCCCCCCTGACGGTACCCTTCTTAAAAACGGGTACCACCACCATAGTTTGCCATTCCAGGGACACTGTCCCTGAACTCCACATGATGTTGTATAATTGTCTACCAGGGCAGCCCTACAACATTCAGAACCTTAAGATGAGGCAAAGTCATCCAGCCCAGGGGCCCAGCCCACAGAGAGCTTTTAAACTAACAGTAATGGTTAAGCTATCCCCCAGTCCCCAGACTCTGCTTCCTTTACAGAAGATTAGAAGAACCTCAAATCATTTCTCCCACTGCCTGACAAAATCGTCATTTGAGGTAAGCACCCCATCCCTATTATATACAGTGTGGGCAGGAAACTGCTTACTAATCCTGAGTCACCTGGGGGTTTGCCAGAATCACTTTGAGGCCAATTGAACGTCTTGTTCCAAGTGAATTTCTGTTTCAGCCACTTTCCACTTGGGCTAATGTACCTGTTAAAGCATGATAACAATTCTTCAGTTTGATGGCTCACTTTACATCTGGTGTCCACCATGTGGTTTGGGGATTGGCATCAACCAACTTACGAGGCTGCAGGCCTCGGCAGTGGAGGTATGCAAAATGGTTAAACATGGACTTAAGCCTCCTTCAAACATAGAAGGCCCTAATATTACCGGTTCTGGCAAGGGTTCCATGAATCCATCATCACAGACGTCTTTTGAATTGTACTTAGTATGGGTCCTCATCAAGGACCAATATATTACTGTATGTGTGGTTTTATTTAAATTGCTTTGGTAATGAAGATGCGTGTCGCTGGTCTGAGTATACTCCTTTGTTCAGAGAAAATGGGGTTAGGTGGGTTTTACCCTCCCCTATGCTCCCCTAGTCAGAATTGTTCAAAGTAACAACCACATGTGGTTTATTGGAAGAACAATTTATGAAATTCACCTTAGATTGTTGGCTTTAGAAGCAGTAAAGTCATTATTGAGCAACAACTGAATTTTAAACAGTCCCTGATGATGGATTCAGTCACAAAGCTCTCTTCTCATGCTTCAGCTAAAACTCTGTTGCTGTCGGTGTGCTTTGTATGTGGGGTACAAATGGAAAAAACATGCCACAATTTCATTTGCAGAATAGTTTATGGTACTTTTTAAAAAATCTAGTGAGCAGTAAAAAAAAAATAAAAAACAGATATTATGCAGATTTATTGTTTTGTGAATAAGGATGACACCAATTAATGCTAAGTGGTTTGAATAACTGTAAAACCAGGAATCTAGTCAAAACCAGTTACAAACTTATTACAGATTCATTTCAGTATGTGATTCCTGTTAAAAGCAGTGAGTAACAAGAGTCAATACTCTTCAATAATCAATCATCCGAGATATTTTAACATCAGGTCTATAACACTGACCTAGCTGCTTGCATTGCAGGACAACTTCCAAATACTTTCTGTGGCTGTTTCTGACAGGTCTTCATGGTTTTTAATGACTAATCATAAATCTTCATTTTTTTCACCACATGTTTTTACAACCTGGGGCTGGTCACCGCTGACTGATAGTCACTAAAGTGCTCCCAAAAGAGCACGGCCATGTTGACGCTGGCACTACGTTTTATCCATAGACTTGTAATTGCTCACATCTTCACCCAAGTCCACAGGCAAAGAGGATAAGCCTCTCTGAGAGGTTTCTGAAGAGGAAGAATTTTAACTGCTTGCTGAAAGCTATGATTTAACATTAGAGTGAATCTAAAATCCAGCACAACTGCAAGTATAGTATTGTCTTTATTTACAGTGTAACCAAAGCCTAATTTGATTTAAATCTACACATGTCAAACTCTGGAAACATACTTACCAATCAGTCCAGTGCAAATAGCTCTTCATGTTTCTCAGTGAGGAATAAGAATCATTCATGGCAGGAGTCATTTAAGGGATCAGATCCAGGACTGCAAGAATATAGTTACTGGAACAGCAAACCTACAGTGACATCATCCTCTTAAAACTAATGGCTATTATTCAAAAACATATGGCCGCTGGCCACGTGTGTAGTCTCCCTCTCTCTCAAACACACACACACACACACACACACACACACACACACACACGCACACCTCCCCCAGCTCCCTTGTCGACCTGCGTGAAACAGAAAACAATTGTTTCTCTGTTCTATTTTCCTTGCAGGTTGTCCACTTTTCTGCCAGGATTTCAGTGACTGTTATAGTTATATCACATGCCGCAAGCGCAGCTAGCGGGAGGCAAACAGCCTGAGGTGTAACCAGAAGATTGATGTGAATAGTCTGCCAATTTGACTGCAGTCCCAGAATTCCAGAGGAACCTGGTCTGCAGTGCTGTGTGCAGACTCATCCCGCCTGAATTCTGCAGACAAGCCAGAGACATTAGAGGTTATAGCTCTGTAGCTCAGGGTCAACAAGGGAGCCAAAACACCACTTCTGCATTTAAATAACTGGAAATTTATACACTCTCACACACTGAAGTTTCGGGAATGCCAATGTTGTCTTTAAATTGTAAAACTTCAGTCCAAACTGTGTTAAAGAGGATATATTTCTTATTTGTAGCTATAGGAAATCATTTTAATGTTACATCTAAAAATGATTTGTATTCATGTTCTAGCTTCATGACACCGCACATAACGGCTGAGTGAAATGCCAACACAAAATCGTCCAAAATGTCCCTTTTAAGTTGCTGGCTACTGACGGTGGATCATAAAACAGAGTATATAGCTATACCTTTAAATACAAAGGATGGTTTTATAGCAGGTGGGGGGAAGTGGCAGCAGCTGTGAAGGCACAAACATGGATTAAGAACAGAGAAGGGCCTCACTTTTTAAAACCTCCAGGCTCAGGGATCCATAAAATGAAACATTTGGACCTGGTGAAAGAAAAAAAACATGTTACGATAGCTTATTTGCTGCCAAATATTTAAGCTATAAGTCTTAATAGCACTTTATTGTTTCCTCCTGTTAATGTGAGGATGTGGAGTTGCATCTTAAACAGACAGTGGTGCCCAAGAGTTCTCCAGATGTTTCTTTAAATCACAGAGGAGAGGAAGACTGGAGCCTCTTCTGCTATGCGGTTGTTCGAAATAACATCCATCTTGACCTCTGTCTCAGGTGAAGCATATTTTCAAAAGGACTGGGTGCGCAAACTTTAAACTATACACAACTGTATAGAAAATGTCTCAGTACAACAAAGTTTTCAGTTTTTGCCCAACTTAAAATGATTTTTCTATAGTTAGAAATCACACAATTTTTTTCCCAATGTGCAGTGGAAATTAAAAGCAAATTATTTACACAGCCTGCATCCAAGAATATAGCCCCCCAACCCACCCTCCACCCAACTGGTGATGGCACATGGTTCTACCAGGGGTTTTTTCTTGTTAAAGAGGAGTTCTTCCTTCCCACGGTTGCCAAACGCTTGATCATAAAGGATCATCTGATACCTGGGGTTCTGCTGTTGTGAAAGAGCACTATATAATTAAGCCCAAACCAAATTTGCTAAGGTATTTCCACAAGATCTGATGCACACAGTGTCTAACCGTAAGCTCTCAATCCAGTTGTCAACTTGGTGACTGAAATCAAGTGTGCGGTATTAATACTGGAGGGATAAATAAATACAGTGCCTGACTGTGACGTGGAACAAATCAAAATAATACTTCATCAGCTTTGTCAATTTGAGGTTTTCAGTAAAAGGATGAATCCAACAGGATATTTTTTGCAGATCATCTCTTAATAGGACAAAGCTGGATTTTGGCCCCTAGTTTTCTGGAGCTCTTTTGAAGGCAGCTGAAGTAATGATTAGAAAGCAAAGTCAACATCTGAGATATATTTTCCACTACCAAAGCCATTACTGAAACCAGATGGGCAAGACACTGGTCCGTTTGATACCGCCTTGTTTTTAACAGGCGTTTTTATTAACAGAATGGTTTCATGTTTTGCAGTTTATGCATGTTGTACTGACACGATGAATTTCAATCCTGAAAAGCATTTATATTAAAATATTTATCAATGGGCTGCTGAGATCTACTGCTTGTCTTGTTAAAGGGGCAGCTTCTGTGAATCTTGCATTAGAAAGTCATAGCTGTTCAACTACAGACACTTGATTAGACAGTGCTGCCCTTTGGTTAAGAAAGCATTACAGTTCACCATCAACATGAGCTTTTAATGATGCATAACTCGGGACTGGCATTTACACTCAACATACCAACACACCAACAGCCCATGAAACCACAATAAACCTGGATTCAAAGCCACCCAGACAAAAGTTTAACATCACTGGAGAAGTGGTGGGAGTAAAAACATGCATGCGTCAGAGATCCTCCGGCATGGAGATCTGGCAACGCGATGCTTTATCTTTCCATAAAGCATGCAAATGTTAGTTTGCCACGGCCCTGTTTGACATGTCAAGGCAGAAGCCAGTTGTTCTGGCAGTGTCACACATCATGTACAAAGACCAAAATAACATCTTACATAAAGATATGAGACTGTTGTGTATCTGCAAGAAAGTTTTAAAAACAAGTGTTTACATGTAGTAAAGATATAGCTTTGGGAAAGTAATTTCTTTTCCAATATCTTAGTTTTCACTCAGACTTTGGTTATATTTATTTACACTTCATTTAGTGGTATGACTGACAGTGTTCTATTTAGGTATTATATAAAAGCATTTTGCAATGTATGAAGCTGTCACTGGGACAAAAACAAGACTGTCTACTTTGCCCCAGCAGGTTCGTTATTCATCAGTTACTGTATCATAATTGGATTACCTAAATAACTGAAACTAGAAGGCTGTAACACAGTAATTTTACACATACTTCCCATGCGAGAGGTGCTTTAAGCAAGAATTACAACATCTTTGAGTCCGTGAAATTTCATTTGATAGCAAATATGGCTCTACTGTCTCCACTGCCCGTCTGTCATATTCTCTCATTTTTTTTAGGATTGTAACTCACTTAACAAATTCACTATAGAGGCTGTGCATGATGTCATGTGCACATTGCTTGAGAGTTGGCTGACATATTACATATATTACAGCTTCTGGTCATTTGGGAAAAAAAAAAAATCTGTATTTCCCAACTGGCTGGTTACTGGCTGCTGATTGTTGCTAGGTGCTGCACCTGAAAGCTTTTCATGATTGCCTTAGTCACCTCTAGTTTGCATGATAGACGGCAACTTTTCTGTAAGAAGAAAGAAAATCTATGTGAAAATACATAAAAACAAAGGTTACCTGTTAATTTCACTTGATCACTACTTAGCCAACTTGAGTGGGGTGGCAATGCAATTTAAATAATGTTTCTTGAGAGACTCAAATTTTGTACAAATTTAACCTAAATCTTTCACTGGATGATAAGACTGGATGAATGTCAGCATTCATATTTTATTAACAATGTGAAACCAAGAATTTCAATTCTAAAGATATTTTACTGAACCAAGTTTTGGTCCAACCACCAGAAAGAAAATGAATGACAAAAAACAATCAAGAAAATATTCTTGGCAACACATTTTTTTTTTTTATACATTTATGTAAAATTTGTATATACATTTAATAGGCAACAATGTACTGCTGACATTCAAATTTGCAATAGAGTACTGAAAATGAAACACATGAGCAGAACAAACGAGAAAAACAGAATTGCCAATACTTGATAAGTTTTGCAAAACTGTACGACTACAAGGCGTATTCCATGACCAAAGAATAATGAATACTGCAGACTGAACGTATACCGACATAAAAAGAAATATTTAAAAAAGGCAAAATCAAGTAATCTGCCACCCAGGCTTACAAATTACTCTGTGATTGGTGTTGTTAATGCTTCTCTTATGGTTTTCAAACAACAAACAATGTTTAATGATGAAATGAATGAGTTTCAGAGAAATGTTTGCAACTGCCGATAGCGCAGTCTTCAGTTAGACAGAATAATCATGGCAGCATATTCAGACTTCTGTCAATAAGTTATTCTACAACAAACCTTTATTGGCTTTTAAAGTTTAAAATACACTGATTTTAAGAGTTTCTTTATGATCAGAAAGAGCCATTTTATAAAAGGCTGTTGGATACATTTAAAACAGTTAGCCAGCAGATTGTTAGCCTACATTAATACAAAGCCTTAAAGTAAAAGGGAACAGCTAGCTTGACTCTACCCCTGTTTAAAATAATACATTTTATTTGTAATACACAGAAAACTGAATGTAAAATGACAGTTTATGCTTTCTTTTATTAAAAGCTTTAGACAGAGACAAGCTAGCAGTTTCCTTCTTGCTAAGCTAACACTTTCTTTTTTTTTTTTCTTTTTTTTTTTCGTAAAATGGTAAGCTAACAGTTTGCTGGCTTTAGCTTCAAATTTACACAGACAGAAACACGTTCTTGGAAAGTGGTGTTAGACTTCTCCTCTAATTGCTAGCAAAAAAAAGAAGTATGTATGTTTTCCCAAAATGCACAACAAATCCACAGACCTCTTGAGAAAGCATGTGAGTGAAGTATCTATATACTGGAAATGATTTCAGCAAGGGAGGGCTTTTACTACAATGTCCTTTTAAGTTGAAGCGGGGAAAACAAAGAAAACCCAACCCTTCGATTTGTGTGTCGTCACATCTTCAACATAACACGACAGACATTCCACAGTATCGGCTATCTGCAAATGTACAAAGACATAAAGATATATTAAGAGAACAACAGAAAGCAAAGTTTGGGAATGCTTGTGCAAGTTCATATGTATGATGAGATGCGACCAGTGATGAAGGGGTAGGTCACATTATTTGAAAACATTCTCAAATACGGGACATTTGTAGGTCTTCATTTTCTTGATGGCATTTTTGAACTCTCTGCTGGACTTGTTCCACTTGTGGATGCCTGTGAGGAGGTACTGCTTATCAACCTTGCGCCCCATGATTAGATACTGGTTTCCCAAGTTGTCCAGCTGCTGGCAGGGGCAGTCAGCACCATTCTTCAAGTACAACACTAACTTCTTTGTGTCCTTCTTCTTCAGGTTTCCCGGTTTCAGCATCTTCTTCTTCTTCTGCAGGATCACCTTACGGTCTGTGTTTTCTCGCTTTACCTCCTTGATCTTGGCCTTTAAAGCTGTGGGTGGAGGAACAACAGAAAGATGAGTTTACTCTAAAATGTGAATGTCATTTTGAACTCAACGTGTTGTACAGTGCTGCGTCTGACAGCTCCTGGTAGTGTAGCGGACTAGGTCATGGGGTGGCTGTAGCTCAGGAGGTAGAGCAGGTTACCTACTGATCGGAAGGTTTGTGGTTCGATCCTTGGCTCCTCCAGTCTGCATGTCAAGTATCCTTGGGCAAGATACTAACCCCAAGTTGCTCTCCGATGCATCCATCGGAGTATGAATGTAGTTTAGAAAAAGCACTAATTACAGATAAAGTGCTTGTGTGATTGGGTGAATGTGGCATGTTGTATAGAGCGCTTTGAGTACTCCGGGAGAGAAGAAAAGCGCCATATAAGAATCAGTCCATTTAGTAAAATTAATCATCGTGAAGGATATTAGGCAGGTCAGTCTCCCGTGATCAGATATAAGGAAGTACATTACCACACTCTCAACATTGCCAAAGCAGCAATGTTTATTTTAGTAGTAGCACTTATAACATACTTGCTAAGTAAAATTGGTCTATGTACATCACGGGCCCATGTACACCTTATTCAAATCAACTATTGAACAGCGTGGCTCAGGTCAACAGTATTGCACAATAACATGGATTAATGACGAATAGCTAGCACAGGCCAAGATACCGCCTTATACAATTTGCTGTTTACTCAGGTTTGATCAAACATTGGATCATCATTTATTAATAATACATAAGTAATTTAATTAACATAGACTTAAACTCATTTTCCCACAAACAGTGCATTGTTGCAAATCCTGTTCATGCAAAAGAACTTATCCATGATCCTCTTAATTCTGGGGTTTAGCCTAATACTAATAAATAATGCGGTATGTTTTTTCAGTGACTTCTGATGTTCAAAGACCAAATCCAATTATGGACAAAACCACTTAATTTTTCTGCTTTTCACTACATAAAACAAACAAACAAAGCACAAATAAATTCTCAGGAATACTGCGCTGGGCTTCCAGCTAGTCAATGGCGAACAACATAGGGTTAGGCTACATTTTAGCCACATGGTGAACAACCAATGTTTCAGAAACTAGATGTTCCCTTAAAATCCAGTCTCTTACCTGCACATCACAAACACATCACTAGTGACCTGGCGGATGTTACAACGTTAAGGTGTAAATATAGACAGAGCATATATCTTTATCACAATTAGCAATGCAATATAATTTTTTTTTTCCCCCCTCCTTCATTTAAGACCAAGGATGTTTTTCAGATTGACCAAAATACCCCTGATCTTTCACTAAACTCTATTTAACCTTCTAATCTCTAAGTTTCCTCTGAAACAGAGCACGAGTTAGACTTTGGTGGTCCAAATTTCCATAACCCCACACACACACATTATGACCTGTCACATAGTATAATCTAGGTGCGTTATGTCTGATTTAACTGACACTTGTGTCAGGATAAATCACGAGTCAAACTGGGAATAAAGCCTTGTGACCTTCAGTAGCGGAACAGCCTGACCAAGCATTTCCACACTCTAGTAAGAAGAGAACAAACTTAGGCTTCAATCTAATTTTCTCCATGATTTTAAACATCAGATCACTTGCTTTTTTACAGAATTGTAGTAGACAGAAAAACCTGTACTGGATCCTTGCTCTCCAGTTGCACTCATATTGCTAATTGCTAATTAAAGTGTTGGAAAAAAAAAAAAAAAAAAAAAAAAAAAAAAAAAAAGCCTCCCCCTGTATTAAGAGTGCACATGGTACGGATTAAGACTTATCCCCCGTCAAACAGTCTCTGTGAGGGGGCTTAGTGTTCAGAGAAGTCAAAATGGGCAGCGGTCATAATTAGTGTGTAATAAAAGAAAAGGTCTGGCCCACCACTGAAAGGACTTCGTCTTGATAAATCCTCAAACCTCGATAATCCTTTGACGCCCTGAACTTTCTTTGCACCTCGCGTTGTTTGAGGGCTTAATCTCTTCTGCAGCAGAATACAATAAGACGTTCAAATCATCAAATAACTGACAACAGTGTTTCTTTTCTCATGCTCAGTGAAATTGGCCTTGTTTGCGTTTCTTCCTACATTAGTTTTTAAAATATTTTCAATTTTTAAAGTTACTAAACAAAAAAATAAATTCATGTTATACAGTGAGCAAAAGAAAGAAAAGAAAAGAGAAGATAGCCTTTCTGTGAGAAAGCATTTCTCAAATCTGCCCCACTTAATTCCTATCTCATAACCCATAACATTAGCATATTAACTGTAAAACTGCCAGGTATGAATATGTTCACGCTGACGTGACCGTGTTTTCAGAAGCTCTTCCTGGATCAGAAGATCAAACAATGCTCTTACATGCATTTTGGCCTTACAGTTTTCCTGTGACAAGGTTTTTATTTGAGTAAGACTTTTGGGTAAAAATCCACTGTCAATTAGTTGGATGTTAAGAGATTAAAGTTATCGTCACTAATTATATTCCTACTCCAGTGGCAAGGTAGTAACCCACCAGTTTTACAGTGTAAAAAAACCAAAAAGGTCAGAAGTAGTACACATATGCAAACTTATAACAACGGTTTTCATTTTTAGGAGTCAAAAATAGACGATTCTTTACCAAAAATGGTAAAGTCTACAGTGGAATCAAATATATGTGCATGCCGCACCTTTGTTACAGTACAAAAGTTAAAAAGAAGATACACTGTCACTGATTTGGATGCTTTTACGCATGCCAGCACACTAAAATAAAATGACTTCTATTGTGAGATTTCTTTTTCTGATGTTGTCCCTGAAACCTGACTCGATTACCTCTGCTGGGTCAGATGTATTAATGGGATCCTTAAGTGCCCAACCTGTCATAAACCCAGCAGGAGGGTGTGCAGTGCTCCTCATTCACAATAATAGCAAGTGGTCCAAGCTAGACTGAACAGTCATCCAGCACAGGAATGCCCTGTTGTTTATCACATCAGCAAAGGGAGGGAGCAATTCGGAAAAGGACAAAGTGAACTGTTGGAAGCCGAGGAGAGATTTAATTGAAGGGCTTCTGGAGGTTTTGGGACAATGAGGTACCATAAAACCTTAAGCACGGAGAAATACTGCAGTGGGAAGAAAAAGCTGATGTTGGGATGATGTTTGAAATCATTTACAGCTGAGTGCGGCAAATAGGATGTGTGTGCATAAATATATGCCCAACAGCTATATTAATCATGAGGATTTCAGGGAAATAAGCGATATTTGGTCCTCACCAGGGAAACCTGTTACTCGTTCTACCAACTCTGATGCATTAGCTCAACAACACGCGACCTACAGCCATCCTTCCTCCTGCCAGAAAAACTCCACATCCAAAGGCCACAAGTCAAAAGTTTCACCACAGAATTCTCCGCTTTTATCAAACCGCATGGAAAAAATCAAACATGCTCAATTTAAATGCTGGGAAGCACTGCAGTGCAATGCAAAATGATAGAGACTATTATTGGCCTCTTTCATTTTACAGCTTCAAGTAAATGAGATGGACAAAAATTCTAATTCACTGCTAGGTTGAGTTTTTTTTTTTTTTTTTTTTTTTTTTTAATGAATACATGATTGGTCGACACAGATTAACAAAGGCTTCAGTCTCTGGTTCATCCCTCGAGCCCCTCTATGGTTTTCCATCCCTGTGTTTCACTGAGAAAAGCAAAGAAATCCATCACATCTATTTTTGCAGTCTTCTCCAAACAAAACAGGCTTGGATTTAAGACGCTGCCTTGTTAAAAGTTTACTGTCCAAATATTTTTTTGAAAATCAAGAAAGATATCGGGATGACCATGTGGGATAAAACACATAATGATTAAAGCGTGGGATATTTCCATCTGCACATTTTCCTTTTTGCTCAAGACAAGGCATTAACTCATGTTTAGCTTCTGCTGTTTAGCTGCTGTTGGATGTATTTATAGTATTTCTCTCCAGACCAAAACTGAATTCCGTCGGTCTGCTGGAAAAAAAAAAAAAAAAAAAAAAATTAACAAACAAATCTTTGGCAAGCTGCAGCGCTGTGTCGTGTCAGGCTACGCATTAGTCGTTTACCCGCCATGATCGAGCCATACTGAAGCAATAGAGAAGTTTGTTGCATTCCAGTCTACGTCTCTCCCTCGCAGGGTCAACACAAGCAACAACGTCTCATCCTCAGCCTGACACTAAATCTGTCTGTGTATCCTCATATGTCAGCTGGTTAGGCGACTTATGACAAGCAAGCAAAACAACATCTGTCTTCATCCAAGATGAAACAAGCCAATAATGCAGCCCGCTCCTCTTGGCAAACCGGGACGCAGACTCAAAGGGGCGAGTCCCATCACCGCAGCATAAACACCGATGCAATTTGTTAAACAAATGTAACTTTAAACTTTTTCTTGAGAACTGGAAGAATGCGTGTTTTCAATGTGCGTCCAGTCTATGTTTGCTTGGCCTGGCACCTGGAATTTGTCCTGCCACAAGCTTTGGTGAAAAAAAGATGAAAGTAGAACAACTTGCATCTTGTGTGCATCATGTGTGTATTATTTCTGGAAGTTCTCATGTCTGCAGTTCAATCTGTGTTTGTGTTATTAATTGAACTCAAAGCTTTCAATTTCCTTTTTTTAAGTACATATGGTTTATACTGGATTCCTCATGTAAGACCTCCAAATTTCCACAATTAAAACAAGTGCCCTCATCAGCTTAAGATCGTCCTTCCTTCCTGGTTTTTTTTTATGTTGTTTTCCATTCCAGTTGGACTGAGGATTCTCTAATGAAAAGAATGTGTGAAGCTGGCTGCAGCAGATTCTGAGCCATCTCTAATATTTCCAAATAGGCTCTGACATGTTCAGAACCCGCTTCCAAATCCCCTTCAGAATATGTCTTTAGATTTGATAATGTTCCAAAAGAACATTTCTGGTACGACCTCGGAACATGACTGTGGAGCCAAAGAATGGCCTTTCAATATCCTTCTAAAACTGATCTGCTGAAAAAGACTGCTGATCATCACCAAGCTTTTGATCTTACAACTACTCCTAAAGTAAAAAGTCGACATATTAAATGCAGAAAATGAGAAATTGTGTTGTCTTTCAGCACTTTTAATTCGATGCAGGAAACATGTTTCACAAAGTTGAGAAAAGGTCAACGAAAGACTGGAAAAGTTGTGTAATGGTAAAGAACCCTCAAGGTGGAACATGAGACACTGACTTAACTGTCAATAATAGATTCAGTTGGTGTAAGAAATAACATCCCTGAATGGGTTTCTTGAAATTCAGATGGGAAGACAGAGAGCACTTCTCCCTTAAAAAATTAGATTCATGAGAAAATAACTCCACAATTTAAAATTTTCTCAACCTAACATTGTGAAACATTTGGAGATTTCATATCTTTGGTATGCAATATGATTGAAAGATTAAAAGTATTTGGAAGTATCCCAATAAACAAGGAACAAGGCCAAAAATTGGCCTTGTTCAGTTGAATAGCCGTGAATTTTAGATCCTCGGGAACCAATGCATTTAAAACAGCAAGTTCTCTGGTAGAAATCACCACACGGGCTCATTTCTGAAAACCTTTGTAAGGAAACGCAGTCCGTCACTGTGTCAATAAATGCAAGTTGAAACTCTAGCTAGTAAATCTCTGCATTCTGTTTTCACTCGGATCTTATTCTGACCAAAAACGGTGATACCAATCAGGCTTCTGCTCACTTCATGTTTATGGAAAAAAAACATTAAAAACCCATGCACTACTAGGAATGACATTTAAGGAGCGTCCCAACTTAGTTTGAAACAGGTTTATATTTGGGAAATCACCTAACAACCTGGACTAAAATTTTAAATGCATAAAGCTAACACTAAAGTAAACACGAGCAATTTCTAACATCTGAATAAAATCCAATGCCTTGCATGTAGCAAATAGTTGTGTATATTAATTCTCATTTACCCAATAATTCTGTGTTACAATTCTCCAACAATAACCCAGCAGGGTTTCCTCCATTGTATTAAGTTGTGGCCTGTGCACTGGAGTTTTACAACTACAGCAATTAAGCTTGCTAATGGGTCTTGTTAGCCTACTCTTCCAGTTGACCATTTGTAGATTTAAAATAACAGTTTGAGAAAAAGCTGTAGATGAATAGAACGCTAAAATTCTATAAAAAAAAGGTATTAAAACAAACAGACAAATGTTGGAGAGCAAGTTTTCAGAACACCTATCACTCTTGAATGCTAACCAGGATATTAGTTGTGCTTCTGAGTGGAAATTTCTTGTTGAAAGTGATACCACATATTAAATATAATCTTTATTAGCCTATATTAGCTTAGATGTATGAACTATTTCACTCAAAGACTTTCCAGCTCAGTTAGATTTTATTACCATAGAACCAGTTCACTAGAACAGCTACCTCAGCTCTTCATATTATAAGATAAAAGTTGCAGAATATTAACACAAGTCAAACACCCAATGTCAACACAATGAGAAAAGAATTCTTATCTTTTTCCATGAAGAAATGGTATTAGGATTTAAGAATGTTTTTGGAGATGGTTTATCATTAACTTTTTTTTTCCCATTTAGGATCTGCAGAAGGTAATCTGTAACATCAGTCAGCCCAGACAACAGAACAAACATCCCACTTTACAACCGCAAAGACCTGCCACTTAAAGACTTCAATGACCCCAATTCATTAGTCACAGAACATCATGGTCCACCAGACCAGACAGGGATAGTATATCTAACCAAGAGATAAAACGTCACATTAAATTGAACTGCCAAATATGTCCAAGTACCGCCAGGACACAGTGTACTATGGGGGGGAAAAAATAAAAGTTGCACACTTTATAAAAACTTTATCTCCCATCTTCAAAGTACATAAAGTAAAGAGTTCTTTTGATTTCATGCAGTGCATCCGACTGTCTGTGTTTTGTGGGTGTTGGGACACCGCTTACCAAACTCGCTGGCACACAAGTGCTCTAGAATGGTGTCTGTTTTCATTTCGTTGTCACATGGAGGGCAGATGGGAGAGTAACCTGTGGATGAAAAAACACACACACAAAAAACAAAGAAACAAGTGGACAAGGAATCAGTGCAAATAGAAGGCAAAATGTCAAATGGAATTTATGTTGCCCGTTTGGGGACCAGGTCAGGAGTGCTCATATTCAACTTCAGTCAGTTATCCTGCAGATTTCTACACATCTTAACATCTCTGAGCATGCACAGATCCTGTTTAGTGTCAGTAGTCAGTCACCTACTCCCTTGGGTTTCGTACACTCTGATGACCTGATGTCAGTGAGGAATGTCTTAAGCTTTTATTGCCAGCTGTAACTAAGAGCTGCAGTAAACGCTCTTCTTTACTTTTTGCTACACTGAGGCAGTTTTCAAAATGGATCTGCTCAACACTCATCTATACACCTTTAAAAAAGTATTAGAAATGTGGAAGGAATAAATGGTAATGATGTTTAATTCAACCTTAAAAGAATGTTCTGAGATTCCAGAGTTTTAAAAAGGGGGCTTGAGTGTAGAGGTGTATAATAGCCAGCTCAAAGACAAAAATCCCAAAGAGCCAAAAAGTGTTTTTGCCAAAAAGTAACTCAGTTGAGGCATATCTGCGAACGTTTTACTGACACGATTTTTCAATTTTTTTGAATACCGCAAACGATCGCTTCATGCCAAACAGCTGAGCCGACCTTCCAAACAAACTTTGACCTGCATTGCGATCGCAGCATCCTTGCAGCATTAACCCCGCTGTGGGTGTCCCGCTGTGGGCCTGGATCGATCAACCAAAGGGGAAGGTAACAGCACTCTACTCTTCCAGTTGTCCATTTACATGTGTTTAACGAATGCTTGTGAAAGCGTCGCTCGGGTGTGAA